>NW_026542602.1:93248173-93652079 GCF_028750875.1 Macrosteles quadrilineatus | reverse complement strand
CCCATGGAAAAATAGTTTCTTATCGTGTCATGGTTTTCACATGACACATCATCGAATATGAATACTGAATGAGGTTTAGCTTCACCAGGTTGTAGTATTTCACTGCTTGCATCGAATTTAAATAAAGATACCTCTTTAACGTCCGATATTATTTTATCTAGTAGCTGGTATTTAGGTTGAGCCAATGATTTGGAAAATATATACACATTATTAAACCGCAAACCATGTGGGTTTGTTAACAAGTTAAATACAACATTAGTTTTCCCACAATTGGACGGTCCACTTACTATAGACCTTACACTGTCTGGTAATAATTTACCATGTTTACCTTCTTTGAGTTTTACATTATCCACAGTTAAATTGTCTATATTTTCAATTTCAAAAGAATATCCATTGTGTATAATGTCCATGACATCACTCTGTGAAGGTTGTTTCATAAATGACGTTTTTTATATAATATTTTCTTTAGACACCCAAGAGTCTTCACTTTTATCAAAACCAAGCCAACGAACCAAAACCTTATCTTTTTTACGTTTTAAAACTTTTTCAACAAGGTAAATATTTCCTGTAGAAGATTTTAACATCTCATGACCATAAAAACCTCCATGTAAAATTTGGCCTTTATTGTCCTTCAAAATATATGTTTCTGGGTACGTTGGTTGCACTCTATAAACAGTGAAAACTTCGTTCGTCCAGTTAGGTAGGTATTTCTTACTAAATATCCCCTTATATTTACTTATACGGACTTTGTCACCTTCAACAAATTTATGTGGTAAAATCTTTTCAACCTTTGGACGTGTGCTTCTTTTAATGTTGTTCAAAACTTGTTCTGAATTATTTTCATTTACTTCACTTGGGGTCATACCTATCGTTCTGTGAAACCTATTGTTGTAGTTGTTCAACAATTTTCCAAGAATATCAATCCACACGTAAGAACCTCTATTTGAAAATTCCTTAAACAAATCTCCTTTTATCGTTCTATTAAATCTTTCGATAATTGCGGCCTTTTTTTCAGATTTTGTTGAATAATGATTTATATTATATTTTTTCATTAACACTGAAAAGTCCTTATTGAAATATTCTTTTCCATCGTCAGTTTGCAAATGTTTGATAACGTTATTATCCCTCTGGATAACAGTCTCCATAGCCTTGGTCACACTTTTTCCGGTTTTATCCTTCAAAGGCATGGCATCAGCAACTTTTGTGAAGCAGTTTATCACGGTCAGTATATATTTAAATCCCTTGTTAAATTTACTGTAAGGTATCATTTCAATTAGATCTGCTTGGTATAAGTCATTAATTCCTTTTAGAACTGTATTCCTCCTTGGAAAGTTTTTCCTTGCAGGTTTATGAATTTCAGATACAATTTGCCATTTAGAAACCATATTCAATCATAACATCCGTCGTACGGCTCAGTCGGAGTAATGGATATCTCTGATATTTATCAATTATTTATATTGGTCAAGGTCATTTTAAAATGTGTAAAAAAGAGGGGGGGGGGGGAATAAACCCCCCCCCCCTCTTCTTTACGGGGAGGATATTGGGACAGAGAAATGTGATATATAGGATAAGCTAAGAAACAGCTTGGATTTATTAGGTTAATTAGTTACGATTGAATAATGTCCAAAAGGAAGTGTGTCAATACCATTTTCCAGTATGTATCTTTTGTTATCATTGGATGTTATTGCAATCTTCTCTTGCACAATCGTATATAGTCTATGGTTGAAGCTTCTAATGGTTTTGAAAGTTGCAATATGAACTTGGTTTTCAAATAAACACTTTTTAAAATGTTCAAACTTGAGTTTCTTCTTCAAATATGAACTTTTAATTCCTTTCGCCTTTTTTATTACACCAATATCGCTGTCGGTGCTTTCAGTGTATAATTTTAATGAGTATAGTTTTGACATTAGTGCTACTACTTCTTCTAATGGGATTCCGTTTGTTTCGTCTTTAAATTTTCCTAACACCTTTTTGTGTTTACCCATTGTCATAGTTAGGGTGATCTACGGGTAGTCGGAAAAGTCGAAATCGTCTTTATACATAAATGTTCGTAAATCTTCATACATATCATGAGTTTTGATCCAATAAAGATATGCGTCGGTATCCATATATATAATTCCAATATTGTCTCTTCCGTAAAATGAAACCATCTTGTTATAATGAAAGTCGTACATGTGTGTTTTTGAAATGTCAAGTATACACATACCAACATACATAGGTCTATCCATTTTAATAGTAGTTTTGTCCATTGACACACAAACAAGATTTTCATTTATGATAATAGATGATTTAAAATTTGGTTGTCTTACAAGTTTTTCTACCTTTTTGGGATCCGACACTAACTTAACATTTTTATGTTTTCTTTTATTTTCTAGGGTCTTTCCAAATATTGCATTATTCATCAGCTTAAAAAAGTCTTTTTGGAAAGCCGATGATGCTGCAGCTCTTCTTTTTGTGTTTGAGTCAATGTATGTTTTTAACCAACATGATTGATTAAACTGTAAAACACGGTGAACCTTTTTTAATTTTAGACCAAGTTCGATGGCTTGTTGGACAACCCAAAAATGGGCAACATAGCGTTCCTTGTCGTTAAGCGTCATCATCAGCTTAGGATGTTTTCCGTCTGGTGGTATTTCAGATTTAGCTAATAGAGGTAAATCATAGTGATGATCATGAAGTGTGGATGGGTATTCAAAATCACACTCCATTATGAATCCGGTGTCTCCATTTTTTGGGATACTTGTTACATCACCTAATAATATTGGATCAATCCATTGAAAATTACCATATGGAAGTGGGTTTGACATTGCCCACCCATATAAGTTATTGGCGTCAAAATACCCTAAATAAACTGATGGGTCCTCCTTCTTGAAGTTTGGAATGTGTTTATTATTTGCTTTGACATGCCTTGTTACACTCTGGGTAAGTCCCCCACGGATACTAGATTCAATCATAAGCACCATATCAATGTCTGTTAACAGCTGTAATGTACATTTTGTTTCTTTTAACATAGCTTGCCAAGCTAATCCAGGCGAGGTGTATGAATGTAGAGGGTCTAATCCGTAGGCCGCTATACAGGTGTTACGGAATTCCTCCATTATATCACAAAGAAGTGTTACATCTAACTTCACATAAAAGTCACTATACTCGCCTAAGGTGTTCATGTTTAACTCACTCCATACCTGACAAGCATGTTGATAGTCTTCAGGGTCAATATTAGAATCATTTAACTGACTGTAAAATGCCTCAATGGGTGGTAGTGAGGTCTCGTTAAATCTTTCAGGATTATCAATATAATCATAAGGGTACACTCCTTTACGAAGAACCAAATCCATGTGATCAGATGCGACAATCTTTTGAGTTTCAATAAAATGTTCTCTTTGCAAATTAGCTGTCAATTTCTCTAAACTAGAAGCCATGAATCTGAAAGAGTCTACAAACCTTAATTTTATTTTACCCACTTTTTTCGAAAAACTAATAAATTTCTCCGTACTTGTAGCTAAAACATCAATCGCCCCTTTGTCTCTACCTAATTCAGGAATTATGAAATGAGAGTCATATCCACTTAAATTGTGGAACACTATTGGGATAAACTTTGGTAATTTAAAATTAATGTTACAACTGTTGCAAGCAGGGCCTTTGTAAAAACCAGTCAGGTGATCATGATCCCGAACACGCCTGTTGTCTTCTGTAAAACTACAGTCACAAAGGTAACATCTATCCGCACTTTCATGGAATGTCAATTCATCATGTGTAAGATTAATCATTGGAACTACATAACTATACAGTTTTTCCACCTTATTAGCTATATCATAAAGGTTATCTACAAATGACTTAGCAGCATTTTCACCGCGATATACAAGTGGTTGGGTTGTCAACCCGTACTGACGTAAATGATCTTCATCCAAAGTTGATTTAAGCATTAAACAAAAGCTGTTTGGTTCATGAAATTGAATTTTTTTAATTTTGCTTTGATCACACTCATCTAAAACTAAAGGAACTAACGATGACTCAAAGTCTGCATATATAACAATTGGTATTCGATATTGTTGAGCCGTTTTGTTGAATTTAATAAAAGCTCTATTAGGGTGAGGTAATTTAACCCTTACTTCGTCCTTACTATTGCAGAGACGTTGGTGGTCAAGTAACCATTCCTTACCCCCCAAATGAAATGGTTTGGCAGCGTAGCAAAAACACCGTTTGCAAATGGTGAGACTCATCTTCCTTTTGGATAACTGTCTTGATAAAAGTGCGTAAAAGTTTTTTATGTAAACATAATGTGAGATTTTACCATTTGTAAGAAGTAAAAGATCTGTATGGTCTCTACGTTCATGAGATGTAATCTGAATAGGAAACACATTATTAGACTCATCCAATCCATACACATTAACGGATGAATTAAGATTTTGTTTTTCGAATTTCTTGATATCTTTTAAAGACACTGGGTAAACCAAACCTGTAAAATTATATTTATGAGCCACTTCACTATAATAACGGCTTGGTCTATAGGCGTGCCTGTCTTCAACAAACTTTGCTAAAACAGCATACTTAAAACACTCATTGTCTTCATTTTGAACATTTATGCAAGTTCTTGTATTAGCAATCTTTTTGGGCAGTGGGATGAAACTACTACCTCTATCACCATACCCATGTTTATGTACACGTATATCTAAGCTGTCTACGCTTAACAAAGACCACCCAGATCCTCTTCCTTCATGTTCAGATATTTTAACAACAATTTCTTCCAAGCAACTGTCGACTTCAGCCTCCAGATCAGTGGTTACCATGATGGATTTATTTCGTGTTATAAACCCCCGAGGGGACACCTCATTTTGTACATTTGTAAATCTAGTGTCCAAGAGCAAGCCAAATTTGATAAAATTAAGTCTGGTTAGTTCCTGTTGTAGTGTTTTTATGATAAGGGGTTTAGCTTTTAAAATAAAATCTGACAAATCATAATTTGTATTAGAAATTTTGAAATGGTTTACTATGGCTTTAGGAAATGCTTGGGCTAATATTTCTACTGATAATTGTTGGTTTGGTGGTGCATACTGTATAACTGTTGGTCTGTTCTGTTGTAAGAAGGGGTCTTCAATCAAATCTTCATATTCCATAGGTGTTGAAGATTCATTAGACATATGTAATAGTTCATTATGAATATTGAGGAGAAATTCATCCTCAAAAGACTCATGACAATTTTCACATTGATACATTTTCGTAGTTTAAGACACTACTAAGGAAACTAGCTACATTACACACTGCATGGTTGTGTTCATAGGAATGATATCAGTTGCGTGCGTGACTTATATATATAACACAGTGTATAACCCCCCACTCTATTTATTCAATAAGGGGGAGGGGATTAGACCCCAACCCTTTCCACCAATGGCATAAGTATTTTATGGTGGTGGTGGGGGTCGTGGGCGGGATTTTATAATAACGCAGGAAGCAGCATTATAGCTTACATATTCGCAATGCCTCCTACGGACCACACGAACCTTACTGGAGTAGAGCCTCGAATCTGGGAGACTGATTTTGATGAAGCACAAAATGAAAGTGATACAGAAAACGACGAGGACTTGCAAGAGATGCTAGAGGAAGAACAACTGGACGAGGATGTGAACAACGAACAAGGTCAACCCACACCGAACAATGAATTTCATTCGGACTACTGTGAAACACCAAAGATTCCAGTTCAAGCAGATGAAGTTGAAAATGGAGAAAATAAACTTTGTCGAGTATTACAGTTTTGTGGCAATGTTCGAAGAAGATTATCCTTTAGTTCAGAGAGTGAATCTGAAAATATGTAGCTTTTTACCATTTTTTAAAAACTCTTCAGTTTAACCTTGACCTAATTGTTGGACACAGTTAATCAAGCTAATAGCATCATTACATATTACATCTTAGCAATTTTTAAGTCATGGTGACGTAGCAGAACAAACTATTTGCAATGTTAAAAACATAAAATTCTGGTATATTTATTCCTATTCTTGCTACAAAACGAATGTAGACAAAGTATTATGGCTACTAATAATTTATATATTCATTGGCTATGTCTAATAAAATTCAACACTACTTAAGTATAAATTTGACAACAACTAAAAAGTTTTGTGGTAATTTTCGAAGAAGTTTATCCTTTAGTTCAGAGAGTGAATCAGAAGATATGTAGCTGATTTTATTATTTTTTAAAAACTCTTCAGTTTAACCTTGACCTAATTGTTGGACAAAGTTATTAAGCTAATAAAATTTCCGCAACTGTATTGATCATAAAAACGATACATCTTTACGTCTTAGTAATTTGCAATATTAAAAATGGATCAGTAGGGGTTTTAATAAGAAAAACCAAACATAGAAACTTCTATCATATTTATTTCCATACTAAAAAACGAATGGTAACAAAGTATTATGGTTGCTAACCATTTATATGTTTGTTTTCTATGTCTTGTAAAGTTCAACACTACTTAAGTATAAAATGTACAACTACTATTCAAGTAAACCTGTTAACAAAGATGAAATGTAAAGGAATTAACCTTAAACAGTTAATGCAAATAAATTTTGTGTTTGTATGCCTAGATGCCTTTGAGGATTATGAAAATATATTGAGTTATATCATAAAGTGTTACACTTAATTTATACACAATGGCAATGAAGATCTTTTTGCAAAACACGAGATAAACATAATATATCTTTTAAATGTCCTTAGAATAGTTAATTTTACAATATAGAAAAATGTTGATGTAATATTGGACAACTTGAACAATCAATATGTTTTCTAAAATAACTTTATCAAAATATTATACATGAAACTTTGCGAACACATTGTTAGGATATAACAAATTTGTTTCTAATGTTTTATGAATAAATTAGATGGAAATCTCTGATTAAAATAATCTATTTCTAAAATCTCAAGGTCACTCTTTAAATGCAAAAATTGGGAACGCATTTGTTAGGCTATAACAAATGCGTTCCCAATTTTTGCATACTAAAGGAGAATTTAGAGGATAATTAAGATCAATTTGAAACTAAACCAATTTATAATGTTACAGATGCCCATCCCGAAGACCGATCACGAATTATGTAGTATCGGTGGGTTGTATTCGGGATGGTCATGCCTCTGGGTAATTTAAGTCGGAACCTGTCATTTCCTTCTCTTAAAATGACTTCACCGTTTGGTGTCATCAAAAGAATTTCGAATTTACGATTTTTGGGTAGCCTATCAATTCTGGTTTTTTTAGCTTGAATTTGTGGTGGACGACAGGGTCGAGCAAAGCCTGACGTTCGTGGTTGGCTAGGCAAAATCTTGTCTATCACAACAACACGTGAGGTGCTCGGTGTTGGATCAGATGTACAAGATTTTTCCTGAGCCTGGCTTTTGACGATTATTGATGGTCTTTCAAATGACTGAGGATTGGTAGCGACAGGTTTGCTGCTAATAATTTTAGGTTGAGTGGGTACCATCCTGCTTTTCCCCTTAGTGTGGAGGCTGCACACATTAGCATCAGAAAAGCAGGACTTTTCACAACGCTCACCTTTTTTCACCCCTTTTTGGAAAATATAAGAACATTGTGGCTTGGGCTTAAATGCAGCTCGTCTTTTGGCCATGAGTTTTACCAATTTTTCAGAAGGGTTTGAATGGGGGGGAAGGGATTCTTTTGAGGATTCAGTTTTAGTAAAGAGTTTTCTAACAACGGTGGGTGCAGCAGGGAGGGATTTGGGTGGGGGGTTTGGAATGGTAATTTCAGGAGAATCTATGTCAGGCATTTGGTTCGAGGAGGAATTTAAATTAGGAAGAGTTAGGCTATGTGGTTGAGGTTTTGGAGATGGCTTACGTTTGGGAGTGGATGGCTTTTCTGGAGATTTAATAGGAGATAGCAAGGAGAGAATTATGGGAGAGAGAAGCATGGATAGAGGGGACTTAATTGTTTGATTTTTGGGCGATGACGTAGAAGAAGAGGACGAGGACGATGAAGAAGACGAGGAAGATGATGACGAAGAAGAAGAAGAGGAAGACGATGAATCAGACCGTTTCTTCGACGAAGTGTTACCAGAAGAAGGTTTCTTCAATCTATCTTCAAACAAAGCAGAAGAAGATCCTGGCTGCGAAAGAGTCTTGGCGGCAAGGGAAGATTGAGTTGATATTGTAGTTGTTTTCTTTGCATCGTCAGACAAAGCAGATGAAGAGGATCCCGGCTGCGACAGAGTCTTGCCTGGCTGCGAAAGAGTCTTGGCGGCAGATGAAGAGGATCCCGGCTGCGACAGAGTCTTGTTGACCAGGGTTTCAGAAGGAGTTGATGATTTCATCTTCTTAACACCTCCAGTCAACGCCTCCTGAAGTTTAGATCTCTTCATGCCTGCCACTGGCTTCATTGGCTTGGTAGTCTTTCTTAAGCAGGGGTCCATGGCTTTTCTGCAGGCTGGCAACAGAATGATGTTATTAACCAATATGCTCTCTCATTTATACCCACCCTAAGTGGTGGGGGATATAGATAGACAGAGTGGGGGAAGATTTGAGTGTGGTAAAGAGGTGGGGGAATAAGTACATCTAAAAGGAGGAGTTGCATGTGGGCAGAGAAACTATTTTAAAGATAAAGTTTCAAACAACCAATAATACAAGTAGGTCAAGGTCATTAGTTATTTAAAAAAAAACATGCAAAGATTCAAACCACTAACACCAAGTCACAACTACTAAAGCAAATTATCTAGCAAGAAAGACTAAACAGTACATGCATGAAGAACTTTTAGACATATAACATAGGCAAGGGCTTGAAAGGAGCAGCTTGGGTTTACCATTGCTGTATGTTAAGGAAGGGTAGAAATGGGACTTGGTTTGACCACTGTCGCATGTTCAGGAAGGATTTAAATACAACTTGGTTTGACCACTGTTGTATGTAAAGGATGGATAGAAATGCAACTTGGTTTGACCACTGTCGCATGTTCAGGAAGGATTTAAATACAACTTGGTTTGACCACTGTTGTATGTAAAGGATGGATAGAAATGCAACTTGGTTTGACCACTGTCGCATGTTCAGGAAGGATTTAAATACAACTTGGTTTGACCACTGTTGTATGTAAAGGATGGATAGAAATGCAACTTGGTTTGACCACTGTCGCATGTTCAGGAAGGATTTAAATACAACTTGGTTTGACCACTGTTGTATGTAAAGGATGGATAGAAATGCAACTTGGTTTGACCACTGTCGCATGTTCAGGAAGGATTTAAATACAACTTGGTTTGACCACTGTTGTATGTAAAGGATGGATAGAAATGCAACTTGGTTTGACCACTGTCGCATGTTCAGGAAGGATTTAAATACAACTTGGTTTGACCACTGTTGTATGTAAAGGATGGATAGAAATGCAACTTGGTTTGACCACTGTCGCATGTTCAGGAAGGATTTAAATACAACTTGGTTTGACCACTGTTGTATGTAAAGGATGGATAGAAATGCAACTTGGTTTGACCACTGTCGCATGTTCAGGAAGGATTTAAATACAACTTGGTTTGACCACTGTTGTATGTAAAGGATGGATAGAAATGCAACTTGGTTTGACCACTGTCGCATGATAAAGATTCATTCAAACCCTAGATAGACAAGGGTTTGAAAGGAGACAGAACATGATGTGTACCGTGCGAGTACACAAGATGTAGTGAGGTTTGAAAGAGATTCAACTAGTTTTGTGCGCTCTGGTGGGGGGTTGGACTAAGTGGAGGCGTGGTCTACTCAGCCAATCACAGGACAGGTAGCGTAGTGGGGACGGGGCTTGCTGGAGGCGTGGTCTACCCACCCAATCAAAGGATATGAGGTGTAGTGGGGGACTAGCAAGAGCAGCCATTAATTATTAATATTTATTTTGATATTAATATTATTTGAAAGATAGCGGAATAGCCGTTTTAATAATCCAAAACAAGATACGTGATTTTATAATACTTATGGAGATGCAAATTACAATTTAAAATATATTTTTTGGCTTAAGAATGTTCAATAATACAAGAAACAATAAGAACGAGATATGAAGTAAATTAAATTATTAACCGAGCTAAGTAAAATAAACACATAACAATCGTAGCATTTTACAAATACTATTAACTAAAATATATTTAGTTGTACATGTATTTTTTAAGGAAAGATTACAAAGAGATAGAAACCATCTGAACTATGCGTAAACTAAGATTTTTCAAATAATTACCTGTAGTAAATCAGGAATACTCCGTGTTTCAAGTAAAGCTGCGTTAGTTAACTCTAGAAGAAAAAAAAACACATTAAGCAATTAAGTATTAGAACCATTTTATATGTTTATTTTGAGAAGAACAAATCATATGTTAAGAAAATCGTATAAAAAACAACCAATTTAATCGAGCTATATTTTAATAAAGTCAGCAACTGACTATGAGAAGTACCTTGATTAATATTATAATTTAAGAGCATAACAAAAAGTGAAACAATTCATGTACGTGAGAAAGCAATTTGAGATAAAAGAACAAAGAATAATTTAATATAAATACTATTAACTAAAATATATTTAGTTGTACATGTATTTTTTAAGGAAAGATTACAAAGAGATAGAAACCATCTGAACTATGCGTAAACTAAGATTTTTCAAATAATTACCTGTAGTAAATCAGGAATACTCCGTGTTTCAAGTAAAGCTGCGTTAGTTAACTCTAGAAGAAAAAAAAACACATTAAGCAATTAAGTATTAGAACCATTTTATATGTTTATTTTGAGAAGAACAAATCATATGTTAAGAAAATCGTATAAAAAACAACCAATTTAATCGAGCTATATTTTAATAAAGTCAGCAACTGACTATGAGAAGTACCTTGATTAATATTATAATTTAAGAGCGTAACAAAAAGTGAAACAATTCATGTACGTGAGAAAGCAATTTGAGATAAAAGAACAAAGAATAATTTAATATAAATACTATTAACTAAAATATATTTAGTTGTACATGTATTTTTTAAGGAAAGATTACAAAGAGATAGAAACCATCTGAACTATGCGTAAACTAAGATTTTTCAAATAATTACCTGTAGTAAATCAGGAATACTCCGTGTTTCAAGTAAAGCTGCGTTAGTTAACTCTAGAAGAAAAAAAAACACATTAAGCAATTAAGTATTAGAACCATTTTATATGTTTATTTTGAGAAGAACAAGTCATATGTTAAGAAAATCGTATAAAAAACAACCAATTTAATCGAGCTATATTTTAATAAAGTCGCCAACTGACTATGAGAAGTACCTTGATTAATATTATAATTTAAGAGCGTAACAAAAAGTGAGTCAATTCATGTACGTGAGAAAGCAATTTGAGATAAAAGAACAAAGAATAATTTAATATAAAAATTGTTAAGTAAAATATATAGTTTTCTATTATGATTATTAGAATGTGAAGAAATTTTTACGTATGTCAATAAAGCAATCCTCAATAAAAAACAAAGTATAATTTTAGGCAATCACATTTTACCTTTTATAATCCAAACAAGTTAATAATTAATGTATTAGAGTCATATTTAGATATCTCGTTTTGTGAAGAACAATTTATACGTTTATACATTGTTAGTTAAGGAAATCGGTAAACATTTTTTCAATCTTAAAAATGTTTAGTTATTCAGTTTAATCAGTCCATATTTTAACAAATACAAAAACAACAAAAGGTAATTAATATTATCATTAGGACTACAACAAAATATGAGGTGAACTTGAATAAACATACATTTATTTTGGCAAGGACAATGTACATTATAAGATATTTTTTTATCCTAAATCATTTATTTTTTATTATAATATAATGATTTGAGGTAAATGATATAGTTTTTTGTTTGTATATATCACAAGAAAGATTATTTGCGGTTTACATAACATCTGTTACAAAATGTGAGACATTAAATACGTATAGTGATTTAGCGATATTGGAATACCAATTTTCTTAAAAACATAAAACCATTGACTATACACAGAATAGACTTCCCAAGTAATGTAAAAATTTGAAGCAAAAAAGAAACGTAGTGCAATCTGTTAAGTGATAAATCAATCAGCTGTTTGCTATGTACTGCATTAGTTTTAATTAATAGTCAACAAAATACACTAGTAAACTCTAGTGAGATTGGCCTCAAATTTTTATATCACGTGAAAAGACTAAAAACTCACTGCCAATACCTAAACTATTTCTAATCGAAAGCCGTTTTATTCTGTAGAAAATTATTATAAAATAGGCGGTAAAAATGGTTGTAACGTATATTGTTGTATTCATACAGCAAAAGAATTTTTGAGTTAAGATAAGTGTTTTGTAAGTGCAGATTTACCGAAATATTTATTTATAGTCTTGTAAAGTTTTCATATAATTAGGATTATATTTGAAAGATAAGTTAGTTTCGTTTTTATACTATGAGAAAGGTTGTATTTAAATGATTAGACAAAATAGTGGTAGGATCTTTTATACAAATAGTTGAGCTAATTTAAGTAATGATTAAGGAATGAGCTTCTTATAAATAAATAGTAAAAGCTAATATATATTAGGATACTATATGTATATGACAAGAAAAATTAATTACCTGTATATTTAGGGAATATTCCACAAATCACAATGGGACGACGTGTATCACAAACTGGAAACACTTAAACTTAAAATACAACAGGGAAATATAATTAAAACTCTGGAAATTACAAAATGTGACAGGATAAAATTGCTTGACACAAAGCAGTACGCAATACGAATGAAGCGTGTCTAGTTTGCGCGACAAACAACAATCTTGAACACAATGCAGAAACAATAATAGGTTAACTTACCTCCTACATAGATAAAATAATCCATTAACAAAAAGCCGTAACACCGCTAAGCGTAATCAGTGACGCTAGAAAAAGTAAAGCAATAACAGTTAATCACATGTCGGTCCCCCGCGAGAACGAGTAGGCCTAGTTATTTATAGGCACACACATGCGAACACTCACATCTGTTGTCGTTCCGTGAGAATCATCTCTCGGAAGATTGAAACGTCTCTGTGCAAACATTTAGAATTTCTGTAAACACTATATAAGTGTTAACAGAGTAAACTACAGATCATTTGACTCTTAGCTACCGTCAGGAAAACATGTCTGCAAGAAATTCAGCTCCTATTCAAGACCCCAAAATATCTTCAACATCGAATATCTCAAATAATAATATTCAAGAACAAAACACTCAAGAACAAAACACTCAAGAACAAAACGCAGTAGACGTAACTATGTCACCGATACAGAACTCACAAGTATCTAGTACCTCGTACTTTCTCCGCCCAGAGTTCGAAGATTATATGAGACAGCTAGTTGATGGATAGTTAAATGGAACAATACATATTTTTACAATCCAGTACATGGTATATTTGAAACATTAAAGCTGAACATTTAAAAAAACACATTCAGACAACCTTGACCTAATAACAATACCAACCAATCCACAACATACATCGCCAGAGTCGCTGCGTAATTCACGCTGCTCCACAATCACAAAATACTTACCAATTACCTAATTATGACGTCACGGGATCACCCCCGTGTTTTATACTACTCAACCACGTGTTAAACATGGTCTGTTTACAAGCCAACACCTCCTTCGACGAGGGACCAGTTTTTATCAATGTAGCCAGGTGTTCCTTTTTGTGTAGGTAAAATAGATGGATTGATCCTTGAAGATAAACAAAATAGACCCCTAACCAACTGAGATAACTACAGTTGTTATACATTATCATAGACTTTGTAATACTATTCTATTAATAGCCAAATATGTTATTTTCTGACCTCAAATTTGTACTCTTACAAACTCATAACTTGACGAGATAAATTAATCAAAAAGGGACTAGCATTTATTATAAAAGAAAATATATACTGTTCAAAAAATAAACATGCGGAAAAATTGTACTTGTATGATTGATATTTACTTATATTTTTAAATATTTACTACCTGTTAACCACGGGCTTCACCCCATTTGACTTCATAAGTATTAATAAAACTATTGTTTGGTTAAGGCTGAAATAAACAAAACAGAATACAGTAATATAAACAAATAATCTCACCTGATTTTAATAAGGTAATAAATTTAAAAAATAACAAAACAAATAAGTACATTTGATGTATTTTTTACATTATGGAAAGCTCCCTTTAGAAAAGAATTACGACCCTAAAGGAATTTATGAAATGATGGATAGTTTTGCACAAGGTTTCTCGTCATGACTAACATTTTAAGTATTTGGTTTATGGAGGTGTGACTTTTAGTTTCCTCAAAAGTTAATGGGTACTTTGGGATTTATATATGGATTTAAAGACGATGATTTTAGATGACAAACTACAGATGGACACGTCTTAAATTTAGGGATGGACGATTTTGATGCAAAAGAGGATAGTATTGTTAATAATATTGAATCTTAATGTTAAGGAATTACGCAAGAACATCCAAGTCGTGAAGTTAACCAACATATAATACCTATATTAAAATTGGCCGTTTTTCCTACGCAGAAAAAACGCTTTTAGAGGAAAAGATGCTTTGGCACCAACTTGGTGGTTCATTAAAAATGTATAACTTCGTTATTCTTAAGAGATACTTTTAAGATAAAATATCCTTAAGGTAGAGAGTTTTCTTAGTTAAAGTAACATAGGATTCTTTTGCTCATTATGGTATGTTGCAATATTTTTAGGTATTACTAGTAGGGTCAAAGAATGCATAACTTATATTAGTGTTGATTTTATTGTCAGCATTAGTAAAAGTTACTAATAAGTTACTGCGTAATAAAGTTTGGCTGCGTAATAAGTATTTACTAATACAGCGTACACTCCGAAATATCTAATCTATATGATAATGCACTGCATCAAATTAACAGGGTAGTTAATTGCACAGCTGATTATCTCTCGCCAAACACATAGTGGGTAAGATATCAATTAACACTTGATCTCCAATGACAGTCAGATCAGCTGTCATTGATATCCACACAGAGGCTATGTGGACAAATCTTCCCCGGGGACTTCTCATGCATTCTCCCATATATGCTAAATGTGTAATCTTGTCTACGGACGTAAGAAATTAAATGTGTTTAAAAATAACGACATTTTTTATATATTTGTTTAATATGTTGAATTAATATTGGCTATAAATATAATATGGGCACGTAACAAGCTTAGTTTCTGAATAATTGTCTGTATTACAATGCGGTTTTGGAAAGAGTGCGTCAAATTAAACTAAAAACGTCCGCGATAAACTTAACTAAAATATGTGGCACAAAAGATTCTGTTATAATTCTACGTGTGTGCTCAATGATTTGAAAATAACCTTATCAGTATTTCGCATACAAACCCAGTTTCTCTTATGTCTTAACACTAAATACGTATTCAACTAGTAGTTTATATTTTTGTAGACTGATAACTTAAATTTACAGAGAGAGTATTCATTAAAATAAAAGCCATTAAAAGGAGTTGTGGTTCCATTAAACTCAGGTATTTTGTGTATTTTTGAGTTTAGATATTCACGCGGAATCAAAATAGATAAACTTTTGTCTTTAGTCTCAAGGATTTCAAATAAATTGTGATATAATAAAATAGCATTACTTTCCAAAACAGTTTAATTTTATAATACCACTGTGATAAAAGTAAGTTTAAAATAGTAGTGTTGTTAAATCTTTTATGAAAAATAATAAAGTAGTCACAGGAAAAGATTAAATTTTTCCTAATAACTATACGTAGTCAATAATAATTATACGTATCCTAATAAGTATTGATTAGTACGTAATAATACGTCTTAACTATTTTTCGAAGTGTATGTAAGTGTTAAATGTAGTGTATTTAATTGTTATAAAAACAAATATTGTAGGCCTTTTCGTAAAAAAGACGAAAGTAGTTGACACAAATTTTATATAATTTTCGGTCGTATTAGAGAGTAATTTCATATCTTCTCACGAGTAATTTAAGTATGCAAACTTTTGCGAAAGTGAATAGAAAAGTCAAAAGCGTAATCTAATACAACCTAACAGCCCAAGTATATGCATTTACGAAGAGAGTTACATTTGAAAACTACCAGGTATATATTGGTGGGTGACGCTTTTAACCACATAAGATAGCAATCATATATACTTGTGACTGTTATTCACTATAACATCACCGTAACGTCATATCCTTTGAAAGAAGATCCTTAGTTCGATAAAGGATAATGGTATAGAGCTTCCTTATGGAACCCCATCCCGGATATGGTCGCATGAATGGATATCCTTTACCGCCGCGCCATCCAGGTGGAAAGGAATTCATAGTACTTTTAGGGATGAACATACCAAACGTAAGGTTGGAACTTTTAGGGTTGTATTAGCTTCTTTTTATCTTGCGTATAATCGATCCCACAAGAATGAAAATGTTCTATTTAATAATACTACTGTAACTTTTTTTAATTCCATCTAAAAGCATCCCTCTACATCCTTAGAAGAGAATGATAATTCTATGAAATTCTTTACTGTGGTGAATCTTAAATATACATTTTTTCCAAGAACTGATTACGTTTGTGATATGTCTATAGTATAACGTTGCAACGTTTTCGGTTGATTTCCAATCTCAGATTACCACGCTATTATGCTAAATAGTCAAGAGTTAATGTTGAATAACTTTTTAAATGGACAATTTCAACTAAAATTCACGGAAATTGAAATTGGTTATATCTAAATACATGTATCCTTTTAGATCATCTTAAGAATCATGTTAGCCTTAATTTATATAAAGTAAATATTTCTTAACTAATTAATTAATTATTATAATCCTGATGTACTTATATAGTTTTTTAGTCAGTTACCTATGGTTTTTAATAATGATGTCGACAATTAATTTGCCACACTAGGCAATAATTTCAAATATATTTTAACTCTATGGGATAAATCAATTAAACGGTTTGTAAAAAGGATCCTTTGTGTTGTATAAATCATAAAATTACAACTATAACAAATGTTAAGTAAGTTAATATAAGTAAGGAAAAAAATCCTACAAAGAAAGTAAAATAACTGAGTTGGAAATGAAATCCTCAAGTTGATTACCATTGAAGACCCCGTTTGTTCTCACAAAACGTTTTCCCGGCGAAAATGACCTCACATTTTATTGATAAGGTCTGGAAATAGCGACATTTGTCTCTTATTTTCTATAAGATTATTTATCAGATTTTTTTGCTTTGGTTTGTATTTTAGTTACATATTTAATGTATTTGTTCTAATAAACAACAGAGAAAACAGAATAATATATTTAACTAAATTTATTTTAACACAATTTATTTCTATATTTGGTAATATTAGGTTGAAATCATATTTTTTTGTAAATATGTATAACAAAACTTAATATAGATTGAAAAATCATACTTTGTACAGTTTTACCTGTTTTACAATGTGGTTTGATTAGAGGTCGTAGCTTTTCAGTACAATATAAACGATTTATGTATACGTATATGAGAGTATATGTTTAAGTTAACAATTATATTAGTTTGTTGGTTAATGCTATGAAATAAAATTTGTGTAACCTCGTGAAAGTTATTTGTGGAATAGTTTTGGTAAAAAACAAACCCCCCTTCAGGGGGAAATCACTTTCTGGTCAATAATTTCTTAACCACTCCACTCAGAAAACAGTGAAATATACTACCCGATAAAATTAACGAACAAATTTTTAACTCGGTTCATTCATTTAATTACCTTTCTAAAACGAGAAAAGAGTGGAATATGTAAGAACATATAAATTAAATAAACAAATATTTTAAATATATACGTTACCTTAAAAATTGTTCTAATTCATAATCGATTTAATATAAAAACACATTTGTACTAAAGATTTTTAAATGATCCTCGAATATGTATTATACTCATGCCCTAATATCAATTGGGACAAAAAAGCAAATTGTCAGTAGATAAAACAAAACAATGACAATCTTAAATTCCAATGATACACAAGATGCCGAAGTGACATATCCGCAAAGCCTCTGCAAATTCTCCACCATAAAGCTATTTTAATTTGTTTCTTACTAATTTGAAATTCCTATGTCTTAAGTTTTTACTATTGTATAACGCATCCTGGCAATACCCCAAGAAGAAATTACTCTTATTATTCCAATAAGTGAAACACATTTTCCAATATAAATGTTTTCAATATCTGATATAACTAAAGTAAAAAAGAACTTCAAATCAATTCCCCGTACTATAAAGTAATTCTGTAAACATTGATATCACGGAGATATTGAAGAAACCCGGCGAGTGTCACTAATTCAATCAGTTTTTAGAAAACTATTCGAAGTGGAAAACGTTGTCAGCATTTAATAAGCGTTGACAAAAAGGCACAAATTGCATCAAATTTATTTTGTACAATTATAAAAATAAAATTGTTTTGAGAAAATTTTGTTAAGAAATCCATGGTGATGGTTTTCGGCGTCAACCGCGTCGTCAGTTTTAGATCACTGCAAGACGTTTCGCACTTACCGTGAAGTGGTATCTTAAGTGGCTTAGCTAAGACTCTTTTAATCAGACAGTTTCAATCGGCTTTTAATAACAAAATATCCTTATTTTATTTATAATTTGACAAGTAGTTTATTTGTATATTTAAAAGAAATGGATTAAAAATGCTACCAAAAAACAAGAATTACGTCCATTAATCACCAACATAACTGTCATTAACTGCTTAACATCAGTCAAACATTATTGTAACATAAGTTTAAGTATCTTAATAAAATATGTTTTAATATTATACTCACAATAGAATGTAACAATAGTTATTTGTGTAGTTAGTGAGCAAAAAAGGTGAGCAGCAACTAGTGAGCAGCAAAGGCCTTTTGCAGTCGTGTTACACATTATATTTTTTCTACGGTCACTATAAAGCATATAAATAATTACTCTTTGAAACACTATACAGCACATTTTTAGGTTCAGCTGGCAACACAAATAGGTGCCCTAGAGAAAGTAGTCTCCGGCCCGTATCACTCCACTATTTTTTCCTCGGCAAGCAATTATGCTCCACGACTTGAGAAAATATTTCCGTATATTTTTGTAATTTGCAGTGGTTTTCGCGCCTAAAAAAAAATGCTTTAAAGGTATTTTCTTGTTTATGAAGATCATAGAAATGTTTTAAAAACGTTTAAAAGAAAGTCCAGAATGTTTAGAAATACCGAAAAGAGAATATATACTATAAACACGAAATGACAGCTAAAATCGTAGTTATAATAGTCAATCAGCTACTCATAGTATTATTATCTTTAAGGGTTGCCAACCTATTTCCAAGCGTACACGGATTACGTGCATAATAGAACCACGCTGTTTTGTGTTGTTTCATTGGAGTACAAGAAAGCCAACTTTGTCGGGTGACTGTAGGAAAAACTATTTGAACTTATACTACATTATTGTTCACATTACGTAAAGTATTTGTACTCTAACTTGAACCGTTTCCAACGATGTTAGGTCATGGTTCTTAAATTTGTAAAAAATATTCAGAGTTTGGTACTATTGGTAACGTTAGTTCTAAATCCCACTCGACAAAACATACCCTCAATGGTAATTCCTCTTGTACCAAAGGGCTTACAACACATCAGAGGTTGAATCTATAATCAGTTTAGCATAAGTAGGCTCTTAACGTTATCAGGACACACAATACACATGTACTCTGTGTTAGGCTTAATGTTTAGCAGTGCAAAATACTAAACACGTCTATTGTTTAAGGGTTTGGTAAAATATTTCATAAGAACGTAATCCACATTTTGTTATTAAAACACGTACACATGCATAACATGTTAATAGCTAATGGTCCTGCTCGAAAATATCATCAGCAGCACTGCATTTAAACAAGATTTTCATGTAATAAAATTGATAATTTTATAAATTTAGATGGGGTAGTGTTGCTTTGAGTACTACACGATTCTTCCGTTAAGTTTTTTTGCTTATGAATAAAATTTAGAAGATATTCAGTTTACACCGCTGATTTCGGATTTATAATTAATAAGTTAGTCCTACATAACATAAAAATTAAAATAAAAAAATTCTTATTAACTGAAGTTAATTAAAAAGTAAACAATAAAATAGAGTGTTTACAACGCTAAGTGGTCACATCACACAGTACATAAGATTTACTAAATGAAATATTTCATCATATATTGTGTCGGTTATTTCAAACCAGAATAATACAATAGATCCATTTACAAGTAAATAGTAAAATATATGAATACGTGTAATCGCAATGGAATTAAATGTACCATAAGAATGAAGTGAATATTTGTTTTAAAAGCCTTTCAAAATATGACCGACCATTGTTGTTATTTAAGAAGGTAAAAGAAGAATTAGATAATCTTGTTGGAAATGAAATTTTCACGTGTTTATGAATAAAATCTACTTGTTTCAAAATTGAAGACCCCATTTGTTCTCACAAAACGTGTTCCCGGCGAAAATTGTCGTACATTGTATTGATAAGGTCCGGAAATTGTGTTATTTTGCCTCGATCAATCTACAATACAATTATTGTCATTTTTAATGCGTGTTTATATTATTATAAGCTTTAGAGCTCACACAACTTTTACGTATGCACAAAACCACTTTGATTACAAATATACCGACCCATTTCAACAACTTATCCAAACATTAACAACTGTATTATGAGTCAGTATTTGAGGTTCGACGATCTGAAAATATCAAATCCGTTTTGGTTGAATCCGATATAAGCTGGGTTCTCGAACTATGAGTTGATTGAGGTTGAGGCTTATTGCAGGTGATACGTTGTTCATGTATTTTATAGAAATACGTGGCGAGGAGTAGTAGTAGTTTCATGTTGTTGAGATTTGTACTTAATACATGTGCTGTACAATTTAATTACCAGATCCAATTATAAATTTCAGGCTCGTACACAATCACTTAGTAAACGTTAGAATACTGCAAAAGAGTTTTAAAAAGAAAACAGTCTCCAAATTAGTGGTTAGCATGTACAATTCCAAGCTTTTTAAAGTGTTCATAAGAAATAAATATATATGCGATTTTATGGCTATTATGAGCTATGACATTTTAAATAACATTAATCAAATGAATTTAGTATATTTTTAACTAAATCGTAGCTTAATCAAGAAAATTTGTATTTTGTTATTGTATAATTAGTGTCATATTTTACCTAAACAAATCTAAGATTTTATGAAAAAGTGTACACCTTTCAATATTGTTAAAAGGTTCACAATATAAAAATTTTCGTTTAACACTGTTATTAGATGTATGAAACTCCTACATACAGAATATTTGGAAAAGGTTTATTGCAGATATTTAATACCAGTAACCTTCCTCATCAATTAATCATAAATAAAGGTTACCTATAGAGAATTTATTATAAATAATTAGAATTTCGGAATTTTATTCTTATATTTTCGTTGGATATTAAAATAAAAATTTTGAATTTATCTCTTTATGAGCTTTTATAACTATAGATTTTTGTATGTTGATAAAAAGTATATCAATTTATGAAATTGATAAGTTTAAAAACAATAAAAAAATATGTAAAAATGTTTAATAATTGCAGGTAAAATATGGAATTTGCTGGGTGTAAAAATTATTCTAGTTTTTTATAAACAGCCTCATTTTTCGAGGTTAGAAAGTGTAAATGAGACAAAACTTGACCCTTAACGGACCATAAATTAATTAAGGCCTGGGACGGCGAATAAATGCAGAGGACAAACTCCCTTACCAGAATTCATCGTTAGTTTCACTTACTTGTATTGTAAACTATAATATTTCCCTATACAATACATCACAGTGTGCAAAAGCCAAACAGTTAGATTGTGACTTTTTAAAATATTTTTTTTATTTTTTCAACATGTCAATAACTTATATTGTGGTTTTAAGGTAAGTCTAGTTTTATTACTCTTTAAACATTTCTTTACTATAAATCAAACCAGTTGGGTTTATAATTATCTTTGTTTAAGCTATTGGTAAAAAGTATTCAAACGTGTTAACATTAATTTTAAATTTTAAACTGCTTAAGATTCTACTTTTACATTAAGTCCTGCTGATAATTACTACAGTTTATACATTTTAACATTGCGTTGCGTTATAGTTAAATTTGGTTGGTATGATTCCGAAAGTTCCTTTATTGGTATTATAGTGTATATTTTATCAAGAGAGGAAAAGTAGAGAAAACAGAGGCTCTACCTTTCAATGATCATAAATTGGTTAAGGCTTTTAGGAAGGGATGCCTGCAAAGGTGAAACAAAATCAAATTTACGCGAGTAAAAGCCTTTCTTTTTTAATGTCACATTTACAGATTTTTTAAATACCTGGTCATGCTATACAATTAATTTTTTTTTATTTCATTATGGTCAGAAAGCACTACTAGAGTATTATAACAATGAAGCTTGTTTACAAATTCAATGAAGGGGGCCTGCGAACTACTCTTTTTACGGAGAGCATACTATATTTAAAATGAAGCTATTATTTTGAAAAATATATCCCCATTTAAGTTTAGCAAAAAAGGTCATCTTAATTATACAGGTTATTTAACTTAGCAAAGATTTAACTATCTGTTGACAAAGTTATTGCTGCTTCCATGAAAAATATATTGGTTGTGAGTCAATCCTTAACTATTGTTAAATTTAAATCATATAAACAAAAGTGTAAACAGTTTTTTTTCTACTTCGTCATTTAAATTATTTTACCTAAAACTGAAATAAGTTTAAACTAGAGTGGTGGTTTTGGATTAATGATTTTATATAAAATACTTGCCAATTATATACAGGGTGATTGAAAAGTCTGGGTACGGCTTAATATTTTGAAAAATAATAAACGTAGACCTACAAAACTTGGAATCAAGTTATAAGGCATATAAATCTATCTTAACACATATCCAGTGATCCGCTACCTCCTCAGGGGGACGGCCCGCCAGGAGTCAGGAGAAAATCTTAAATGTAAGCATAGGTTGACTCCTGGCGGGCCGTCCCCCTGAGGAGGTAGCGGATCACTGGATATGTGTTAAGATAGATTTATATGCCTTATGACTTGATTCCAAGTTTTGTAGGTCTACGTTTATTATTTTTGAAAATATTAAGCCGTACCCAGACTTTTCAATCACCCTGTATATTTAAAAGCATTTACTTATAAATCTCACTTCATTCCATTTTGAGCACAAGTTAAAAAATTGATTTTATTTTTTCTCAATAACAAAATATAGTGCTATTTAAATTACAAACAAATCATTAATTGCATTTTTTTTTAATATACTAGAAATAATAGGTGGAAAGTGTATAAAATTGTAGTAGGTCATTACTTTAAGCGCAAAAAACTATTTAGATAAATAGTGGATACTTATTTATGTCTTATTGCAAACAAATTCAACGTAACATTCAGTATTGATTGATATCATCTCAAACTAGTCACATAGGCGTTTACGTGTAGACGTTGTATCAACTGTCAGAACCATGATTACCTTTCTCCAGCTTGGCTACCTCTATTAAATTATAGCTAGTACATATCAAAGACACTAGTGCAAGTAAAATAATGGCAACAGATTGTCATCAGCTTGGTTATATGTTGTATGTTATAACAAAATCTTACAAAACCGTTATTCATTTTATAAAGAATTAATATTTTTTTTGATTTGGATTATTAGACGCGATACTTAAATATGTTTAAGTGGCAAAAATATAAAGTCTTAAGATCAATAACTGAGTTTTGGTTATAATGTTATACTTGACATATAGTATAAAAATAATGTTATATGGATTTATATAAATTTTCATTTGCATCGTTGGCTGTAAATGAGATAAACGGGTTTTGTCAATACAGTCCATCTGGATGAAAAATTCAATAAAACCCCTAACTGAAACTTAAATAAAAACCACCCAAACCACTAAAAATGTTTAACTTCCCATGAAATCGCGAGATCTTTTTTGGGATCTATAGCCAAACTGTTCCATAAATAATCCATTTTACTAGCTCTTGATCGAGGACTAAGTAACGGTATAAGTATGACGTAGGTGAAAAACTACTTACTAAAATCCTATTTCTAGGATCCTCCGCATTGCGATCTTTGGTTTGCATATGTGAATAAAACATCCTCTCTTTCTCCCTTGACGACTCTGTCACTGGATATAAATAATGCATCACCTGGAGATGTATGTTGGTGTATTGCTTTGGTTTACACCACGTGTTAGATAGACAAAACCCAAGAAAATAATAAATATGTCAATTTAAAATAAACCGGTTATAATTGCGAAGCACTAAACTAAACTGTTGAACTTCAATCTTAGAAATAAAGGTTTAACACAATCAACAAAGATTTAAATAATCTTTCAATGTAGTAATATTTAGTGAAAGACAACAAACAATCAATAAAATACCTAAAGCAATATTTCAATTTATAGCATTTGCATTATCATCCTTAAATAATGACTTTCTTTGTAATTTACTTAATATAAAATGATCTAATAAAAATCATAATCCACATTATTTTACACTAATAAATACCCTGGCGTAGGCCGAAACTTACTGTGTAAACCGTGGTTAATGTATCTCGTCGCATATATTTTGCCGGAACATCGAGTTCATTAAACGTAACTAAATCACAGTGTTACGTCGTTTTGCACCTTTAAACCATATTATCTACTACCGTGATTAATATTAAAAAATTGTGATGTGTTGGTAGCCAAAGATTGTTTATGCAATTTATTTTAACAAACCTCATTTACTTAAGTGTATCTCTTCACTAAAACTCGTCAACACAATAAGTATAAGGTACTTCAATTATTCATCGGTAACTTCAACAGTAGTTAGTTCATCACTTGTTTTCTATTGTCTTTTTCTGTTTACCACATTTATTACTGGCACATTGGCAATTCTTCAATTTCACGAATAAATCTAGTATGAAAAACAATCCTTTGATTTACAAAATCAATAGTAATTCACGTAACAATAAATTATTTCTAACCTCGCATCGATGTTGACGCGAATTATTTACAACAAACTATACGTTTATACGAGGGTTGTTTTTTTTTCAACCTCCGATAAGCTATGAACAAAAGACAAGTTCATATAAAACATTAAATTTAATACCAAAAGTTTGGTCCATTTATGGTTATTTTTTGACATAATCACCAAAGAGATTGAGACATTTATTATATCTGTGCACCAGCTTTTTAATACCCTCTTCAAGAAAAGTGGCCGCCAGTACATTAAAAAAACAAAAAAAATTCAAAAAACAAAAAAATGACAAAAAAATTAAAAAATCAAGAAAAAATAAAAAATGACTTTAAAATGTCTATAAATTCAGTAAACAAATCAATAATGGTGAATCTGTGGTTTATTTAACCATTCTGCCAACTTGTTGAACCAGCTCATTACTGTCGTTTCAGATGACTTGGTTCAACAGTTTGACAGGATGGTTAAATAAACCACAGATTCACCATTATTGCTTTGTTTACTGAATTTCTAGAAATTTTAAAGTCTTTTTTTTATTTTTTTATTAATTTTTTATTTTTTTTAAATTTTTTGTTTTTTGATTTTTTTTGTTTTTTGAATGTACTGGCGGCCACTTTTCTTGAAGAGGGTATTAAAAAACTGGTGCACAGATATAGCAAATGTCTCAATCTCTTTGGTGATTATGTCAAAAAGTAACCATAAATGGACCAAACTTTTGGTAATAAATTTAATGTTTTATATGAACTTGTCTTTTGTTCATAGCCCATCGGAGGTTGAAAAAAAAAACAACCCTCGTAGAAAAATGAAGAATAAAACCTCTCTGTAATGGTGTTTGCATTTAATAAAACCGTAAAACACTGAACAATTTATTATTACCAGAAAATATTCTTAAATTTGAAAGGTTGTGAGTTGAATAATTCAAGATCTGGGTCCAACTGCCTAATTTTTCAAACGAATATCTCTTCCCGCAATCAATTTAAATGGAAACTTTGTTGTAAATATAGAAGTTATCAAGAGGTCGTATTAAAAAAATACTGCTCTCAAATAGAATCATTAACCATAAATGGGTTTGTTAACCTGTTGTTTCTTGCTCTTGGAATTCTGAATTGGTACTGTTCAAAATGAATATTGACTGGTCAATGGCAACCAGACAAACATTTGTTTCTAAATTTTTATATTTCTAGCCCGATTAAATGTATAAGATTATAAGTGCATGTAATTAACAGAGGTAATGTCCATTTACCCATAGATCTTTTTACCAGAAACATGTACTCTAAGTACTTATGTCAACAGTTATGGCACTGCTATCGTAACTCCATACAGCACGCTTCCCCACTAAGAATAAATTTGTCGTCTTGAACCGACTCACGAATTCATGATTTCCGACTTGAGTAAAACTGTTTCCGCCTCTTGACGCAATGTGTCATTGGTTGAATGTATAATGCATTAGGGGATAAAAGAAGAACTGCCATAATGCATAACACTCTTAAATTGTAAGGTAAATCATTCTACCATTTCCTAATCGAAAGATTGATCGTATAATTTTTTTTACTTATTAATTAACAATTCATTGTATTAAGTTTTTCTATAGAGTATTGAGTGATTTTAATTTAATAATTTGAAAATTTATTTTTTTTCCTAAAAGAATAATTTTTTAGTTCGAGTAAATCTTTAAAGTGACCAATGACACCATAGTATACAACAGCAAAACGTTAGGAAGGCAGGGGTTTTCCATTAGTTGTTTCTTTACAAAAGTGGTGACATTTAAACGTTTTTCATAATAGGATGTATTTAAAACATATTAATACAATTTACGATTTTTCTTGTTCCATAACATAACGAGTTCCATAACATAACGAGCTATAACGCTCGTAATGCAATTTCCAAGGCCGAAGCTAAGAATCGCCTTCCCAGTATCAGGTGTCAGGGGACAGATATGGTCTGGTAGGACCGCGGAGGGATATTAACGTGAGAAGTCTGCCACCTGAATGGATGCGGCGAGTTAAAAGTGTGTGTTTACTTCTCAACACCTCCGCCGTGTCAGGGGACTACTTTTTGCACCCTTATCCAATGTAAACCACAGCAATGTTATCCAATGTTCCTTCTACAAAATTATAATTAATCAAACCCCCAATTGTCTATGTATTACGTTGTTGGGAATATTTTATCTTTATTTAAAAAAAGGGTTACAAATCTCATTATAAATTACTGAATGTGGTATTGTACAAAAATGCATACTGTAATTTTTTTCAATCACTAGAGGACGAGAAAAGATTCTTCTCATGGAGTTTTTAGACCTTTCATTACTAGGTCTCTAAATTTACCCATACAATTACATTACTTCCAACAACCGAAAAAAATCCTGAATATGTGGAAGGACTTATGGTCATCTTTTGAATAAATCTTATCGATACTGTTTGATGTAATTTCAATTATTATAAACAACAATTAACACCTTTCAACAATCTAAATCTAACTCTTTGGAATCTGCGAGATTAATTTACTTCAAATTGGAGCATTCTCTCAGAAGACGTCAAGTTAATCTGCTCGCTTCAGTTAGCGCTGATGAGTCGGAAATGTAACGATTAGTTACTTTGTTTCTCACTTGAAGACAGATGATGGTGAAGAAAAATGTGAAACTTTGTCTGTGTCCAACTTAATAATATATATGTATATATTTATTATTCAAACCCTGCAGTAACTATTTCATGACCTTTTTTACCCTTTTTACCATGACCTTTTCAAACCCTGCTAAACAGACGAACAATGTTTTTTGTATTTATCACTTCCTTGTTTTTCACCTATAATGGTGAACTGTTCAGTAGATTTTTCTTTTCTATTTACTTTCTGTTTTAATTATTTCCTACTTTTATTTATAACTGTTATTAAATTATTGTACAAAAAACTACACAACGATAATAACTGTTATATTATTTAATCTGAGTCTATATTAAAGTTCGGTGCTAAAAAGATATAAGGTTTTATGGAAGAAAGGAGCGTTGCTTGGTTAAAATACCACCCTGCTATATCAATTTAAACAGTTGTCATAGTTTTTCATATAAAATACCAAACACAAATAAAAACCCCAATAATTACACCAAAAAGAAAACCAATTGATGAAAAATATTTAAAGTAGCCGTATTATTTCAGTTTTATAAGCTAATAACTAAATATGTTTAATAAGTAAGTAAACTTTATAAGGCAAACTTACCCCACAATAATTATTATGAAAATATCGAAATTAATATATTCTCACCACGCACCTGCAACAGAATACAATTGTTTTAGTTCAGAAAATCCCTTACTAATTCCCTTACTTACTAAATCCCTTACAATTTAGAAAATATTATACATGTAAAAATGTGTCCATAAAATGTTTAGCTACTTTACATAATTTATTACAGTTTTAATCATGATGAATACTGTTGAGTAATCATCATTTGTTCGATAAATTTCACTAAACGATATTAAGTTTATCATTTGTTTAAACGTTTACCAGTGAAATACATGATGGTACAGTGAGTATTATAATTTAAATATTCATGTATTCACCATTTTATTACTTAAGAAGTAAATTAACTATTATAAACGTACAAAGTTTAGTACTAGGAAGGAAATATTCCATTTATATTCTATTGGCGTCCTTGACATAAAAATTTCCATTATGTTAAGGAGGTGTCATTTAAAGGACACCCTACCTTATAATGAATTTCTTTATGGATAAGTGGTTTTTTCTTCAAATACTCTAATACTATATTAGTGTTCATCAAACTAATGCTCGATTATACTGGAAAGGAAAATATCAAGGAAAATTAACATTTAAGAAACTTATCGTATGAGTTCATTTATAATAAAACTAGTATAATAATGAAACTTTTCTTTTATGAAAAACTTATGTTGCTAGTTATCAAACTCTTTTATTATTCTACAATAATGTTTACTAGTGTCCCGTCCTTCTTCTCACTTTTAATTTCTGACAACAGCTGGAGTTTCATAACAATATTTGTTTCCCATGTTAATCTTATGGAGAAATACAAAACTGTAAAGGGCCCCAGGGCCTCACCCTCTAATTATTTCCCTAAAAAGAAAGTTTAATGCACAACTTCACGGTACGCTCTTTCCAATGACACCAAGAACATGTAAATCGGTTCAGTAGTTTCGGAGGAGTAATTGTCACAAAAATCCTGCTTGCGTATTAAATAAGTATAGAAGTATGTTTAAAATGTTTATAAATGCTCAGTTGTATGATTAAAAGTTGAAATTATTTATCCTGAAATTCCCCGCAGCAAATCTTAGAATTGCATGTTTTGATTTGTTCTAAATTGGTTCCTAAACATTGGCAAGTCTTATATTGTAATTACACGTGTATTTTTGTATCATCTGATGTTTTAAAATAAATTTACAATATACTCGCTTTAAAAATCGTTTGGTCATAAGGCCTAATAGGAATGTAAATTGAAAGTTTAGAATACTGTTACAACTATATCTGTTAAATGGGTTGGGTATATTACAGACCGCAGCCTGGAGTTAATCGATTCTTGGCCCAGAGCAACAATGGTCATCTTTGAGTCATTAAATCGCCCCTCCCGCTAGTCAAATTAATAGATTGGTAACCTCTTCGTTAATTATTCTTTTAAAAGGTTAGCTTCTCCTTTCCCTAGCATAGCTTTCATTTAAATGTTTCTGAAGAACGTACAACCTTCATGTAGAGGTCGTTTGAGGATATTACAGGTGTAAAATATGCACACGTCAATTACGTTCTTTGCTACGTACCTCACATTACATCACGAGGTTCTGACGTTGTGTTACACCGTCAATTTGTAGTTTGTAAGAATATATGAAATCGAGCATGGTAGAAATCTGTTGGAGAAATATAATATTGATAATTTAGCAAATATTCAGTTTTAAATTACATAGCATTTTCTTTTCCAGTGCCTCGATTAGACTAAATAGATGTTAAGTTGTGTAAACTTTATGTTAAATGCTTGTCATTAATGTAAAGTCAATAGTTTTCGAAATGCGTGATTTGTACATATTACAAATTGATACATTTGGTTCGTATAATAGTGTTATAATAATGTTAATTAAGCTTAAGATACATTTGGTAGCGTATCGTACCTCTGTTCAATAGTTTAAACTGTTTTTGTGTACCTAGAGTGTAATAGATAAGTCATAACCATTATGAAGTAGGTTAAAATTTTACTAGACCAACAACACTGCTTCTATTAAAATAGTCTAGAAAATCATAAAAGGCTCAGTGTACACGAACAGCTTTATTTATTGTTAAAATACCATTTTCTGATAAATGAACCAAATTCAATCTCAATTCCCAATACACGGAGGGATGTGCAGTTTAAATTGTTTATTGTAAAAACAGAGCAGGTTTTAACGAGCATCGGAACTTTGTTTATATCAACACAATTCCGTTATCGACACCGATTTTGTTAAATTTGTTTTCGAGCAGATTTTTTCTTTAGACACTGCAATTTAAAATAGAGTTAAATTATGCTTATCAGCTTGATGGATATTAACAACGGCTCTAAATGGATTTCTTTAAAAAATAACGTTTGATTTTTCTACAGACATATTATGGTTAGGAAGGCTATTTATTCTTTTATCTCCAACAACAATTCGCCAGTATATAAGAAGTGATAACAATAATTATCCAAGAAAGCTAACAATTATTAAGTTGCACGTACACTGTTTGCTTATTCAACAAATTAATAAGAATCTATCAAAAATTATCTTGCATCAATATACATTAGCATACTGAGTATTCGACAAAATATTTTAAAACAAAACAAGATTCTAATCATTAACCTCAAACTATGTGTAACTTGATCTATATAGTCTAGCATAGACATCGATTATGTTACTCCAGGTATTTAATTTATGGGAAGATCTAAAAATATTAACCACGAGAAACCTTTATGTCTCGTAAAGGTTTCTTTTTACACTGCTATAATTGTAAATGGTTCTTGATAAAATGAAGGATTTCTTTAGCACCGCCCTTATTGTATTACAACCTGTACAGGTCGGGTAGTTGTACTTACATGATTGGTTACTGCAGTAAAATGGCGGTTTTATGGGTTTATTGTATTCAACAATAGTCAATCAAGCGTATTTAATTCTATTAACAATACATTTTTAATTTGTATTTACATATTTCTTCAACATAGGTTTATGACGATTCCATATCATAATCCTATAACACAATCTGATTGGTCATCAAAATAATCAAATCATCATGTTAATCATGATTATAACAATTTTACTCAATAACTTTATGAATTTAACAGCTCTAAAAATTCTGAGAAAAGATTTCTTTGTGTATAAATGATTTGATATAAACAAGGATTTACGTAACGTTTAATAGTTAAAGAATGTATATTAGGGAACGAAGATTTTCATTTCACTTAAGTATTATTTATTTACATATATAAAAGCTTCAGAACGAAGAAAGTAAATAAATGTATCTGCGAGTAAATGCCCTTGCATTTATTTTATCCCCCACCTATCAATGACTTGACAATGTCTTATCCAATAGTCAATCATACTAAGCAGTAATTAATGAAGCTCTTATCCAATCATTTTAAGCGCAATCTATAGTCAACAAATATAAACAAATTTCCTTGGCATTTTTTTACTAAATTTTAAGCTTATGCTTATTTTATTTTGCAAAAAGAAAACGGTCCATTTTTTCCACACCAAAGTTTGTAAAAGCTTGCTGATTATTGTTGATCATTTTGATATAGATGTCCAAACTAAAGTGAAGGAACAATCAGGAGCGACCAGTGTAAAGAAGCAACCACGTGTTAAACATGGTCTGTTTACAAGCCAACACCTCCTCCGACGAGGGACCAGTTTTTTTCATTGTAGCCAGGTGTTCATTTTGTTTTAGGTAAAACAGATGGATCACCCTAGAATAAAACCTTTGTATGTGTATAAATATATTTCGTTTATGGACATTAAAATCACAAAAAATCATTTAACCTTATGCAGTAATGAAAAAGTGGCCAAAATGTAAGATTAAACATCTACAAAATCTGTGCTATAAGAGGAAACGAGGAAAATATTTATGTATAACTCTGATTTCCTTTTGTCTGATTTCCTGTTGAGTAAAATAGGAGTAAAATCTGATTCCTAAAGTAAAATAGGGGGGTTAGAAATTCTACCTACGGCTTTTTGAGCCGCGGTGATGATTATGGTAAACTTTTATGGATTATCAAGATATTTTTAATCCAACAAATATTGAAATATTTTAAAATATAATTTTAAAATATCGAAACATTGATAACGTACGTAATTTTATGGTTTAATTAATTAACTAATTAGCAAATTCTTTATTGATATACTTTAGTGATAAAATACGAGTACACTATTACTGTGGTGCCACGATAAAAGAGCGTACCTACCATGTGTACGATTATTAGTTACGAAACTAAATTTGGTGGTATACTATTATTGTTTTTGACATCTAAGCAGTAATTAAGTGAAGAACCCTTTGAAAAACCTTGAAAACACCACACACCTAATCTGAGCGAAAAAAATATTGAATTTATTTACGTAGTAATTTGTATTCTTATTTTATATTTCACGTATGAACAATGAACGATGAAAGATCGATCATACTTTTATCCAATTTCGCAGAAACGCGATAATCTTATTTCGATAAAGGATAATGGTATAGAAATACCTTATGGAACCCCACCCCGGATATGGCCAGCTGAATAGATTTCCTTTACCGACGTCCAGGGGAAAGGGATTTGATGTTAGGGTTAAGTAATGAGTACAAGAGAGATCATCGTGATGATTATTATACATTCTGGAGTAACGGTTAACTTCTTACAATAAAATTCTGTATTAAGGGTATTTAATAATTAAAAGAGCAAAATTAGCATATGTTTGTTCTTGCCAATATACCGTTGGTTAAAGTAGGTCTATTACCTAGACTAGAGTATGCACACGGAAGTATGATACAATTTAATTAAGAATATGTAGAATTAATTAAAGAGATTCTTTAAAACTAATACAAGAGAATTTTGGTAGGATAGGCTAGTTGTTTATCTTTCAAATATAAACCCGGGTATAGTTGCATACCTAGTGTTCTAAAAATTTTAAAACATTATCTTCGAAGTTATAATCTAACTAACGTGAGTGCAATAGAATAATACATGCATGTGACCTTTTTCGTAAAACAGCTCTGTGAAATGATAAATAATTATACAGTATAAGCGAGGCAAAATAAGTTTTTAAAATATCTGAATTAACAGTTAAATCATGGTTTTTATCTATTTTGCTATGCTACAAATACAATTATCCCCCTAGTATAAAAGCATGATACATTAGGTTATAAAGGTATATGTATCCAACGTGAGATAAAAAGGTGCAAGGAAACTCAACCAACAAATTAAACATAGAAATCATTCATGATATTATAACGTAGATTATTAGCTTTCGATGGTGAAATAGAAAACAATACTTTAATTTGATTGATGAAATTCAGAGGACAATATTGTTACTGCCAATGTTTGAGCCTAAAATCAGTAGCAATAATATGATAATGCTTCTTGAGCCCAGGCTTCTAAGGGTTAAGATCAGAATATGTAATGAGTTTTGCGGAAGCAGCATCTTGAATCCGATGGGGGTTTGAGGTACTTTCTTAACTCATTGTGATTTTTTGCTCATTTTATGAGTAGAAGATTTGTTCAAAACTTACAAATGACCCATCACTAAAGACTTATACTCTCATTGATATCACAAACAACATCGTTACAATAGTATAAGAAAAGGTCTACACAAACCGTGATGCCTAAAAATATTCCCTAAGGCCAATGAAAACCACAATTTCCATAGATTTCTGTGGTTGAAGTGAAATACCTGGTGAAAGTTGTTTGAATGCTGTTATTATGTTAGCATAGAGCTATGCAGTACAAACAACAAATATTATAAATCACCTAGAACATTTTTAATTCATGTAGACCTATGTATTTTCCTACAATAGCAACATTAGTAAAATATGTGATTAATAATGGTTAAAGTAATGTTTCCTAAATCGTAGATTTTGGTTTTAGTAAAGCTCTTTATATGAAAACAATTGCCAGGAAATACAAGAAATATATTCTAAAGGTCATGTGGTGTACGAACTCAACAGTATGTAAAAAGGTTATCTATAGTTAAATCAATAATGGAATAATAAGTATGGAAAAAGAATGAATACAAAGAATACAAGAATAGCTGAGTCAAATGAAATCGTCAAGTTAATTACCGTTGAACATTTTGTTCTAACAAAACGTTTTCCCGGCGAAAATGACCTCACATTTTATTGATAAGGTCTGAAAATTGTGACATTAGTCTCTTATCCACTTTTAGATTGTTTGTCAATTGGCCTTTTTAATCCGATTTACACTTTTCTTTTGTTGGCCTGTAATTTTATTTACGTGACTGAAATAACACTAGTATTATTTAACTTATTTAGATAAGTGTTTAACTCTATTTTTGCTCAAACTAAATCTAAATTAAATTTAAAACGATGTTTTATTAGTCAGTAATTATATTAGTTATTTAGTTTTGAAGTTGTTTATGGTTAATGCACCTATGTTGCACTTACTTTAGCAACTAATAAAACACCGTAACAGGTTTACAGCGTTTACAACAGATTGCATCTTACATTCATAGTGTGTGACGTATTGTTAACACATGGATGATTATGTGACGTTTAAATTGATAAGACTGTAGGTATAGCAAGAACAAAACTAATTCCTCAGTTATCATTTGTCTAAACTCAGCGTATAAAATTTTGTTGAAATTTGCAAAAAATTTTTAAATTGTATATACCTCTTGGTTTTTTTTGTTTTAATTGTGTTTGTTAAATTTGGCATGAAATATTTTAAAAACTCGCCATTTTAGTGGTTATTTTTTTTTATTTGCAAAAAGGGTAGTGGTAAGAAGGATAAACAATTTGCAGAATTCCAACTCTGTAGCTCAAACAGTTTAGAAGTTATGAATGTTCGTGTAAAAACAGACAGACACCTAACTGTTCGATATAGGACAGTTGTTGTTTTGCATTTTTCTTCTTTTTTGACCTCTCATATAATCCACCAAAGTTTGTACTTGTGGAAGCGTGACACCTAGTATATACTTAGTATATAATAAGCATTAATAAATCTTTAAAATTCTCAAATCATATTTTGGTGATATACCACTCAAAAGTACCTAAGGCTGGCTCCAGATTCTTAAACTCCTAAAGAACAAGATATGTAGTTTACACTTTAAGGGTCCACCCAGAAATTGTTTATTATGAAAATTTACACGGGCAATATTTCTAAAAGCGATATGAATCCGAAGTTAAATACTGTTTGATTACAGTCAAACTGGTCTCTGATCTGTTACCTCGCGGCGAAATCGATAAGCTTCCTCTCAGGACTGACCGGTATAATGGAGTCATTATAGGGGCTGAGCTGCCTTCAGCCTCTCTACCCGGCGTGCGTGGAGGAAATCGATTAAAACTCAAACATAGAAATAAAATTAAGTTGTCTTTCATGTTTTATGAAGTTAGGTAAAAGTATTAGGAAACGTTACTTGTGTGTAAATGATTATTTGGCTTTTGATTTACGTATATATATGATTGAAATATAAAGCAATAAATAATTACGATCGTTTCAGATTAAAATGGTTATCCAAGCTATCGACCAGTTTATGAATTTACTTTCTAATAACTTTATTATTGCTGAATTGGATAATTGAATAATACGTTAAAATTTACCCTACAAATTTAAATTTCAGTACATATCGAAACATAATTTAAGTAAATTCATATTCAATTACTAGGTCACACGTTTTATCCGTTCATAAATCTTTTGGCAAAACTTTTAAGATAAAACTACGTGTATTCTACGGGATGGAACACTTTTTTCAAAATGTAAGATTTAAAGTGTGATAAAATTGTAATTAACAGAAGTTTAAATCATTTCAGTTAGTTAAAACATCGGTTTTAGTATCTGAAGACTGAAGACTGATATCAGATATTTCGCAGAAACTTGTGAAGTGAAAATGTTGTCAGTGCTTAAGAGGCTGTGACTAAAATTCAAGCATTACAAACATAAAATGTCATGTTTCACTATATTTAAAGAATAAAAAAAATATTTTTTCGAAAAAAAATTAGTTTGTTAGGAATTAAATTACAATAAATATGAAAAGAACTAGACGCAGATAGTTTTATTCAATACTAGCTGTGTACCCGTTCTACGCACGGGGATCTTATAATATTCAGTTGAAACCTTCTTATATAACGAACAGCAGTTGGTTTGCATATTTTAAGATATGCTGGCCAAACTATTATACATAGCTTCATTTTATGTTGTTTTTTGTTGTTCCGGATCGGTATGACAATCAATAAAAGGTTAAATTACCTCTGTGTCTGCCGGTCGATCCTATAACGGTAGGCTTACTTTTATTTTTACTATCTGATCTCGTTTGCATGGCTCAATCACGTCCTGGTTGAAGTTCGTTCGCTACGCTCACTCACCTGTATGTTGGAGCTCGTTCGCTGCGCTCACTTTCCTTCAGGTTAGCTCGTTCGCTACGCTCACTTGCCTTCAGGTTAGCTCGTTCGCTACGCTCACTCGCCTCCAGGTTGCAAATTAGCTGTTGTCATAAATGTAAAAGAAATAATAGTGCTAGTGCTGCACCCTGTTGGTAATCCTTGTAACTTTAATGCTATTGAACATCACAGAACAGAACCAACTTGTTTAATTGAAACAGCTGTTAAGATTCAATAATTTCATTTCTCATAAGGTTAACATGGGCTTCCAGAAATTCCACGTCAAAAATCGACAAAAACTTGATTTTCAAGGGTTTACTGTTAAATATCTAACTGTCTCATATTCGATGAAATACGTCTAAAACCATCTCATATATGTATAGTATTTGGAAAATAAGTTTCAGGCGGGACAGTGCTATAGTTATTGAGGAGTAGTTGTAATAAAGTGCGTATTTTAGCGTTACCAAGAGAATGACAGATAGACAGACAGACAGACAGACAGACAGACAGACAGAAATTGAGATAAGGTTTGATTCGGTTTCTCTGACCTATGAAATGTAAAAATAACCAAAAAGTTCATTATTCTAAGCAATGTACAGACAAAACTCTAATTTTATTTATATAGATTATTAACCATAAAGGGAATAAATCTGTCGTTAAAGAGTGATTATTAGGGAATTCGAATCATTTTTAGCGAATTTCCCTATAGGGAAGTAGCTATTACCGTAGGTCTCATGGTAAGACCTAAGCCCGGGACCGATTTACTTTTTCATTTTGATGTCCCCAGAGGCCAAAAACACCATTCGTTCAAATTTTTATATATCTATATATAGATATAGATATATATATATATATATATATATGTGTGTCCATCCGCACGATAACTTGAGTAATTTTTGTCCGATTTTGATAAAATTTGGGTTGAAGGTGTAAGGCGGGATAAACTTGAATGAGTTCGCGAACCAGCATGATCGGACTATGGGAACGGGGGTTTATGGGGGGTTTTATGGGGTAAAAATAGGTTTTTCCCATTTTTGACCCTAAAAACACAAAATTTCACAATTTCTTTTCAAACCATTTTGTAGAGCTTAAAAAAACAAATAATTTAGTATATTGAAGCGTTATTATGCGCCTAATTGTTACGGAGAAAATTCAAAAAAATTTTAATTTTAAAATTCCCATGTTATTCTTATGGAGAATAAGTCAACTGTTGTAGTTTGCTTGTTTATGAACATATTTTGATCGATTTTGGAAAATACTTTTATTTCTTACTAAACTATTATCATTTTATTAAAAAAATCTTTTTTACCCTCCCTGTTGCAGCAAACCTAAGTACTCGTTAAACTAATTCTATTTAAATAGGAAATAAATGTGCTATTTTTATGGAGGCATTTTAGTGTAAATCCAATCAGGTTAATGGAAATTCGCTTAGTCTGCAGGTTTGCTGCGGCGGGGGTATTTTTCTGTTAGCGGCACAAACATGTACTATTGGATCTATTGTTTTTTCCAATACTTTGGACTGTGGTCCAAGTCCTAAATTCTTTATAGGCCTAATTTATACCTAAAAGAAAAAAGTTTAAGAGATCCGGAAAAATTTGCTGAATTTTGATTGTATTCTATACAAGGAGAAATATAAAACTCTTTTCCTTATTTACAACAGTAGCAAGGAGATACTCCAGGTTAGAAGATCCTTGGTTCGATAAAGTGTAATGCCATAGCACCCTCCCTCGGATATGACCGGCTGAATGAATTTCCTTTACCAAAGCCCTCATAGAAAAGTACTCAAAGATTGGGCTGAGAAAAGTGCACTAGAGTAAAATGTGGAATTACAACCTCTTTAAATAGCTAGTTTAATTTTAAGCCTCAAGGATATTTCCAGTAAAAAAAACTCAGTAAATGAAAGACGTGGTCAATAACGAAAATCTTAAGATACTGTTTTTTTTTTTTTTTTTTTTTCATTTGTACTACGCACTTTATACTGTTCTGGCGTTTGATAATACTAATATAATATCGATATTTAAAACGATATTTACAGTAATTTATAAATATCACGTGTTCTAAATCCCACTTGACAAAACCTACCCTCAATGGTAATTCCTCTTGTGCCAAAGGGCTTACAACGCATCAGAGGTTGAATCTATAATCAGTTTAGCATAAGTAGGCTCTTAACGCTTTTATAGGATAATCAAAGCATATATACCTCGGTGATTTGCTTAGTGTACAGTAATATAGTTACAAACATTAAACGATTGTTATTGGTTGGGTTTACTAACAATTTAAATTTAATTTAGATACTGTTCATATTTATATGATAAAACATCAATTTTTATAAGAGATTGGAGGTTAAGTAAATAAAACAGTAAGAGGACATAATTAATCTATATATAATTACATCAGTAGTTCTGTACTTCAATAGAATATTGATGCTAAAAAGAGATAATATATGCTAGAAATGTTATACAACATGTGGCAACACATATTACACACACACAACACATTATTACTTTACGTTATAATACATGCCACATATGGATAAGCATGTTGATTAGGCCTACTATATGTTACATTGTTAAAAGGCTTGAATATGTCGATAAATAAATAAAAAACATACAGTTTACACTGTTGTATTTAGCTCAAGAGTTAACAGTTTAGTCCTAAATTCTTCTAAAATCGCAAAGAAAAAAACTCTATACATTGTAAATATGACACAATAAATGTAGTTTTAAAACTACTAGAGGTTGACACTAAAGTAGACACGATTGCCTGTATAAAATATTTGACTATGATAACAAATCATGAAAAACTATTATACAAAACTACTTTTAGAACATAATAATATACAATGAATTAATGAATACTAATTGTAAAGTATGATAAGCAAGGTATGAAATGGTTAAATAAGAGACTATTATTATGTGTAATGTTAAGTGAGTGTTTATCTATTGCATCAACTGGAAAACCATGATAACCTTTTTCCTCCCATTGTTCTTCCCATTCTCTATGTATTGAATATATGTCATATACACTCGTGCAAGAAAAATGTTGTCAATATATTGTAATCAGCTTAGATACGTAAATACGGATTTTGAAGTAATTTTGCAAAACTTTGTTCACTTAAAAAATTACACAGTATACACCGATATGAACTTTTAGGATATTAGTGCCGATAAGTGAAAACCTTCATGAGATAAACGGTATTTTAAAACACAACGGAAAAAATTTTTTTTTAAGCTTAGGATTACGTACATTTTATATACCATACATTTTATACCGTTCAGTTGATATTAAAACTAAATCGATTCTTTTGCAACTCTTAATTTGTACTATAAGTGATCAAACAAGGTAAACAGATTTTTGTTAAACAAATATTCCGTCTTTAAAATTAAATAAAAGTAGGAAATTCGACAAACGATACATTATCACTAAAATAAATAATTTTTCATCCTAAAAATGATTACCATGAAATATCAAGCTCGTCGCCACAACAACTGTTTTTAATACACTATACTTAGCTTACTTCGGTTCAATTTTAAAGCTTTTTTCAATCACAAGATTTATCTTAGGTGTTAAACTACTTACTAAATTCTATTTCAAGGTTATTCCGCATTGCCATCTTTGGTTTGCATATGTGAATAAAACATCCTCTCTTTCTCCCTTGACGACTCTGTCACTGGATATAAATAATGCATCACCTGGAGATGTATGTTGGTGTATTGCTTTGGCCTGCGTGGCTGGAATGTATACATTGTATTCCACGTGTTAGAAAGGTAATAAATAAATGAAAGCATTGAACTTATTCATTTAAGATAGACATGATCAATCAATCTTAATATATCAAAACATTGTGAAACACAGTCTATTGCAATTCTGAATCATACATTCAAGTTTAACATGATATTCTATTTAGAAAGGTCCAATTAAATTTAATATTCAAATGTAAGTGAAATGATTAGAGAGGAGAGAATATAGTTTAGCTTTAGGCATGAGTAGTATCGTTGGCTATCAATACAACTTCAGTATCCAATAGTCAATGGTAGTATTAAATAGGAATGCCAAGAGATTTTACCTTGAACTATTTTATTCTTTGTAATCTTGATTTGTCTTGAGGTTAGATATTTAGATTTATAGTGAAAAGAGAGGAAGATACTTAGAACTTGTTAGATACTTTGATAGAGAAACCCCGCAAAATAATTAAGAGTAAAAATGATTGAGTACAAAGAGTTTATATTTCTTCAACATGAACAGAACACAAAACACCAACAATAATAATACAGCACATGTTTATATTCTTAAACTCAAAACATGTGTTAGAGCCAGACGAGAGACAAAAATATTTGATGTTAAAACATATTATATCTTGGAGGCAGACAAATGACAAAATAGATGAAAGAATACTTAACAGTAAGTAAAACAGTAAACAGTATACTGTAAAACGTACATTTACAATGCAATATTTAAGATTTAGCTATAATATTCATTTAAATGGAAGTACGATGAGGTAATTCCAATTAATTTTCAAATCCAATCTGTTCTCAAGAATTATGTGCCTGACTGATCTAGCTATACGATTTTACTTAACTGAATTTATGCATCACGCTTTCAAAGATAATCACTGTATCAAGGATTTCAAAAAGGATATTCCTGCATTGATAACAAACTAAAGCTCTGCATTCCTGTCTTTTCAGGTTAGCCTGTGGGGAATGAATGTTGATCGGTTTTTATGGCTATGAAAATTTTATTCAATTTCTTATTTTGCTTTGTAAAAATTATAAAATGTTTTGGAATTTTACACTGCCACGTGGCTGATTGAACTACATCAATTATATTATTTAGTAGGCCTACCCCATGAGGAAAATGTTATCTTTCTTTTTCCATAGCATTTATTTACTACCGTGAATGTTTCTATTATTATAACCAAATCTTTTTGTAGCAGTTATAAAAACTTAATTATCATTTGTTGTATTTTTTCCATTGCAAAACCAAGGTAAACATACACTGATATATTTTAAGCGTCGTGGAAATATCTTCTTGCTATCGGATATTCGGAAATATTAAACACAAAGCAGAAATGCATTTTCAGTTGAATACTTAGGACAACACTTTTAATAGTAATGCTTATGTTACTCCATGCAGCACGCTTCCCCACCAAGAATAAATTTGTCGTCTTGAACCGACTCACGAATTCATGATTTCCGACTTGAGTAAAACTGTTTCCGCCTCTAGACGCAGTTTGTCATTGGTTGAATGTATAATATATTTAGTGGATAAAAGAAAGTGAGAAATATTATAAAAGGTCTGTAATGAGTTGTTTTCTACAATATTCAAAAATTAATCAGAACAATACACATTATTATTGAGTCTTGCAATAACAATATCCCATTGTACATTTTAAATAATTTGTAAATTATATTGCTAAATTCTATTTCTTGTTCAAGCAAAAGATCAAAATGAACAGTAACACTAAATTTATAAAAATGTAACTTGAAGCGTAGACTCTTCTAATAGCCGCATCATTTACGTGAAGTAGACAAAGGACAGCAAAAAAATATTGGAAATGTAAATTCTCTTTGTATATCTAGTGAAATCAATTTAAAAGATAGTGAAACAATAACACTTTTCATCACAGAATATTCTTTCTACAAAGATTCTCACTTGTAGCAAATAAGATTAATTCATACTTGTTTGAGGTTGCCTCAACGTTAGCTATACCACTCAAAAGTCAAGACTCACTTTCCCGGTATCAGGTGTGAGGGGACTACAATAGTCTGGTAGGACCGCGGAGGGATATTAACGTGAGAAGTCTGCCACCTGAGTGGAGAGCGGCGAGTCTGTTTACTTCTCAACACCTACACCATGTCAGGGGACTACTTTTAGCACCCTTGTGACCCAATGTTACCCTTACAATTTTTATAAATAGTAAAATCCATTTATTACAACCATTTGACTGGTTAAAATAATTACATTTATTAAAAATTAAGATTCCAATAGTAGAATACAGTATACTTGCATAGTAGTACAAATAAGCATAGTACGTTTTCATTATAAAGTACTATAAATACTATATGTTTTTACAAACATATGTAGACTATAGTGAAAGAGGTGGTAGGATAATGAAGTTGTACAAATTAGTGACAACGTAAAGCAAGACAAGAGGCTTTACTACTAAAATAATTAAGAATACGATACTCCACTCAACAGTGTCAGCTTCTATCAATTTAATTCAGGTTGTCAATTAATCAGGTTGTCAATTTAATCCAAGTCATGTCTGTTATATCATTTAATTTTCATGCTTTATTCACTGCATTATTAAAACTGAAACCAGTATGGAGTTACAAAATATGAGATTATTATGAAAAGAAAAACATCCATTAAAATTTATTGGTTGATAGCATGAAATTGCTGTTAGAAAGTATTTATTTGCCTTACAATATTGTTGGGTCCTTAAAATACATAAGGATATGGTAAGAAATACTTTCCAACAATATAAATTAATGTTCAGAAGTAGGAAAATTGATGGGGATAAAAATACTGTTTTTAAATAGTTATTTCTATTCGAAACAACTGACAAAGTTGCCTTTGCATAGTCCACCAATGGTTCATTTCATTTTCTAGTCAGTGACAAGCACCCTTATTTGATTGAAACTTTTTTTAAGTGAATGATTTTACAAAACTTTAAACTATATGCTGTAACTAAAGATTAAATGTTTACCCGGCAATTGTTTTTGTAGCAGAGGTAATTGTTAGAAAGTTATAATGAAAATATAATCAGTGCGAAGCGCCGGCAGCACAACACAGGATGACATGAAGTTCAATCACTGGTGGGTGTATAGTATCAAATAGGTGGGAATAACTCGTAAGTCCCCTCAACCGTATGTTACACATGCTAACATTTTCTATTGTTACCAAATCTTACCAGTAATTCGTTTACGGGTTTCAATTATAGTATAATTTACCATTCTGCTTGGATTTCATCAAATAATGTTTCTTAACGGTTTTAACATGTAACTGTCACATATTCAGGCTCTACAATATACTTGTTCACTTATGTCACCTATAAATAGCTATTAAATTACCTCTTTAATTAATTAAGGTTAAAGGTGATCCCTGAATGTACACATGCATAAATATGTCAAAACCTAAACTTAAGTCCACTTAACGACATGTGCATGATTCATTTACTTTTAACCGAATCGTTGCCTCTGAAAACGTCAAGTCCATCTGTTCGCTTCATTTAGAACTGATGATTCGGAAATGTTACAATTAGTTACTTTCCACTCAGTCGAGACATTATGACGTATGATGGTGGAAAATAAAAGTAAATTCTCTCCTGGGTTAGTTAACAAGGTATATGGTTAAAAGCAACAATTGTCATAATCAAGTAATTTTATTGCTCCTCCAGCTAGTAATATGATTCGTAATAATCTTTAGCGCTTGGGTATTAACTCTTGTAAAACTTGTAGCATTTCACTTCCGCCTACTATGGTTGTTAGATTTATGGAAGTAAACGAATATTTTAATTCAGAGTGAACTCTATTTTGAAATACACTGTATAATTTATTATGAGTTCTTTCTTTGTCTCTGATGATCGCAAAAATTCATATTAGTAATTATTTGAACTTTATTTTTATTTTATTTTTTTACTTCTCCAGACTTATCCATAACGTCCTCAATGAGTAGTATTATAACTGTAATTCATGAGTTTCCGGGTAAGATGATAGAAGTAACTTAATGTTAAACACTGGCGATTTAGAACTAATATCCAGGATTAAAAACTGATACTTGATTTTATAATAGCATGTAGTTATAGTTTGTAATGCCCATCCCTGTAAAGAAAAAGGACAATTTTGAAGCCAAGCAAGGCTAATTAAAAGCCTAATAGTAAAGAGTTTGGCTTATTCAACTAATTATGTTCTAGTATTGTAATACCCAAAAAAAAATTTAAATCTAAGTTGAATCCTAATCTGAAAAACTGCTAACCATAATGATGTTTCCAAACAACCTCGAAACCATCCTAACTTGAATTTGTAATGAATTACAAGCTCATTATCACCTTGTTAATCCACAAAATATTAAATAAGAACGATAAACAAGATAAACTGCACTTCCTTTCCTAACAACCTTTATGTGGAGCTCGTTTGAGAAGATTCCAGGTGTAAAATATGCACACGTCAATTACGTTCTTCACTCTACCTCACATTACGCCACGTGGTTCTGATGTTGTGTTACACAGAGAATTTGTACAGATAGAGTTGTAGAGATATACAGTTAAACATAGTTTGAAAATAAATGGAAAAAAATTAGCTCATTGCATTATTTAAAATGAATCTAGAAAGATGGCCTGCGTATACCGAAAAAGAGTTTTCAAAGTGTAATTTTTGTATCGAATTTGATTAACAATACAGCATAACAGTAATACAAATATTCCGGTCTTTGTCACCACTAGTTTTTATACCCGCAGATATTATATCTGAAATTACTGTTTTTTCAATGCTGACGATGAATTTCTGATATATAGGAAAATATACGTAAAACGATACAAACCTGAAAAGAGATTAACATTCGTTTACAATATTCTAATTTAAAAAAAAATCGCTAACCAAACATTTTAACTGTACGAATTACGGTTTTACACTATCGGAAATGCATGTATAATTATGTTTTTACTTCGTTCTGTACTTGAATATTTTAAATCCATAAACATAAAATTATACTTATTGATAATTTGATTATCAAAGTTATGCAAAGATAAACAATAGTTCAGGTAATTTTTAGGCAATTAAAATAATCTTCTTACAAGAAATTTATAGTTTTTTTTATTATAAATTTTTCTACGTTCGAACTCAGTCAATGTAAAAAATTAAACACATAAATTTATTATTTGGCAAATAATGAAATCGTTTTGGTTTGTTGCGTGTGTTGACATGGGATGATTTCAAACTATTGCAGCTTGTGGTTGGGTTGGAATGCAAACCACGTAACTGATATTCACCACAGGAACTTTGATTAAATAAATTTATCCCTGTCAGAAATGTATTTCAACACATTTTAAATATTTTTCGTCATAATGCAGCTAAAACAGCCGTTTTTAATGCATGCGTTGCGGGTCTAAGGTAGCATTTTTAGTCTCTATGGAGTAAAAATCCTTTTTAGTCTCTAGGGAGTAAAAATCGGTTATTGTAAACAGTTGTAAATTTTGACTGTGACAATCGTATCGATCGAAATTACTTATCGATTGGTTTATTAGGTAAGGTTTTGTTTAGCCCATTGTTGTCGATTGCTCGACATATCGATGGTATAATGTACTGTAACACAATCTTAATAGACGAAATGATTGAATCACTTACTAAACAGCTGCTTATTTGCATTAGCAGAATTGAAAACAAGCTGGAAGTCGTTTTGAGAGGTTATATCTCACACAAATTGTTTATTTTTCTAGATTTTTTTGTTAATTAATGATTCAATATGACGAAAAATACTGTTCACCTCATGGTCAAAAAGAGTCACTTTAGGCCCTAGTGATAAAATATACTATTTCTGAGTAAAAATTTGCAATATCAATAAGATGTATTTGAAAGACTTTGATTGAACGCAGAAGTATTAGCTAACCACACAAATATCTCTTAGCTCACTACTTCACTATGGTAAAACACCAAGCATTCATGTGTGTAATAGTTGTAGCTCTGTGTAGCAAAGCTCTGGTGCATTAGACAGTCTACAATGGCCTTAAATCAGATTTCAGATGGTTCAGAAAACAAAAAGAGCCACGAATATGTCCCAAGATCAAAAGAACTAACTACAGACTACAAAAAAAAGAGCAAACGCTTCTATACCCAGCCAATATGAAGCATTGAGGTAATACACGTAAGATTAAATAACCCCTGCTTTTAGCTTAAATATAAACGAAAGAGGTAATTTTGCTCACATTTTTAGAATTATGAGTCTAAGAGTAGAACCATAAAGCCTGAACCTGGGTTATAATAGATCAAGAAAAACGAGTAAACCGTACACATTATGTTACAATCGATAATCGATAGAAACAGCAATAAATACCAATCACAAAAACAATATGTCCGGTAAGTTTTTGTTACGGAACCATAATGTTAAATGATCCTTTTACAATATAAAGGGTTTCAGTACACCCTTATTGTATTACCCCCCCCCCCCCACCACCTCCTTACCAATACAGGGCGAACAGTGTAACTTACGAAATGGGGCGCTGTAGGAAAATGGTGGGTGGATGGGGTCACCCCATCCATAATGTTCATCTTGTAACCCATAGTCAATCAATGTTCTTTGTTATTATTTATACATTCGTACAACATAGGTTTATCATAGGTTCCACAAGTGGAGATATTGTGTTGTAATCTCAGTGTTCTATGAAGTGGTTTCTGTAATAATTATTAACTATTAACTTATTAACTAAATGATCAAATATGTTTACATTTTAATTTTACTTTTACTGTAATGAAAAAGGGTTCCCGTTTCGTTACATTTAACGACTTTGTACTACAGAACGATGGTATCTACGTATCTTGAGTGTTAGTGTAATAGAACTTATACCCTCGCCTCAGCACACCTGCAGACTATGTGGTTTTCAATTTGGTCTGGTTAGATGTTTACTAAAATTCGTCTTAAAAATGTGAAATTCATTTTATATTTTTTTAAACACATCAATTTTAATGAGTACTCATGTTTGCTGATACCAGAATGTTAATGTGTGTATATAATACACATCATACATCTTTCGGAGCTTAGTATGAAATAAGTTAATTTGCCTAGATTGGTGAAAATATATCTAAAAACACGGAAAGTAAATAAAGAAACGTCTTATAACTCTTAAAACATATATTTACGCTTATGCTGTTACTCACAAGACGGTAAATATACAAAAAATGTGGTAAGTGGTGATCGATTTCGATTGGACACTCCAATCATCATCATACCCAATAGGCGAATGACAATCATTTAATGTCATTCGCCTATGATAATGATAATTATACGTACCTAAAAATATAACACTATTTTAATAATTTTCACTTAACCAATCAGCCGTTAAGGGGTGTACTAAGTTATATTTGAACATCAAACTATTAACGATGCCCTAAAAATGGATCTAAATCAGACTGGGAACGGTTGAATAGTTGAATGTGTAATCAGTTTAGCAGAGGCAGCTATCAGGAGATTGGAGGTACTCGTACATAGTTAACTCTGAACGTTGTTTGGCTTACGCTCTTCAATCTCAAACTTTTACAGAGGACTCGATACGTGCCAGTTTAGCATTTATGTAATATAAATTCCGTTTTTCACCTGAACTCAAGCGTACAGATTAAATGAAAATTTATTTAACGTGACATAAATAAACATCTATCATAAAATGGTCTCTACTTCTGTAATGAAACTTAACTTATAAATATCTCAGAGTAAATACTTAAATCTATTACTTAACGAGTGCTAAACGTCTATATACTTATGTATTATTACTCTGAGCTATAAATTATACTAATCCATCACACAACCTTAACATAAATCAAGGTATAAGTTATAATACAATAAATCTGGCGATAAACGTATTGTATGTTCAATATTCGTAATGGTAACAAAGGGAGATTTCAAATCGTAACGGATTTAGATATAACTGAGTATGAAAAAAAATCCTCAAGTTGATTACCATTGAAGACCCCATTTGTTCTCACAAAACGTTTTTCCGGCGAAAATGGCCTCACATTTTATTGATAAGGCCTGCAAATTGTACGATTTGTCTTTTACTACCTCTTAAATCTCTTGTTTTATCTTTTTTTTTACTTTTCCTTTACTGTTTTTACTAAAATTAGCTGAGAACGTCAATACAGTTTAAATATATTTTCTAATTTAAATATATAGTGACAGTTGTAATAATAGTCAAAGGTAGAAGCCAATTGACAATGTATTGTTTTGTTTCTCACAACAGAAATGCAGTACCGAAAGGCTTTTGACTACCTGCAGTTTGAAAATAATGAGTAGTATTTGTTTTACAGCAAGTGTCGAAATATCCATATTTATAATACATAAATAAGTATTATAATATTTTATTATGTTATTAGTATTATTATGTATTATAATATTTATAATACAAATAGAATAATATGCAATAACTATATAGTATTTAGCTTAAGCAGATTCTACGAAAGCTCAAAGTAAATTCGGAATACTTAAAGAGAGAGCTAAAACACAGCTCTGTTTCATGCTTCATTAGAGTGAAAACATGACTACAGTTTATTTCTGTATTTTAATCTAAACAACGTAATTTATAATTTGGAGTGTTACTATTACCTTAATTTATAATTATTTATATATAAAAAAAACAGAAAATAACAAATGCTGTTCCCTTTTGTGTAAATGTTATATACAATAAATTATCTCTTTATTGTAGTTAAAGGAAATTGCTTATAATTTGTAGCTTATCATAATAAGAAGACAATGAAACATATAATTTACTAACAAAAGATAAATTGAACGAGTTTATTACCACCGTTTGTTTTCACAAAACGATCTTAAGTGAAAACTGACATCTTGTTTTATTGATAACATCTTAGTTGAGACATTTGTCTTAACTTCCTTTCTTAGAATTATTCGTTTTGTGACATTTACATTAGACAGCTCTAAATAAACATCAACTCTTTATCGCTTTGTTTTATTCATATTTTAACTTTAACGTTACTCCCTTATTCATTATAAACTATATTTTCTTTGTAACCAAAAGAATCATTACTAGCCACAAAGTGGCTCTATGTATGTTATTAGTCGATAATAATTGTGTTCATTACTTTATTTATACTTCAACGATGTTTTACAGAAGACAATCTAATTTGATAAAATACCATAAAGAGGTGTTTAGCTTGTATACCACTGTAATTTAAATTAAATGTTTAGCAAACTAAAAATAACAGTAACTTCGTGTCATTACAAGGATTATCTTATTTGTTTTAGGACTTTTTTTTATGTGACAGTTTACAGTGGAATAATGCCTCTTGGTACTTACAGTTCATCAATAAACTCCTAAAATGTTCATCTGTAGCTTCTCAATATTAAACTTAATCATTTGGTAATGACTGCTAGTTTGTTTGTTCAAAACGAATTAGTTTCCATCTAATGCAAGAATGATTCCTTTTTGTTTCAGTTGATGAAAGGTAGTAAATTCTTCTTCATAATATTTGTTAAAACTCAACGAAGTCCCCTTATAAGGAAATCATGTTTTGATCTACCATTTCCTCAATAGCTCTCTGGGGGGAGCTTTTCTACCGTCAAATACAAATAACATGCAAAGCAAAAAAACGAGGAACACGAAGGTACTACTGTTGTTTTAATACTTGCGAGTAGATACACACAAAAATTGTATATAAAAACAACATTCAAAGTTCAAATTTTCAATAGTGCATTAACTGAAGTAATTTTGAATAATAAGCTATGTTTTAAAGTTTGTAAACTATTGTGAATCTTATTTTTTTAGTGTCACGAAGATTATTTGTGCGTATTTGTGTGGCAGAACCACAGTTGCTAAGTGAGAGAAACATTGACGTAAACACATTTCCGCAAAGCTCATTAGTGAACTCGGAGTTGGAAAGTTTGAGTTCGCTCTTTTGTTACAAATCATAACAAGATATACGTTATACGAGTAAGTTTGTTGGCGTCTCTTAGCTTTGCTGCAGCGGGGGTAGTTGTGTTTTGTCGAGTAATCAGTAAAATATTTCACTTGTAGAAATTTATTAAAGTTATAAGTAACTTTATTTCCTATTTGGCACTTATGTATACAAACAATAAAATGTGGTTAGTATAAAACGTCAACAATTAAATGTAAATTACTTGCATTACAATACATACGCGTAAAAGTGCATTACGCCACGAGGCTGAAAGTAGATTTGTAGATGATAGTTTCCTGCGAGTACCTCTTTCTCGGGTGAGTCGTGTACGATTTCTTTCGCCAAACTATCAGCATAAAATAAATTTTCAACTGTCAGAATTGATCCACTAGAATTTACAGATAAATAAATATTACCTCTAAAAGTAAACACTTACAACAAAAGGGATTTTTAATGCATATACAAACTAATAAAAGTCTAATAAATAAACAACTTAGATAGTTTTGACCCTAGACGAAATTAAAATGTTTATATGCAACGCCATAAAAACATATTCCAATGGGTTTGATTCTATTTGTTTCGTGATTTATTCACCACAAATTGATGAAATATCCCTAAAGAAATCATTCGGCACGCTTCCATAAAGTCTGACGATTCGGAAATTTAACCATTAGTTACTTTGCTCCTCCTGAGTTGAAGAATGATTATTGCGAATAATGTAAGAAAATTTCCTATGAGATCAGGTAAACCATTTATAGGTAGGCATTTTATTATAAAACCCATGCAGAAGCTATATCACGTGCTTTCTTACCGTTTGGAACACATTTAATAGTATATATGTTGTTACGTATACTCGTACTTTTAAACCCCCCTTTTTACACCTTGGAGCCTTGATTCAACAACAAGTATTTTTTGTTTCATTTCCTACACCTTTACGGCTATAAGGATCAAGTGAAACTTGTAAGGATACACTTACCTTGAAAAGGTTATGAAAAGTCTTAGTTATACTTTCTCAACACGTACCTGCAACATAATTGATTATTTTATTTCTTAAACTTACTTACAAATTGTATTTATGAAAAAGGAAAATACAAGATAAAAACTACAATTCCAAATAATTAATTTCATAGTATACGCAATACAAGTTTGATTAGGACGATTATTTCTTGACCTCGTTTGGCCATATTATAAAATACAGTCCATATTTAAAACATGGTATTGTTAAAATATAAACATTAAGCATTTCCAATCTTCAAATAAAATTAAATGTTATATCTCCTGTGTAACAAAGTAAACTAAGCAATTGTAAGTAAACATTTCCTAAATTATGTAAGTAAACATTTTCTGTAGGCTTAGGATGGAAATATTCTATTTATATTCTATTGGCATCGTTAAGAAACCAATTTACACTATGATAGGTACCATTTAAAGTTTGACGTACCTTATTATGAATTTTGTCAATAGATAAACAGTTTTGTCTTTGATAAATATTTTCATTGTTTTAAGCTTACAAAAGTTTATCTTCCTGCATAAGCTACTAAGTCTCAGTATAACATCAGAACCACGTGACGTAATGTGAGGTAGAGTGAAGAACGTAATTGACGTGTGCATATTTTACACCAGAATATTCTAAAACGAGCTCAACGTAAAGGTTGTACGAAGAAGAAAAGTGCACTTTATCTTGTTTACACGATAAGGTAGAGGTTTTATAGATATTGTGGGTTAAAAGGACCATAATATGTTTTTTTCCATTATGTTAGCGAACTTCCTATAAACTGTAGAAAGAAGCTATTACAGTGAGTCTCGTGGCAAGACCTAGGCCCGGGACCGATTCACCTTTTCGTTTCACTGTCCTTTGAGGTCTGAAAACACAATCTGTTTAAATTCATATTTGAAGTGATAGAGCCAATATACCGTTGATTTACAAAGGCATATTTTTATTTTAAAACTCACAGCTGGTGAAGTATTGCTCATATTAAATGTCAAATTTTCAAGAGTATATAAGGGTTTCAGATAACAAAGTAGTTTTCTTTTACAAAACCAATGCAATTCACAGGGATACAAATTGTACAGGCGTTGTACACTCAAATTGTACAAGGTGAATCGGTCCCGGGCCTAGGTCTTGCCACGAGACTCACTGTAATAGCTTCTTTCTATATAGGAAGTTCGCTAACATAATGGAAAAAAGCATATTATTACGTTGCACTAGAACTTAATGTTGTAACACCCTGCCCTGTGAGATAAGCATATAACTTTTGTACCAATAGGCCTATGCAAAGTTTGTATGTTAGCTTTATTGTTTGATAAATACAAAGTACTGTGTTTATACTTTATCATATTTGCTTATTGTTCTATTTTTGTTTAACAGATGGTAAATAATAAATAAAATGTTAAAAAAATTATTATGTGCATTGTAGATTTACTTATTGTATCCTTGAAAATATATGCATTGTATTTTTAAATGTTCTAACCACAAATTCACTTAGTAACAAAACAACCTGAACTACGAAACCATACTTCATACAATGTGGTCTGCAGATCTTAACCATAATAATGTTTCTTCATAATTTTTTTATTCATAATTTCATGTATTCTAGTGACAAATAATTGTATATTCGATTGAAACATTACTTTCATATAAGCCTTCAAAAGCAAGGAGGTAATATGCTGTCACAACTAAGCATTTTCTGAACCACCAGTCTCAGGAGAACACACATTTATGCTTGTGCAGCCATTTATGTCAGCGGCAATCCAAATAAAGTATTTTCGAGAGGGCTATTTAAATGTTTTGTGTCTTAGTATTGTAAATTTTTAAAATACAATAAGCAATTTTTTTGTTAGTTTAAGGTTGTAAAACAAGTTTTACACTCACTCAAACCGGTTAGTAATAACATTTAACACGACAAACTGATTTTGTTATAAGTATAATTATTTAAATGTTTTTTTTTAGTGTTTAATCCAATTGAACTTTTACTTGAAGGGATACTGTTTCAAAACGATTATAACAAGTAAATACCCCCGTCGCAGCTAACCTGCATACTAAGCGAATTTCCATTTACCCGGCTTGATTTCTACTAAAATATTCCCTATAAATTTTCATATTTATTTCCTATAACATTAATTTTAGTGAGTAGTTAGGTTTGCTGCTACGGGGAAGATGTTGAGGTGTGTTTTTTCAATTGAAATATTGATAGCTTAGTATGAAATAAACCAAATTGCCAAATTTGATTAAAATATATACATAAACAAGCAAACTAGAACAGTTTATTTATTCTCCATAAGAATAACATGGGAATTTTAAATTTAATTTTTTTTATTTTCTCCGTAGTCAATGAACATTCAAAAACACTTCAATATACTAAATTATTTGTTTTTTAAGCTCTTCAAAATGGTCTAGAGAGAAATTTAGAAATTTAAAGTTTTTAGGGTCAAAAATGAGACAAAACCCATTTTCACCCCATAAAACCCCCCATAAACCCCTGATCCCATGGTCGGATTATGCTGGTTCGCGAACTCGTTCGAACAAATGTAGGTTTACACGTTTGTACCAAATTTCATCAAAATCGGATCAATTTTGCTCGAGTTATCGCACTAACGGACACATATATAAATATATATATATATACATATATATATATATATGAATTTGAATGGATGGTGTTTTTGGCCTCTGGGGACCTCAAAACGAAAAAGTAAATCGGTCCCGGGTCTAGGTCTTACCATGAGACCTACGGTAATAGCTTATTCCCTATATGGGAAATATGGGTATTAATATACCAGTAACACCGCTTCAATTGCATAATAAAAAACACTAACACTGAATTAAACAAGCATTTGTGTAAAGCTTTATTTTTTAATTAAAATAGTTTTTGTTTCAAATCGACGAATGAAATTCAATCTCAATTCCCGATACGCAGCGGAAGGTGCAGTTTTAATTGTTTATTGGAAAACCGAAACAGATTTTAACGAGTGTCGGAGCTTGTTTGTATCAACACAATTCCACCGTTGACACTGATTGTTAGGTATTGTAAGTCATCGGATAGAATTAATTTTCGAGTACATTTAAATTCACTTTCAATGATGATTGAATAAAACTGTGCTTATTGGTCCTTTGAATATTGCCAATGGGTCATTGTTGTCGAACGACTTTTTATTGCTCCACAAGTTGATATGACAACAAATATATTAACTAATTTAAACCTATGTTACAACTATTCTGTTAACAATATCTATTTCTGAACTGATAAAATACAGTATTCGTTTAATAGCAAGTCAATATCGCCAATATCTTAAGTGCTTTTGGGACTTGGGGATCTAAACGTGTCAAAACCAAACGTAGTCAATCTGATATTTGCTTCATTTACTCGAATCTCAATGAACATGGATATAGTAAAGGCCCCTTATTCCCCACACAATCACCTGTTATCTTTATACAGAATGTTGTAATCGTAAAATTCCATGTTATTCTCGTAGATAAACTGCAATAGTTCGTTTTTTTATGGATATTTTGATAAAATTTGGCAAATTGATTTAACTGTACTATTCACATTTTACTAAAAATATCCTTTCTTCCATAGCAACAAACCAAAGTGCTTTTAAAACCTTGTTATTTGAATAGAGAATTAATCTTACATGTTTAAGGAAATCTTCTATTTATCAATAGGCAAGCGTGTTTCTTTAAAACCTTTTTTCTCAGCTCGTGTGCATCGCAGGAAAAATCTACGCAGACTGTTAGAAAGATATTTTCCTGTAGATGTGCAGATTTCCTTTAAAAATTAAAATGGGGGTCAAAAATAAGTTTTTTATTTACAGTGTAGGGTGAAAATAGACAAGTATTAAAAGATCAATTTAAAACACATCGTTATTTGGTGAAATCTTCAATGTAAACTATTGAATTTGTTAATGTTAGAATAATTACGTTTTCTACACAATGTAAAAGTTTTCAAAAAGCAATAAAATATTTACAAAATATCATTAAGTATATATCTCACATTATACTAGCACGAATATTTAATTCATTTAAAAGACATTAGGTTTCAATCTCAAGAAACCATAATGTAAGGGGGAAGTATCATTTTGTAGCGCCATGATGGTAAATGATCCTTGGCAATATGAAGGGTTTCTTTAGCACCGCCCTCATTGTATTACACCTTAGGTCAGGAAGTATCACTTACAAAATGGGACGCTGCGATAGAAATGGCGGATATAAGGGCGCCATTTTATTAATCTATTCGCCATAAAAAGAAAGTATATACAATTAGGATGGTTTTATTACCCAGCTAAGTATATTTTCAGTGCATTACAATTAATTGGCATTATTTACGTGTTTTAAGGAATTGTCCAAACCCTAAACTAGATACCAATATTTAACGTTTATTAATAAAGTTTATTAGATACCATTAATCATAGTCTTATGACTAATGATATCTAAATCCAATAACGATTTCTCTTGGAATCAACACCAAGACATACATATTTGAAAATAAATTGTGTTATTAATCCTAGTTTAACATTAAAATAACAGTATCGTTGTTTGAAAATAACAAACATCCTCATTCAAAGAAAGATTTGAATGTAAAAGAACTTAAAATATATAATCAAGGTTTCTAATAGTTTTAATAAATAAAAGATGACTATTGGTTCAACTAAAGCCTATTGCTTAGCCCAGTCAACAAAGCTCGAAATATGTCCCCTAGCAAGAAAACAATCGTGTAGTCCCAGATTTTTTCACAGTTGTAGGGGATACCCTTCTGAACAACATAATAAAAGTCGTGACCGGTGGAGTGTGAGCTATTCGGGGGAGGGGGTCGTAAATGCTAATTCTTTTAGTTTTCCGTAAATGTGTCGAAAATGGCACCCTATTGCGAAAAAAAATTAAATGTACGAAATAAAGAGCATTACATTTCCAACAAAGAAGGTCCCATTCTTTAAAATTGTTAAATCAATACTTAACGAGATACAGGGGGTATAAAAATAAAACAAACTAGTTTTATTGTGGTAAAGTGATATTTTTATATTACATCAAGTGATATATAAATTGATAATAAATGTAGTAAATACTCGTATATACAGTACACAGCTAAAAAAAGGGTAGTAAAAAGTGATGGGAGAGGAAGGTGGGGGGCTAAGAGCAATTTAAAATACTACATAAGCATGGAGTTTAATTTACTTAAAACATTTTAAGATATTCCATTAGAATATGAGTGTACTCATATTCTGTTACTAATGTTAAAATTGAAGACACCCTTTTTATGTAGTAAGTTAAAAAAAAAAATTATTACTGAAAATTGTTACGTAAAAGTTAAATTTTGTCTTAAGTTACAGGTCGTGCCTGATCAGTTGTGAGGTCCTTCTCACTGTTCATGTGGAAAATTTGACCAGTATAAAGAAGCAACCACGTGTTAAACATGGTCTGTTTACAAGCCAACACCTCCTCCGACGAGGGACCAGTTTTTGTCAGAGTAGCCAGGTGTTCATTTGGTGGTTGTGGAAGTGACAGATATGCCTTTACATAAGTCAAATCAAATTCGGCTCTATACTTTACCAGGTTTATTTTTCAGTGCCTTTATTTAATTCTATTAATGATTATCGTCATCTTTATTATGTGAAAGAAAACTACCCACCAACTTGTTATGTCAAAATGGAATTTAGAAAATTCATTATTAAACTATGGGATGCGCGGTAAGGAATTTGAGTTAGTGTTATGCAACAGACTGTTGCAAATGTATTTAACTACTCAGAAGCATAAACCAATAAAGCTTAAGACAATTGCAACACTTCTTTATTCAGATATTATCCTTCTGCCACATATGGATTAGGATTACTTTTTATCCATAGTAAAAATTTTGTGTTTAGTGTTTTCTAAGTAAGAATATTTTGTTTGAAAAAAGGTTAATAACTGTAATGCATCCTAGTGTAACTTGACCCCGGATTTTTGCTGCTTAATGGACAAAATCCACAGGTAAAGGAGTTCAACGATTGGGATTGGTATTAGTTCTAGAGATACATTTTATGGGCCTAAACAGTATAGGAATAATTATTTAGCAAATAAAACTTAAGAAAATATTCAAGTAGCAAAGTTAATTTAAGTAATTGTAATTTAAAATACCGGTAGTATATAATACGCGACTACTAAAATCAAGAATATACTTTCTTCAAAATAGTCACAGTGGATTTTTATTACATTATTTTTAGATTTAATTTGAAACATTTCTTTTAATAATATTAGTGACCACATTCAATTTTTAATCATTGATTGTCTCTTTACATAAACAGAAAATCTATTAATTGTTAGGTAGTATAAATTTGGAATAATAATAGTCTTGAAATGTATTTTAAACACTCATTTTCAGTACGGATCCGTTCAAGTATGCTCTAAGGATATATTTGATTTACATGAAATGGTCAGTAAAACAAGTAACCTGAAAAATTTTAAAAAACGATGCTACCAATATCGTAATCCTTTGGGAAAATACAGTTGAAGACAGTCAAACAAACCATTAAAAATGTTGAAGTTGTTTTGCACCAAGAGGGGGACATAGTTCATGTACGATTCATACACCTATAATAGGTGGAAAATATAGGGCATATTACGCTCTAAAAATCACTGTTTGAACTCGATGGATTAGATCAATTTTAGATCAATTATTCAATAGCATTTTCCAAAATTGTTTAACTTCATATTATTATCAATACTCTGATGATGAATCTAAATTAGACTTGTAACGGTTTAGTGGTAGAATATGAAATCAGTTTAGTAGAATCAAGCTCTCAAAGCTATTAGGAGATTGGAGGTACTCGTACATAGTTAATTCATTACGTTGCTTAGCTTATGTTCTGCAATCTCAAACTTTGGGAGAAAACTTTTACAAGCGTTACTTACATTATCATTACTTAGTAATAAAATAGATCAACTTAAGTTAAGAAAATACAAAATTTCATGATATATTGGAACATGACATGGGAATGTTTTAAATAGGCCTACATAATTAATAAACGCATTCGCTACTTTGGTCATTGACGTAGCTAAATATTATATATTTAAGTAAAGTATCTGCACATTGTAGCACTGTACAATGTGCAGATACTTGACTAAAACATATAATGGGGAGCGAGCTGGCGTAGTGGCTGAACGCAGGACTTCAGTCCCTGAGGTCCCGGGTTCGATCCCCGCCAAGTCACCAATGGATTTTATCTAAGTGATAATGCCGCAACCCCTAGGTCTAACCTGAAGTAATGTGAAAAAAATCCCAGACTCGTGCCTAGCGTCCTAGGAAAAAAAAACTTAAACATATAATATTTAGCTAAAGCCGATCACGGCAGAGCTCTCATTAAAGTCGAACTAAGTCCTGAAAGCTTTTAGTGAAAACATGAGTACGGTTTAATTCTGCTCTGCAGTATTAACAGAGCTACTTCTATAGTTGTATTATTCCCTTCGTTTTACTAAAAACCTATCCTATTAAAATTTTCTAGCATTTCCAAAACATCTCCTTATTTAAGTAAGAAATACCGATAGTGGTTTCTTACACGTTGTTCAATAAATGTAAGGTAAAGGTTATGCAGTTTTCGCCAAGTTAGCCGGTAAATTGCCTTTCTCTCCGCCGCCAAAAGTTTGACGGGGATGACTCCGGCAATCACCAGGATGACGGGCTCGGACACTGTTCGGTAGGCAGATGCTACCCTCAGTGCTGCCTGACGCTGCACTCGGGCGAGCCGCATCCTGTATGCCTCCTTATTTAGTGCGTCTGCCCACACCTCCGCACCGTACAAGAGTACGGACTGGACCGCAGACATTAACAGCCTTCTACGACTGGACCGAGGCCCTCCGACATTGGCCATCAACCAGCTAAGAGAAGAAACCACCCTAGCGGCCTTGTCCGCTGTACGGAAGATCTGATCCCGCCAGCTAAGCTTGCTGTCTACCATGACCCCAAGATACAGAACAGCAGAACGAACAGTTTGAACCTCGACGGCTCCCACCCTCAACGGCACGATGGTGTCAATCCGTTTTTTTGTCAAAATCACGATCTCGGTTTTGCTCAGAGCAAGCGAGAGACCGTGGTCTGCCATCCATGCGTTTGAAAATATTACAAGTTTAAACTTACATAAAAAACCATTATAAAAGAATATCTACACTATTAAAAGAATTCGGTAAAGAGTATAATAATGTTAGATACAAATTAGTGTTAACAGAGTTTATTTCTACGATAAGACGGAGATGTAAGATAACACAACCTTCATGTGTAAATATCATACAAATAGAACCAAAACCTTTTTTAAGAAGGGGTATGTTGGTTAGAGATATTATTTCATTTTTTTATTATGGTTGTAGATAGTTAAGCAATTTATTATGTATCGTAATTTTATTTGGTTGGGATTTTAACAGCATCCGACAGAACCAAAAGTTGTACTTATAAAATATAATCTTAATATATAGAAATGGATAAAAACTGGCAAAACCTTTAATCGTTCCATGGAAATTACATACTCTTTGCCACTTTAAGCCTTATTGAGAACCTTAACAAGTGTTATAAAGGGTGGCTGATCATCGGTATTACAAAAATGTTTTGGTGCAAGTACAAAGTAAATTAAGTGTAATGGAAGATGCATGTAAGAGGTTCTAAGTCTAAAAATTAGCTTCCCAAAGAATATTTTAAGATTTTCAAAAATAACCATGTTTTTTAAACACAATACAGAAATTTCTCAATTACCTGTAAATGGATTTGAGTAGATGATGTCATTTTCGTGTCCATATTGAATTTTGAAAAAGAAAATTATACAACATGATTGAGGATTAATAGTAAAACCTCTATTGGAAATAGCTCCAAATGTTTTATTTATTTTTATCATAGACCTTAATTTAATATTTGGAACTATTTACAATAGAGTTTTTACTACTGACATCATTTTATATTATTCTTATTAAAAGATTAATGTAGAGCAAGAAAATTACATCATCTACTCAAGTCCATTTACAGGCAATTAGGAAATCTCTGTATTTTGTTTAAAAACATGGCTATTAAACAAAAATAATAATAAATCTTTGGGAAGCCAATTTTTAGACTTGGAACCTCTTAAATGCTTCATCACACTTCTTTTACTTTGTAGGCCTACTTACACCTTAAAAATGTAACACTTATGACCAGCCACTCTGTTTTAACCTTTTAAGTTTTGCCTATGTTCATTTACTACAAATAATCATAGAATATTTAGCTGAATCCGATTTAATGCGGAGCTTTCATTTAAGTCAAACTAAGTCCTGAAAGCTTTTAGTGAAAACATGAACTCGGCTTAGCTCCGTTCTGCAATTTTAACAATGTTACTTTTGTTTATAGTGTTACATTCCCTTTATTCCGCTGCAAAATGAATATCCCATAATCGTAGACATATTACTTTTAATTAATATTTTTACTGGGTTTCACTTATAAGGATGGATATTAACCAGGTGTAAGTGTTATAACACAGATGTATAGCAAACAATAAAAGTTTTTTGTAATTGTGATGTATTGGTAAATGTGTGTTTTGTAATTATCTTATACTCAACAGTCCGGTAATCATTATTCGTTACCATGTATTCCAAAGATTGTAAAACATGTTTAAAATGCCTTGTAACCCTCATGTATTGTAACTACTTATTCATCTGCTTTTTATTTATTAAATCCATCTGTTTAACACGTAAGACTGGGAAATAGTACAATTAGTTAATATTATGTATTTAGGTTTTATGTAAGTTGTAATTTATATAGGTTGTAAGTTGTTCAGACTTTATCAAGCTTAGCAAATTTTTGGCATTTGTCTTGTATATATCCGTAATTACCAGTATTGATGAACATATAAGTATGAAAAAATATTGACATTAAAATTCCTAAAATTTTGCAGCCCTGCTATAATAAAGTATAATCTTAACAAAAGACAATTTACAACAAAGGCCTGAGACAACGGAACCCTTTCATGTAAATATCATCACAATAGAAGGGAAACCCATTTAAGAGTGGGTGCCAGTTATGTAAGGGATATACTTTGTTACACCATAACAGTATTTTTTTTAAAAGTAACACTAAGCTTATTTAATGATTTCAAAGCATAAATAGAAATAGAATGAGTTTTTTCCACTCATATATAGTTGAAATCTATTAATAAGGGGAATATGCATTAAAATCTTAGACATATTTTTAACTTCACTAAGTAAGCACCCTTTGGTGGCATAACACTGCATATGATTTTCAAATATCACTTCTAATCAGATAGGATTATTTTGTTTTAAACTATATTTTTTTTTATAAAAAATACTGAATGTAAACTTAAGTTGGTGGATGGATATGTTTTCCGAGTGGATATGGCAATTGCTATTGTATGCTGTTTGATTACAGTCAAACTGGACTCTGATCTGTTACCTCGCGGCGAAATCGATAAGTTCTCTCTCAGGACTGACCGGTATAATGGAGTCATTACATGGCCTGGGGTTTAACAAATCTCTTGGCCTTTAGATATAACAAATGAAGTCTTCTTTCTAAAATGTCCAACAATGATTAGGATGTTAGGACCACACTCTACAATGACAAACGTTTTTTAGCAATCACTTATATTTGGAAAAGTGCAACGTTTACGGTAAACAAACGTTGAACACATTTAATGATTTCGATGCTAAAGAGACCAACATAAATATTTATGTAATCCCACATATTTGTAGACCATAAAGGTTGATCGTCTAATTACTATCACATAGAAGTCTCTGTGTTACAATTATCAATCCTAACTAAATCTAAAATGAATATCAATCACCCATTCAATAGTGGATTATAATAGTATCATAAGCTGGAATAAACCTAAATTAAAATTTGACCTTCAGGATTAAGGTCTATTGTTTTTTTACACCAGGCTAAATAATTATATTAAACTAAATATTAGGTGGGATTTTCTGTTAAAACTGGTATAATCAAAACTTTACACTCAATATAGGGTTGAGAAACTGTAAATAAACAAATCTCAACACTCACTTTGAAACAAACTTATGTTATTTCTCAAGAGTATTATACGTTGGCCAGTATAGGGTTGTTAGTTCAAGTATGTAACTAAGCGTACAATAGGCGGAACGAGGAAAAGCTAATATACTGAATGCAAATAAAACTATAAGGTTCATTACAACTACTTGTTTCCTCAAAACGTTCCCTAGTGAAAACTGACATCTTGTTTTATTGATAGAATCATAAAGATGACACATTTACCTTTCCTTCTTCCCTTCAAAATTATTTGTTTAATGAATTTTCCTTTCCCTCCTTCGTGAAATATTTTTCTTTGTCAGTAAGATTGTATTAGTTTCAATAAATTGCAGTTTTGCATTGTTGACGTATGTTGTTTGTTGTTGTTGTTCCCTATCAAATTACGTATAGCAACACATAATGGTTGTATTACATTGCATCACAAATCTTGTGAGTGAAAAGAGAAGCATTTTTTGTCGGTAGGGCCAACATTTTACGAGGGAAACATTGACGTAAACACATTTCCGCAAAGCTCATTAAGAGAAAACACTCATTAATGAACTCGGAGTTGGAAAGTTTGAGTTCGCTCTGTTGTTGCAAATGATTGCAAGATATACGTTTGCTTTACGATTTATTTTGTGAAAACTGTCCCCCTTACAAAATTGAACTGATAGCTTTTGTTTAGTTTTATGCTTTTCTAACGTAACCGGCATTTTGAGATTTTTTGCATTGGTACTAAAGATGTTGGTATTATAAGATATAAAGAATAGTTAGCATCTTATAACAAAACATCCCGATATAATTTTTAATTTTTGTCTTATAGTCATGTACAGTAGTACTGTTTATGCATTTATCTATTTAATCACATTTTATAAAAATAAATCTGTAGCCACGCAGTATAATAACAGTACATAATTTATTTGAACTGATTCCTTTACAAATCTAAAATCTTACTTTTGTATTCTTTCAATTAATAAAGACCCTTAATTCTATCCAAATATATCTATACAGCTGTAACCGGTCTAATAAATCGATAGTATATGTATATTTTCATATAATTTAGCAAAAATTAAGGACAAATGTATGTATATGATAGACACAAATAATATTTTACAAGATATTAAGAAAGAAGATCCTTGGTTTGATAGAAAGATAATGCAACGGCACACAATCGGATATGGCCAACTGAATGGATTTCCTTTACCAAAGTCCCTGTGGAAAGGGATTTAACGTCTGGGGGGGGGGGGGGTGGCGTTGGGGTGAGAGTGTAAATGTGACCTTTGTTAAGTATAAACTTGTGGTAAAATATCAGTAAAGAAACCAAACTTCCACTTTTCACTACCTAAAATGGGCATACACGAATAAGGAAACCCCAAAAATATTTGTTTATTATATTATTTTACATAAGTTATGTAACTAGTGTGAGAAATGGAACTTTGCTGCACATGAGAGAAACGTTTAGTTTCTCGATAATATCAACACGTTTCACTAGTTTAGGTTTAGGTTAAATCCAAACTTTGAACGAAATGGGCAACGCTGCACCAGCTGATCATAGTCATAATATCTTTAAGTGTTGCCAACTTATTTTCAAGGGTACTACGTACCTAATAAAAGCACGCTGTATTGTGTTGTTTGGTTGGAATACTGGTGTGTGGCAATAAATTAAGGCAAAAGTTAGTAAATTCAGTAATAAGCTACTTTGCGTGCTATAATCAGTGCAAGAAAGCCCACTTTGTAACTTGTTGGTAACTGTTGGATATGATTCTGTGTACCTAATTTTTTTGCGTTTGTTATCACTCAATGATATTGTGTACTGCCCTTTGTTGATATTTTATAATGTATTGAATTTTTTCAGGAAATATTTGATAACATTTTTAATTAATAATTGAAAACTTACTTGTATGGCAAAGTTATAATAGGTAATCTTATTACTTGTGATCTCGCTACAGTAATCTAATTACCTTAAGGGTCTTTGGAGGCTACCGGCCATCTTGGATTATTGCAAACAGCTGTTGAAGGGTTATACATCATCCAAAAATATATTTTTTTCAAAAACCAAAGTTATTGTGCTTTAATTATCTAGTACACTGTGGGATCAGAAATTTTCGTTGTAGTTTTTTAGTTGTTTTCCAAAGGAGTCTATGGAGGCCAACGGCCATCTTGGAATATTCCCGTAATAAGAGCAATGTTAACTTTGGAAATTTTAAACAGCCACTGAAGAGTTATTTACCATCTCAAAATATGTGTTTTAATACTACAGTGATAGTAATTTAAATATCTAGTGCACTGTGGGGTTAGACATTTTCTTCATACTTTTGTAATTGTTTTATGAACTATAACCTTTAGGCTCCGAGGACTGATTAGCTTGCATTCAAATAACTGACGTAAAGAAAGAAATTGACTACCTATTGATATACGATGCACAATGTCAGAATCCAAATTGGGAAAGATTGGTTTATATGAGATACAAGGAAATCCTTGTAATTATTTATTGTGTTGAACATCTTACTCTTTGGCATCATATACTACGTCCCAATCTTCAACCTCAACCCCCTAAATTTGTCCAACATTTTCAAATATGTATGAAAGATCATGTATTACACGTGAGTATAAAGCTGGAAAAGGTATAATTTTAGTTACTCAATTAAATATGTTACATTGTGACGATTTATTTAATAGCTAGGCTTTTAAAATTTTTTTTTTTAATTTATTGTAACGGACGAACCATTTAAAATATAAACATAGCTTTACGTTAAAGATAAATAATGAATAAATAATTTTGAAGTAAGATTAGCCTAGTATATACATACTAGGCTATACTATATACTGTACTGTATAGATTGTCAAGTTGTTGCCATCCAACTAGGAACTACGGGTTCAGACACGGAATTAAAATATTCTAAAGTCGTTCTTAAAGGCAATGACATAGAGTTTATAGTTTTAAAAAAAGGTCTACGGAGTTAAAAATGATAATTAAAAGGCACTGTATACGATCCGGGTGGAATTTGGAAATCGATTATCATCCATATCCGTCAGATTAACTATAAATACGAGTTAATCATACTTCAGATTACCTGCTTTCTAGCAAAACACCGAATAATTCCCTTTACCCATTTATTTATAATGTAATCAGTAGTATCCGTGATATTTTAACATCACCTGCATCGCTGTTTAAGCAAGTTTAAATAAAATGTATTTCTTTTATATTTTATTTCTCTTGGTTAAAATGATTTTATAGGTACATTCCCATCAGGTTCTTTGCCATAAGAATAAGTACCCGATGCTAAGCGTCATGAAACTCATCATTTACTAGCTGAAATATTTCTGTAATAGGCGCAAAAATGTTGGCTTATAAACTACCGAATAAGCTATCAACCAACAATAGATATATGGTTGTTTAAGCAAAACAAATTATATTTAGATCCAAATGCATTCATTTCCATATACATTATTGCCATCCTGCTCATATGCTTTGTTAAAAATGATGAGATATAAAACACTAGTGGTGATAATCCATTGAATTGATTAACTGAGACTTGCGACCCCAAAACGTTTGCGGTGAAAACGACCTCTCATTGTATCGATAAGGGATTAAGACATTTATCTCTGATATTCCCGATAAAAATTGAAGTTTGTATTTTCTTCCTTTCTGTTTCGCTTTTATGTATGAAATATTACAAAAATATATATATATAAGCGTTATAATGGGGACATTTTATATTCTTGTTCTTGAGGATATTCCGTAACACATAATGGGCAGTTCAACCATGCTTCCAATATTCCAAAGTCTGAAAATCCTTTTAAATAATTTAAAATCTGAATACTCTAAACAACTACTGCTCTCATGGTAGGCATGTTTTATTAGTTTGTAGATATTAGCGAAAAGCATCACACTAAAAGACTATTACTGCAACTAATAGCGCACTATTATGTTGGGAGCATACCCCAGAGAAAAGAATACTTCTGGAAAGAAAGGTCTCAATAACAGAAACATCTTATTCAAAAAGATGGAAAGTGTCAGTAAGGCGATACCCTCCCCTTTTACTGGTCATAAATTGATTAAAGCTCTTAAGGGACAGAGGGTAATACGGGGGGAAACCAAAATTTACAACACTACAGAATTTCTTATTTCTACGTATCTGTTCCAAAGGCTAGGTGGCTTACTACTAAATGCATTTTAACTTGTAGCAATTTAAACCATTTTTTTTAGACGTATAATTAACTTCAAATAACCGTAATGTTTTACACGAATTTTATTTGGAAAATACCAAACTCATTTCATTTCAGGAAGCAGTTTATAAAGGTATTTTTTTATCTAAGCCGTAGCTGAAACATTTTATGATCGGAATATTATGCTTCATTCAGCTTAAACAATTCAGTAAGAATGAAACTGTATTTCTTCTTAAGAGTTTGTAGCTTGTGTTAATAATGTCTTAACAAGTCATACCTCAGGTACTGTTTTAGTACTCCTGGTTTCAGCGTATAAATAATTTTACAGTTGGGAAATATTGTTTTCCTACAGTTACCTAACAATGTGCATGTTCTCTCACCGATTTGAGAAAGCAAAGTGGCCAATTCGCTCATAAGTGAGACAACATTGTCTCACTCTAATTACATTGTCTCACTCCAGATTTGCAACGTGAAGGCTCGAAATAGTGAGCGCGTAACATGCAGACAAGGGCGTATGCGCGCAAAGTACGTTGGCAGCACTGGCTGTAAATCAGCTGGTCAGCTGTTGTACTGTTGTATCATTAAATGTCACATTAAAAGTTCACTTATTTGCAAAAATATGTTACATTTCTTTACCAATTTATTTGTTTTATGGTAACGGTCCCCTAGTTGCACAAATAACTATTGAAGATCGCGTCAATGCGTTATTTTTATTTTCAACATATTTTACTAAGAAAACTGGAGTTTGTTATTGTTTGTGAGTATTCTATTTCAAAAAATGGTAGTTGCCAAAAATCGTGTTTATAATGCTTTGATAACTGAAACAAGGTATATCCAATACTTGCCGAGGGATGATACTTTTGAAAACATGAGATAAGTCTCATGTTTTATACCCGGTTTAACCCGATTTAAGAAAACTGCTTGAATAAGGTTAGGTAAACTTTCTTTACCTATTTAAACCCTTCGACAACACGATTGGTGAAATCATGTCTAGTGTTAAGTAATTCAGTGGTTTAGTCGGTAGCGAAACGGAAAATGAACCTAATGCATATATTATGTGATCGGCTTTCACCTTGCTAAGCTTAATAAGCTTGATGCTAAGCCACGTCCAGACCATAGGTCTATGTGGACAAGCAAGAGCTAAATGTATCTATGTTTGTGTTCTATTTACAACAACAACGTGAAGTGTAATGCACAATGATTTTATAAAAGTACTCACAGAATTTAAGTATTTCAAAACCGTGTAGAAAAGCATGAAAAATAGCTTTAAACTTGTCATAATTTTAATGGTCTGTGACGCTTGGTCAGTTCTTGTTGAAAACAACCCTACCTTAACGATAACTGTTGATCGTCAATGACTGTAACTAGTTATGTAGGTGGTCAGGTTTGGCATTGTATCAACTGTCAAAACAATGATTAGCTTTCTCCTCCTCTCCCTGTATTAAATACATGTCTTAGGGACTTATGCAAGTTGTCATCACTGTATTTTTATTATAATCTTACAAAACATTTTTATCCAATATTAAATACTGTATTTAGGCTATATGTTGTAGTATAGGATTTTCGGAGTTCATTTACTCAAAAAACTTAACGTGCTAGAGAAAACACTTTGTATACCACACAACCATTACAGATCATTGATTTGCAAAGAATATACAGGCTCGTGTATATTTCGGTTCTATTTAAAAGAATTTCCAACCACTCACGATCAAAAATAAAAGTGATTTGCTTCGTAGGTGAAATACGACTTACTAAAATCCTATTTCTAGGATCTTCCGCATTGCGATCTTTGGTTTGCATATGTGAATAAAACATCCTCTCTTCCTCTCTTGACGACTCTGTCACTGGATATAAATAATGCATCACCTGGAGACGTATGTTGGTGTATTGCTTTGGCCTGCGTGGCTGGAATGTGTGATCACGTGTTAGAAAAGTGAGAAAAAAATGAAAATGTAAATTATTATGAAACCAACCGAGGTTTTAGGAAGTCGTATGCATTTAACAAAGGAGATGAAATATGTTGGCATTTAATCCTAGTAAAAACAAGTGAAATTGGTCGATCTTAAGTATCATCCAATCTAATACTGTTATTAGTTATTGGTTATTGGTATTTATATTTGCAATATTAGATCGATTTTAGATTCCGATTTGGCCAAACTTCAAACTGTTATTCCAACGTAAACACGAAACCTCAGCATATTTGAGTTTCGATTTAGTTTCCAGGTTCTTAAATACTCTTGAAATGTCAAAGAAGTTTGTTATTAAATAAATAGGTCGTTTGTTTTCTGTTTAAAATGAGAATATTCCTAAAACATTTAAATATATCACTAAGGCCACTAGGTTTCTCTGCTGTATATTGAAATGAAATGAAATGAAAAAATATCTTTATTCATATGGTATACAGTCGCATACATTGAATGGCGTCACTAGGCTTAAAACTAAATGAAACTAATCTACAATTCATCGAAACCATAAAGTGTTTTATCAGTTAAGAAATGTTTAAGTTTTTTTTTAAATTTGGAAATATTATCAATATTCCTCACCTCAGCTGGGAGTTTGTCCAAAAACCTTTTCCCTGCACAGGTGGTTTTTTTGTTAAAGAGCTCCAAGTTATGGACACTGACAGCAATTTCGTTTCTGTTCCGGGTAAAATAATTATGACAATCACCAAGTTTAGGGACCAAATTAGCATTAGAAAGTTTTTTTGTGTGTAAAATTGTATGAAAAACATAAATACTATACACAGTCATTATTCCCAATTTTGAAAAATATTGACGAGCGGAAGTATCCCATTCTAAATTTAACATAATTCTGATTGCACTTTTTTGACGAGTAAGAATTCTATCCAGGTTTTGCTTAGAGGTACAGCCATAAATACTTATGCCAAAAGATATTGATGAATCGATAAAAGCAAAATAAAGAATCTTTAAGGTTTCTATTGAGCAAAATTTTGACATTCTATTAATAGCATGGATTCCAGAAGTAATTTTGTTGACTACCTGGTCAACATGCTTATTCAATGTAAGATTTTTGTCTACAATTAATCCTAAAAACCTTGTTGTGGTGATTTCTTCCAATTTATTATTTTGAAATTGAATTACAGGCTGTACAATTTGTTTTCTTTTTCCTGTTGTAAAAACCATAAAATTACTTTTGCTTAAATTTAACAAGAGCTGATGAGAATTTAAAAAAGTATTTAGCATATTTAAAGTATCAGAACAATGATTTTCTAAATTTGATAAAGATGAATTGCTGATTTTAAAAGTAACATCATCAGCATACAGGCAGATATTACTACTGTGTAAACTAGTTGAAAATGGAATTGACAGATCCCTAATGTAAATGAGAAATAAGATCGGTCCCAAAATAGACCCTTGGGGTACCCCATGGTGAATCTCTGTAAGAGGAGAAGATCTTGAGATTAACCTGTTATTTGTCAAATTTTTAATTTCAACGTATTGATATCTGTTAGAAATATATGATCTAAACCATTCAAACGAAATGCCATCAATGCCCAAACTTCTAATTTTATCTAAAAGAATTGTATGTGACACACTGTCAAAAGCCTTACTTAAGTCTAAAAATATGCCAACTGTTGTTTCACCTTTGTCAAGAGAGTTTATTACTGATTCTATAAAATCTATTGCTGCAGTTGTAACTGATCTTCCTGATCTGAAGCCATGCTGATTATTATCATGTAAAGAATACGTTTCCAGATAGTTCGTCAGTTGTATGTAAACTGCTTTCTCATATATTTTTGAAATAGTAGGTAATAGCGAAAGAGGACGGTAATTGGTTATTTTTTTAGAATCGTTGTTTTTATAAAGAGGAATAACTTTAGCAATTTTTAATTTAGAAGGAAATAATCCACTAACAAAAGATGAGTTAATTAAATGCACAAGAGGTTTCACTAACTGATAGCAAGCATGCTTTAATATTGTCATGGGTATCTCATCAAAACCAGTTGAAAGTTTGTTATCAAAGGAACTGATAATTTTTAAAACTTCACTATCTGTGACTGGTTTAAACCTAAATTTAGTTTGGGAGACTTGTTGAATTGGCTTGTTGACATGTGTGTTGCTATTATGTGCAAGGTGAGGAAGTATTGATGAGGTTACATAGGTGCTAAAAAAATCATTAAATATTAAGCTAATATCTCCAGGATCAGTAAACAATGTATGATTAAAATCTATTTCAATATTACTAAATGCTGGTTTCTTGTTGGGGACCTCATTATTAAGGATTTTCCAGGTAGTTTTACATACATTACTAGATTGCTTAACCTTAGTCTCAAAATGTTTCTTTTTAGTAGCAATGACTTTTTTTTCTAAAATCCTTATTCAGACTTTTGGCTTTATCAAATAAAATTTTATTTTTTGTGTTACGTGCCATTTTACTCATGTTTACAATTTTAGATTTTTCATTCTTCAAATCATCTGTTATCCAAATATTATTTGATTGTTTGCATCGTTTTTTAAACTTAGGAAAACATGTATTAAAATAAAACATAAAAATTCTATGAAAAGTGTCGAATTTCTCCATAACATTTGCGTTGTAAACATCTATCCAGTTTTCATGATCTAATAATTTAGTAAACATGTGTAAATTTTTTTCACTAAAGTCTCTTACTTCTTTTACAGTTATTTTATTTGGAGTCAAAACATTTTGGTTTGTGAACTTATTATTTAGGCAACTAATCTGCAACAATAATCCATCGTGATCAGATATCTGGGTATTCACTCCAGTAACATTCATCTTATAATCTAAAACATTTGTCAATACATTATCTAGAGCTGATTCTGACATATATGTAACACGAGTAGGAAAGTTTACAAGATATCTCATACTATATACCTGTAGTACGTCATTAAGCATTTTCCTGTAAGTAGTGTCCAATACATTAATATTTATGTCTCCAACAATTACAATATTTTTAAAATGTTTCAACAATAAATTTAATAAAGAGTCAAGCTTCTCTAAAAAGAGATTAATTTTTACAGAAGGGGATCGATATATTGCTACTAGTAAAAGCTTTAAACTATTATGCTTTTACTCTGTAATACAACACTCAAATTCTTTTTCACATATTATGTTGGTATTTTCCAAAATATTTATTTTTCTATGTTTTATATTTCCATTGATTTTACCAAGGATCAAGACACCACCACCACCAGATCTACTTCTTGCAAAAGATGAGTGAATACAATAGTTATTTAAATTAAATCTCGAAAGTTCTAAATCTGTCATTTTATGCTCATTAATTAATATTAAATCGGGATTTAATTCTTCAACTGTTATCTGTAAAGAATCTATTCTAGATGGCAGGTGTTTTATATTTAAATGAAATATATCCAATTTAAAACTTTTGTTGGTTAAATTTAAGTGATTTCTTTTGGCATCTTTAATAAGTTTTTTGAAGGCGGGTTGTCTATTACAGTTGGTGGTGTACAAGATATAACATTGCTTACTTTATCCTTAGCTTCTAGATTACAATTAATATTAATATTTCGGGTTTGAGGAGGGAGTTGAAGTGTACATAGGGCAGAGAGGCTATGCATTACGCCGGCACCAGATACCGCACTGACACTAGCACACCCACTGACAGCCAACCCCCCATCACTTGACACAGTTGAAGGTGAAATTCTCAAACTGGACTGGGAGGTATCATCTTCCTCTTGTAGTTGGCTGTAGACATTAACATCTTTGTGAACTGCTGTTGTAGTTCTGGTTGCATCAGTGTGTTGTTGGATGTTATGGATACCAGTACTAGAAGTTTTGACAGCGATAGCTTCTCTGAGACTTGTGATAAACGCAGCATGCGAAAGACCATTTCTAATGTTGGTGTTGGTTCTTTCGTCTGAAGTTATGATGATAACTGATGCATTAGTTGATCTTTGAAATTTCACTATATTTTTTGCAAAGTGTGCAGGCGTGACATGATCTCTGGAGCATCCCATAGGAGAACAAATTAGGGTTTTCAAATTTTGTTTATTAAATTCTTCTATTAGTTGATCAAAAGCATTGTTGTAAAATATGTACTTGTTATGTCTTGGTTTTTGGTAGTACCTTGATTTAGTGACCAAGCCAAAAACTGATGGCCCATTGTTAACTTTCTGCTGTGTTAAATTAGAGTTACAGTAGTCCGAATCACATGGTTTACCAAAACACTCTTTAAAAGCTACAGCTACTCCTGCACTCATGTTTTTTTCATGAGTGAAATCAGCTGAAATACAATGAGTGAAAGCAACATCTACATTAAATTTTTGTTCTTGAATAACAACTTTCATGTCAGCCTCAATTACAGTAATTCCGTATATAATTCAATACAGTATTGAAAAGTATCAAATCAAAACCTGACTCCCACTAGGGATCCCCACACACTGTGAGTTGTATAAAAATACCATCCAAAGGGCCAGGAAAAGGCTATGAATTGAAATTGTAAACATAACATTTATACTACGTAATTTCTTTCTTAAAATCGTACATTCATGTATTGATCGAAATGATATATTTTATCTACTCTGAACATGCTTTCTCTTCTGACTTTTTAGAGCACACATCCTTAAACCAGGAAATAATAATTTGTCGTTTATTCTTATTAAACACAACAATTATTCATTATTAATCGTAACAACTTCAGTTAAACTATTTCTACCTTTAGACATATTATATTTTTTATATATATCCTATTTGAAATAAAAGTAAAGCTGAAAGTACGTTATAATCCCTACTTTTTGGTATAATGAAACAAAGAGGTAAGAATAATAAAAGGCGAGAATACGTCGGAAACCCGTAGCAACAACAACTCCCGTATAGTATGTCCCTGAGCTAATGTAAAGAATCGCCTTCCCGGTATCAGGTGTCAGGGGACAACAATGGTCTGGTAGGACCGCGGAGGGATATTAACGTGAGAAGTCTGCCACCTGAGTGGAGAGCGGCGAGTCTGTTTACTTCTCAACACCTCCGCCGTGTCAGGGGACTACTTTTTGTATGCTTATTATTAAGTGTTCTCTTGTAACGATTTGGAAATACAAATTACCATATTTTAATTACTTATCCTGTAGAAATTAATCTGTAATTATTTATAAGAACGCTTTATTACGTAACTGTATATAAATACGTTTAAAAATAAATAATATTATTTTTGTGTATTATAACCGTAGATCGGCCAGCAAAGTTTCTTAAAGTAGATTATCAGGTAAAATTGTATAATTGGAGACATCTTTTTTACCCATGTCTAGTCTGAACACTAAACTAAATAATATATTCTTTTGCCATTTCATAAAAATAATACAGTATATGGAATCATATAATATCAATATCCAAGCATGTTTTTTTAAACCCTTTTTTTCCCAGATCGTGTGCATCGCAGGGAAAATCTACGCATACTGTTATAATTATATTTTCCTGTAGATGTGCAGAATCCCTTATAGGCCTACATTAAAATATGTTCAAAAAAGGACATCAAATTAATTTAAAATTAAAAAAATTATAATTAGCCTTATGGAGTGCTATGCTGGAGACGAAGTAACAACGGAATATAAACAGAAAATCTAAACAAATGGGAGAAATTTCAATAACAGGATTTATTTACAGCGTGGGGTGAAAATAGAGAAGTCCGTACCTTACATATTTTCGGTCGAGTTTTCGAGCACTGTAATGAAACCACAGTTCACCTTTATCGCACATCTAGTAAAAGTAAAAATGTTGCCATAAAATAAAGATTTAGAGTTTCAAAAATGTCAAGCAGTTCTTATTTTTAAACGAATTCCCAACCGTTGTTATCCGCTTACCGGATGCTAAAAGTATAATAGAGTGATAGACTACGACAAATTCGCCATAAAGCGATCACGGATCAAGTTTGTCGGGTTCTCATTTATTATTTCTATTTCCCGCCAAGTCATATCCGCTCATTCCATTTAGCTGTGTATATTTGACAGTAGCAGTGCACACTGCACAGTGTAACAGTAGAATTGTATATCTAATACCAGTATTTAACGTTTGTAACAACTTAGAGAAAACCTCTTAACTTACATTAAATCTGAGAAACCATTTGATAGCATCACTACTTCGTTCTTGTATAAAGTAGCATTTGAAAATAAGAGAGTAAATATAAGGAAACAGCATACAAATTTTCAAAATACATTCATTTCTATTGTTTTTATTTCTCAGCTGATGCCCAATCTATACTTAAACGTGAATCTTGTTTCAGTAGATGATTTGCCAAACCATGTTTTATAACTCATAAATGATTACTTAAATATCCTATTGGAAACGCGTGTACTTGTTTGAAAGCCGAGATGACAATAACGGCAAGAAATGCAGCCTGGAGGCAGCCAGTACATTTATGAAAAACAGGATCACATTAATGCCAATCTTGAGTCAGGACTGGTGAGTGTCTTTGGGAAACGTCGTATTTAAAATTGAAGTACGATGATATAAATGTCGATTTCCGTTTGACCGTGAAGATTTATCCTCTATAATTCAGTTGTTTGACAGAAATACCAGTCTAACAGGGAAAAACAACAAGAAATGATAAACCAATATTATTTTACGTAATTGATAAATCGAGTGGTATTTTACTTATTTAAAAAGAGATGTATTAATTTTATTTTATGAGTTATTTTGTTTTCAACATTATTTAACTAGGCCTATATGTATAATATTATTTTAAGCAATATGTAGCAATTAATTTAATATTTAACCCTTTTTAGTTATTACATGTGGGCATGTACAAGCCTGTTCAAGGTCGAGTTCTCATATAGTGGTCACCATATAGTGTTTTGTATTCCTAACTCAGTATGTGGCACAGCACCTAAAACTCATACGTATCGCTACATTAAAAATAACGTTCAATCAAATATAACGGATCAAAAATTTCTTATAGAAATGAGTGTATGATGTTTACCATAAACAGTCTGCAGTCGGCTTAACCAATCCAAGATTGCGGATATGAACGATTATAACGTCTCAATAATGTGTACTAACAGTCAGTATAACAAAAAGTAATAGAAGTATTCAAAGTCCCGATTACAACACCCTGTATAACTGACAATATCATAAACTAGATTAAGAGTCAAGTTACTCAAAAGCCCCTCAGGCTGAGTCCTACTTCCCCTCAACGTACGTGATTTATTTACTTCAAATTGAAGCATTAACCCTGAAGACGTCAAGTTAATCCGCTCGCTTCACTTAAAGCTGATGAGTCGGAAATGTAACAATTAGTTGCGTTGTTTCCACTGACTTGAAGACAGATACGACTGGAAATCTTTTATCTATTTTTTACGTGGACTATTATCTTATGTATATTTTTATTGCTAAAATAGTTAATTATTGTTTTCATTATAACTACATTAGATGAAATTTTGCAGTATAAGAATTTAAATTAGGTACGAAACCGGGCGTATTTCCCTTACGTTGATTCATCGTTCTTATTTTGTAATGCAATATCTTACTATAGGTTATTTGCTTACCATAGGTTACACAAAACCCCATCTACGTTAGTTCAGAAACTTCAATTTGAATGTCGCATGGTTGTAATTAGTATTTAAGAGGTGGGTCGTTGTTCAACTGGTATAATACAGCAGAAAAAGGCTACACTAAGTATAGTTTGTTATAATCTAAATTGAATTTGTCAATTTTGATGTTTTTACTCAATTTCAATTGTTCTAAATACTGTTTTAATTTGTGAGAGTAGCTTACCTGATAAAAAATATTCACACCTACACATCTACTTCTATGTTGCGAAACACCCACCTGGAACACAGTAATTTAAAAGTTAGTTAATCATAATATTCATTTGAACAAATATTAGATACCAAGGTGATATACGATGATATGGATAGAAATATTGGCTAATATTATTATCCACAGGAATTATATAAAATATTAAACATAAACGTCTTAAAAATTAAACTATTTTACTTAGCGTAACATATAAATTGTATGAATTATAATTGCATAGTTTTATTATCATAGTATACAATGATCTCTCAATTATGAATTGAGAAAGCTACAAAAGAGATAAAAATGGCAAATCGAGGTTAGATTTCAGGGTAACAAGGGTGAGGAAAGGATGAAGGATGACCATTCAGGCAGAAAGAATATTGTGCGAAGGAAAGGTTGGACGCCTTCCAAATAAGGATCAGATTACGGTGCAATACCCTCTTGTACGGATTGATATTTCTCTGAGGCCAACGATTTCTCATCAAGTTTCATAAATTTGTTAGATTATTTCTACTTATTGTGAATAATCAGTAACTTTGGGTTGCAAGATGGCTTATTCAAAACCACTCCTTAGAAAAAAAACGTATTAATACAATTTAATCTTTACTTTGTAGCCTAGTGTGAAGTTCCATTTACATGGTAACTGTAAAGTTGTTTTATCAATGAGAGTGTATAAAATGTTTAGTGCCATAAATTATAGATTTAGTAACGTTTGAAACTTTTTGTATGGCATTAATTTTAAAATGTTGTATTTATTATCTATATGGAAAAGTAGATTAAAGGTACTCGTGTATACATAAGAAAATTCACATTGTGTATACGGAGAAAATTTGATTTTGTTACTCATTTCATAGTGTTATGAGGAACGACAAAAGGGGTTTTTTAAATCCCTATAGTGCTTTATGTTAGTGTGTATATGTATTTTAGTTATTGTGTAGAACAGGAAAACGAGGAGATATTAATTACCATTTATGTAATCAGCATATCCATGCAATATTAAATTGTTGTATTCGATATAACTGATGATACTGGTATATCATACTGGTATATCAAAACCCTCCTAGCTGCTGTTTACAGTTAAAATCAAGAGATGTAATGTTTTAACCATGTTTAACACAATTTTCTGGGTAATAATATCCTACGCTGTGCTTGCTAAACTGGGGTTTTGTTAAAACCATAATGCACCGGAGAAATAGCGTCTTTTTTACCTTAATATAATTTTAAATTTACTATTCAAACTAGACCCCATTATTATAAACCTGACGAATATTTGAAATACCTTGGTTTTCCGTGCATTGAAAAATAAAAATAATTCCTTTAGTAAATTAAGCCTTAAAAACTTAAATAGGTTAAAAACTAAAACTTTTTAAACATTTTATTCAAGTTCAGTTGGATAATACAGACATTAAGCTCTTTTTGTAATTGAAACTTTACTGAGAGATAGGTAACCAAATACCTTAACATAAGTTAAGAGAAAAACAAGTTAATAACGTATATTTACTTTGCTATGCGTAAACTGCGTTAAGTCACTCAAAAGTGAAGAATCTAAATAATCTCCACTAATTAATTTGTTTGACAAATATTGCAGTCAGATTTAAATATAAAATACATTGAATTCATCCACTCACTAAATGGTAATATTTAAACATGGTATTTTGTCTTGATGGTTATCAATATATATTTTTGTAATGTTGACAGGCACCTATTTTAAATTTGTATAAACTTTGTTACAACCATTTAAATTATTTAAAAATATTGCTCGAGTAAAAGGAACTTCTGATTACCGTCGTATATATTTTGTATTTAATACAAACTAAAGTTTCTACCAGATCAGTTGAATCAACATTTCAGCAACATCTTGTTTGTTTCTCGGGGAGTAAACATTAGCTGGCTAGATTGCTACCACTCCATTACGCTTGGGATTGAAACTAAACACAGTTAACACTTAACTTAACACAATTGGTCGTTGTGTGAAACAAATTAAGATCACTTACAATAAAAATATTAATGATACAGTGGATTTGCAACTTGTATGAAACCACGTGATTTTTATGGTTACATGTATATGTAAAACAGTTGTTTATTGGTTTACGTAGCAGTACCAAGTACGATGGCTGTTGGAATGATTTGAATTTTTCCGAAAAAAACACAATATTATATTCTCAAAAGTATTTTTCAAAACAATAAACTTAACAAAAAACTAACATGATATTCATACAATCTCAAATAAACTAAGCTTTGAAAGCCCCTTGGGATTGTAGCTAATTGTAAACAAATTGTACATTTTCATCGTCATATGTAAATTGTGTATTATAAACACGTCTGTTCTTCGATCTTTCGAATCTTGTTTCTTGTATATATTGCTTTAGACCCCCTAAGCTAAAAGACTAAATACTTTTTTTAGTCAAAACATACATTTACTTTCTTCTACCTCGGGAAAGTTTGATTTTATTTTCTTAGACCTTTATCTTGCTTTCTCCTATCCTTCTCATGGCTTCACTTGTTAGGTATTTACTTTATAAGGTATTATTTATGAAGAATAAAAGTTAAATCTAAAAGTTTACAGCGAGAAGCAATGGATACTGTTAAAACATAAAATAATTATAAGTTAACCCTGACTACTCCAGCACAAATCGAAAAACGCTGCAATTTAAAGTACATTTCAATAAAACATGTAATTTTAGTTTGAAATCATAGCTAATTTGTACCACATAATGAAAATTATATTTCAAATTACAGTTTGAATCAACTGTCTCGTCGTTTAGCCTATTTATATGTTGTTTGGAGCTTTAGCAGTAATTTAGTTTTACATAACATTTTGTCGTCCTCTTTTCAAGTAGACAAACTATTGTGAGCCAACGCCATTTTCTGCAAGAAAGAAAATATGTCATTTATATTCTATTGGCGTCCCTGAGAAAACGACTCTCATTTCATAAAGGGGGTGTCATTTAAAGTTCATCGGACCTTGAAATGAATTATCTTTGTAATGGCATAGTTAATTTCCAAAAATAAACCATCATTGCATTGTTCAGAGAAAGTAAATTGAGAAAGAAATTATACTATTCTAAATTCGTGTCTTATATGTATAAAAACATTAAGATTGTGAAAATATATTGCGATTGAGATGTTAAATAAAATGGATTTCCCCAACTTTCGTAATTTTTGATAGCATTAAAATAAAAGTAAATTATGTAACCTTTAACCGTAGTCTTATTACTTCGAATGTATGTTACAAAGTGTTTATGACACAGAACTACGAATGAATTAGTAAATAAAAATGTGTGTGCAAGGCTACAGGTTACAGTAATAATGTTTGTGGTGTGATCTTTTCGTTAGAAATTAGGTTACCGTTGTTAAAAGGAGTTTCCTAGTGAATTATGCCGTTTTTGAGACAGTTTAAACATCGGTATGTTTTTAAATCATTATAGATGAAACAATTGATTTTCATTCATATAAGAGATTAAATAGTGACCATGCAATCCTAACTTATTTCAATGCCAGCATTATAAAAGTTAGTACTAACATTAAAACGGTTTATTACAAACCCTGAAAGCTACACCCTACAGTTGAAAGTAAAATTGGGACTATTTTTATACTCTCAATATTCAATAACTTGTCGGAACGGGCCGTTTGATTAAACTAATGCTACCAACTAAATTACTAATGGTTTACCACATAGAGATTTATATTTAGTTTTATCTCTAACGAAATACGGATTGTCAACGACAAAAACCACACAGTCCATAAAGTACCATTGAACAGCCATCTACAGTTAAACATATGATTAATATTAAATAGACTAGGCTATATAACAACCAGCTGCTCCCTTGGGCCAATCGATTGTCATCCCAAAGCAACAATGGGAATTATTAGGTCATTACAATGCTGAAGCCATTAGCCATACTGCACCAGATTGGTTATAGCAAAATCTGTGATTTGTGTTTTAAATAGTGTTATCAATGTTATGAATGTTTCATAACAAATTGCTTTGACATTCTAATTTCTCAATGCATTTATAAATTTATACTTAGGCAATCATTATTTTTCACTAACCTAAAAATATTTCATAACTGTATTTTGAACACCGAAAACCTCTAAGCGGCCCTGGAACCACACAGTGTTTTTGTTTTAATCAGTTTAATTTGGATCAGTTTCGTTAATCAACAGTTTAGTTTGTGGTTTATTTAAAAAAGTTCATTTTACAAATCGGGACCCTGAACATGCGTTTATTATGTATGTTGTAACATCACTGACTGACATACTAGTGTTTTGTGACGGAGGGTGAACCACTCAGTTCCATAACCGTTGTACCACACATGTGCTCATAATGGCATACTAACTGTTCTACGTTGCTATTTCACTAGCTCTATCCATAATCCTGTTCACCTCATCATTTCATTAAGATTGTTTCACCTTTTCGTGTTAGTATTCTGTGTAGCACATTTTCTTGTTACTCAATTTGAATAGTTTTATCTGTGATATTGGCTTGTAAGGCGAATAAAATTTGTATCAGATTGCAAATATACCTGTGGAAGAAGTAATGGTAAATAATAAGACGGTAATTAAGTTAAATGCATGTTTAAATGTTTTAGGATTTGAGAATTCTGTCGAATTCCTTATTGTTATTCCTTATATAATTGTGTCGTAACTTCAGCCTATAAGAGTTCTTAAACCTACAACTGTTATCTATTATATTATTAAAGTGATACAATCAAATTTTATGTAAACAGTTAAGGTCATTTACCAAATAAAAATATAGGCATGGCACATCAAAAGGAAGCTTAGAGTGTGTAGATATGCCGAAAAGTATTGATATGGATGAATTTCCTAAGGGTTCTGCCCCACAGGCTGATTTCCAAAGGGCTACGCCTGGCATGCTTCCAAAGTTTAAATGATTTAATTTAATTTAGTTAATTAAACAGCTGGTCAGTACAATGAACAGGTGTTTGTTTATTTACTCGAATAAGATGTTTGTTTTGCTTTATGTAGATTGAGGAGGGTTATGTTTGGTTTTAAAATGAGGTTGTATATGTTTTGTAAAGTATTGCTCAAAGTTTAATTTTTTTATTTATAAAGTAAACTACATGTGAAGAGGCTTGACTAAAATTGAAGAAAATTGTAAAACATGTAATTCATGAAGCATCAATATGAAGCATTAATTGATGCTATTACTACACTAAGGTATGTTTTCATATTCTTAGGGATCTATTAACATTAAAATTAGGGGTTTGAAAGTAAGTAGGCTTACGCTTTTAAATCAGTTTTATTTTCAAACTAAATCATAGAGTTGCTGTATTTTAAAGCACACATCAGCACCACTTTAATAGCTCTCTATTTCACATTTTCTTCACATTGCAAAGCACGGGTATAGCAGCTTGTATTTTTTTATATGAATAAAAATACAATAAATGATTTTTACTGAGGTAATCGTATCTCGCAGTCAATCTAGTCTGAAAAAGGGGTTTTATGAACCGTTGCATTCTTTTCACCCTGAGCTCAAGGAACAACTTAAAGAAATTGGTTCTTATTCTTGTAAATTGTTTGAAATGAACAGTTCAAATCGTAATAAATCGCATCTGGTGTCAGTACGGAAAGACTGATTGTATACACTCAATTGTGCAACATCATAATTACCATTTTATCTATCTCCAAATTAAAATATGTTTAACTTTTAAGGGATCAATACCCTAATAGTATAAATGAAATTAAATCACATTTACAGAAAGGGAAAAAGAAAAATTGATCCTATAATAAAAAAACATCAATTATTATATGTGTTACATCTTAATTAAGCTAGCATTATACAGTCTATATCTACTCGTATAAGCCACTGAAATATTTTCACATATTCTAGTAGACTGATATAATATTGTAAAATATTTTTGTAAATTGAACAACTAAAAACTATTTATATATTCTGTTTACGTAATATTATTCTCATACCGAAACGGTTCTAAACCAAAGAATATTGGAAAACACACTTGTTTCTCACAGCTTGCGATGCATTATTTATATCAAGTGTCAAACTGTCCCGGAGAGAAAAATGTTTATTCAGGGAACAAAACAAAACCACAGAGGGATTTGTGAAGATTACGAGTTTCATTTTGGACGCCGAAAGGAAATTCTTTGACCGTTACAATTCAATACGCGGGGTTATGTTTAGTGTGAGAGTAGGTTAGCATGCTCTTCAATAACACTTTTAGTTTATATTAATTAAATTTATTATTCAAGCTATTGCCATAAAATTTGATTTATATTAGTTAAAACACATATTTTACAAGAAATCATTTATAAATGTATTGCAATTCTTGTGAAAGGTTAAGCAATGATTAATGATTTCATCTCAGTATTATACCTTCCAATTGAACTTAAAAATACATACCAATATGTGTACGTATTACACCAAAGTAAGGTTAACATCCTAAACATATGGAATATTATAATCCGTTATACAATAAGTCTTGCCTGGGTACAGTCAAATATATTATATAGTGACCTATTGGATTGGCATATTTCTAATAGGGGATGTACTTACATTACATAACACCTTATTCAATTTTTGTTCGTTTGTATACATTTTCGAAATTTATGGACGCATACCACCCACTGTTCTGTGGCGTTTCTCACACAGGATATAATGGTTTGGTGCTTTGACACTTTTTAATCCCAAAGTAGTGAATTATATGAAAAAAAATATCCTACACTACTAAATTTAACACTTTAGTTTAAAAATTTTTAACTTCTACTAGTTTTATTTTGGGAAATTTAACTTGAAACTTCCTGAATGACCATAATAATTCGGTTATTTAGGACTTACTTTGCGTTTTGCTCCTTTAGGGTTCGGTGCTGTAGGGCCTCATCACTCACATGTACCTTTCATCAACACTACTTTCTACTTACTTTTAAAACCAGTAATAAAATATAAGAAGCACATCAACTTACTAGTTTACTATAGACGGTTTTCTATGTAAACGCAAATGCATTTTATATACATACACGTCAGGTGATATTGATTACACTGTAAGCTAGGTGATCAATGTAGTCCATACATCAATTCTGTGTATCCGCATTCACCCACGTGATCGATGTTGTGTAAGATGTATTGAGTCGTGTTAATGTTATACACTAGATTACATTAGCAAATGCACTGAGTTAGAGAGGTGGTCAATTTCAATCAATACATGGATATTATATATCTTGCTAGGTTTGTCAGGCAATGCAAGTTTCTCAATTAAATTTTAGTACATGCTAAAAATATTTTTTAATAAGTTTTCAATTAAAGATCTTTACATGTTCCCATCATAAAATTACGAATAAAAGTAATTAGGCTAACATTTATATTCACTAAAAGAAAAAGAAAAGGAAAATACGTTATCAATCGATCAATTAATTTTGTTTACTTAACGAAACATTTCAAAAACTATAATAGACAACGACGATGGTTAAAAAAATCAGATTAAAAAGAGATTATTAAAATAAATGTATGTCGAACTAGAGCTCGCCCCGTGGTAGAAAATTTGACCAAAAGTATGTATAGTGCAAACTTTTCTATTTTCACCCCACGCTGTAAATAAAACATGTGATTGGAATTTCTTCATTTTGTTTTGATGTTCTGTTTCAAATTATAAAGGGATTCTGCACATCTACAGACAAGTCTTTCTAATAGTATGCGTAGATTTTCCTTGCAATGCACAGGAGCTGAGAAAAAAGATGTTTAATAAACATTATTGTCTATTAATATATAGAATCAGCCCCATGTTTAATCTCAATAAGAAAAGTTAAATTTCCATTTTTGATCCAATTAACATAAATATTCTCAAAATATGAATAAAACCTGTACGTATAGGACCGAATACCTTTCTTTTGGTACAACCCGCGTATAAATCAGTCCAATAGTATGGCCTGGCTAGCTGTCATAAGTTTTACAACAGTTTTTTAATATATACGATACCAAATTGTTTTTAAGCACTAAACTGCACATATATGTAATAATTATAATAAACTAGCGGGTAACCCATTCTTCGCTACGGAAACTTTCGAATCGGTTGAAATGTTCAATACGTTAGTGTTTAAGTGCCTGATTGTCATAAAATACCTAAATAACATTAAATAATCAATAAACTATTTAAATGTGTATATTTCATTAAAATAAATAGGCCTACATATCTTCAAGTAAACCGCCATCGTAACTTACTGCTAACGATGATCATAAAACAACTGCTATAATTTTCGCTATACAGAATATAGCCTTTCCATGTTATCCAAAAAATCACGTGGTTTTTCAAGTTTTAAATCCCCTGTATCATTAATATTTCTATTGTGGTCTTAATGAAGTTAGTTAGGGCGAATGCTGCTTTTGAACACTCTAATTGTGTTTCTTAGTTGAAACAACCAGCAAAAATGTGTTATTGGGTGTAAAAGAAACAAGGTGTACAAAGGTGGTAGCTGTAAACAAGTGTCTGTTAACGGTCTAAAGCCTTCGCCTTGATGCGAATTTTCACGATTACTTCCAAGCTTTATAGCCTTCATCACGAAATGAATATAGAGTGTTGGTTATTTTCTAAGAGGACGAATGAAGCTTTAGTAATAAATAAATGCCATCTACTGTCATAAAATTGTTAATTAAGAAACTATACTTTTACGACCCGTGTCTGATGATATTCATATACATGTAGAGGTGTAAGTGAAAAAAATGTTTCCAAGTAGCCTATTGAGTTTATAAAGGTTGGCAAACCTGAAACACAACATTAACAATGTAAAAGCAGTGTATTAAGTATATGCAGTATACATTGTATATTATTTTTAAAATACTAACAGATTACATAAAAAATGCATTGTAAAAACCGTATCATACGTCAATAAAAATTCTAAGAAGTTGGCAATTTAAACATAAACTTTAAAATAGTTTTCAAATCGTCTAAAACAACAACATCAAGATTTTATACATTGTTTTACCAATTTCAATAAAACATAGACATGAAAAACGTTTTATACATTAACATTGATTTCAACCATTTTTCAACCTGAAAGTTAACAATGATAACTATTTGAACCCATGTTTTTGACCCATATTAAACATTTTATTTCGTTACCTATGTTGTTAAGTTTAAAACCATTAAGTAACTTATGAACGTTTCTGTTTTAAACAAATACTTGATTTTATTACTTAGTTTCCATCAACTTTTTCGTCTGAATATCTCATATGGATCTGCTCAAAATTTTGACAGGGACACTTGCATTAGCAATATCGTTAGTTTTACAAACGGTTAATACACTTAAAACAATGTAACACTGTTACACCAGTTCATATAATATTAATTTTAATCTCTTAAAACATTGCAGCTCAAGGGAATATGTGGGTTTCTTAGCTAAGAGAAAGTTTGGAAAAGCTTGAGCGACTTTGGCAAACTTACAACTTAACCTAATTGAGTTCTTAGACTTTCATTCACTCTCGTTTTCAAAACAGTTTTCGAGATTATTTCAAATGCCTTGATCGCATTTATCAATTTTTATCAAAATTGTTATCTTTATATGTATACAATTGTGTTGCCTTAGTTTTGTTCTTTAGGCACTATCATACCGTCCATCTGATCACCGTAAAAGCTGTGGGAAAACGTTCTACCTGCTTAAAAGGATTTCTTGTTTTTTAGCGAATTTCCCATATAGGGAATAAGCTATTACCGTAGTACTCATGGTAAGACCTGGACGTGGGACCGATTTTTTTTTCGTTTTGAGGTCCCTAGAGGCCAAAAACACCATCCGTTCAAGTTCATATATATATATATATATTTATATATATATAATATATATATATATATGTGTGTGTGTGTGTGTGTGTGTGTGTGTGTCCGTTAGCACGATAACTCGAGCAAAAATGATCCGATTTTGATTAAATTTGGTACAAACGTGTAAACCTACGTTTATTCGAACGAGTTCGCGATCCCCATGATCGGACCATGGGAACGGTGGTTTACGGGGGGTTTTATGGGGTAAAAATAGGTTTTTCCCATTTTTGACCCAAAAAACATAAAATTTAGCAATTTCTTTCCAAACCGTGTTGTAGAGCTTAAAAAAACAAATAATTTAGTATATTGGAGCGTTGTTATGCACCAAATGGTTACGGAGAAAATTCCAAAAAATTTTAAATTTAAAGTTCCCATGTTATTCTTATGGAGAATAAGTAAACTGTTGTAGTTTACTTGTTTATAATAATATTTTTATCAAATTTGGTAAATGTTTTTATTTCTTACTAACTATTAGCATTTTACAAAAAAAAAAAACCTTTTACCCTCCCTGATGCAGCAAACCTAAGTACTTGTTAAACTAATTATATTTAAATCGAGGATAAATGTTATATTTTTAAGTAGACATTTCAGTGTAAATCCATTCAGTCAAATGGAAATTCGCTTAGTCTGCAGGTTTGCTGCGGCGGGGGTATTTACTCTTAAAATTTAAAATTCCATAACTCGGGCTTTCAAAACCATGAATGTATACCATAATGTTGGAATGAGGAGACCGATTGGTTTCTGTAGAACAAGCTTGTAATTATTACATTTTACATTTCGTCCATGGTTGTTCGAACAATGATGTGTTCCTAATCAGCTGATAAAATTCAAGCAACATTGCTCTTTCATACAATATAGCATGTATTAAATGTCAAACTGAGATTTTAGGACCTGTTTCTGTCGGTGTGATTTTTTTTTATCGCAGTAGCTAAATTCCTTGCCTTCATCCCTTGCTTCGGCTTTTTCACCGCGCTGTGAAGCACAGTCTAAGCTTAAAAGTTAATGTGAAAAATCTAAGATATTCATTGGTAGACATACTATCCGAGTGAATTTCCATCTTTATCTTTGAATCCATACCAATAACGGTGGAAAGTCTAATTATTCTATCTCCAAAGATCAATACATTACATTCAAAGAAATATATCCAGGAAATTCGTTAGTCTTCCCATTTTGTGTAAATAATTTGTATATTGCTGAAAATACCAATTATTTCAAATGTATTTCGAGTCTTAGGATGAAAACACATGCAGAATGTTTGTCTGTGTATTTCAGAGAGCTACGCGAGCGACTGACGAATGAGCATTGAGCATGCAGCGGTGGTTGTTGTAGTGTAACCACATTGACTGCACATGTTGCAGCGCTGAATTTGTGTTAGTTTTGGCATTTCAACACAAAACTGAATTTCACCAGGAAATCTAGTATATTTGAACAATTGCATTCTCAGGATTTTTTTAAAATAAATTTTGGTTTAAAAAAATAATGCATCTAAAGATGTAGAAATATATTTTTGTATTAATAAAATAATAGTGATTCTTTTAAACGATTTCACCAACAATATTATTGAGGTCCTTTAAGTTGCGTTATTTCATTGATTTTTATTATTGAAAAATTAAAATATTTGAAAAACACACAGTTTTGCGCTTAAATGGAAACCCCCAAGTGTATGTATACATTTTATTCAATATTTAGTTGAGGAAATCAATTCATCACCTAAGCATTGAATTTTAATAAAAATTTACTAAAACTGGAACATATAAGAGCTTTAAAACCATACAAATATATGCTTCATCGTTAATTAATTTTAAATGTTGTCATTCTTTTAATAGGAAATTCTACAACCTAGCATTCTTGAAAATTCAAAATAAAAAACTTGAATGGGTATTTTTTTGTTGACGAAAATAGTTTAATGGCACGGAAGCATAATCTCTAATATAACAGAAAATAATTTAAACGCCCTTGATGAATCTCACCAAAGTGTTCTTGAAGGTGGTCCTTCTACTACTGTATCTTGATCCTCTGTAAGAAAGACTCAATCAAAAGGTTTTCAAGGAGTCTTGTGACATTTTTCTTTTCGGAATATAAATCTTTGTGGTATAAATTTATGTTTATCGCATATTCATGATTAAAATTACCTATATACGGTATTATTTTATGTAATCAAGTGGCATGATAATACACGATGCTGACCTGAAGATAATATTGCACTAAGATGTTTTCAGTCCAACATGTAAATTTTAATTATATCCATTACTAACTAAATCTCGTTAAATTTTGTTTTGTCATCAGTAAACCACCCCAACTTCTTATTATGTCTATAAATGGATTTGGAAATAATTTATTTCAATGATTGTTTTACATTTTACCGTTCCATGGTTATATTTTCCGAGATTTTATAAGCTCTGCAACCGTGAAGACGTTTTCTTGTTAGTGTTTTGTATTAGAAAAGTGTTATAGTAGTACAGATAGCATCGACGTAATCATTTATAATTTATATTATTGGAATCTGGGCGTCCGAGTTTTATTTTTATTTTTTTTTACTTTAAGGTCCTAAATAGCTGATAATCCAATCAGCTATATTAAATGTAAATTCACTTAGTCTACATTTTTGCTGCGGCGGGGGTATTTAGCACAAACATGGGTTACTTTACTGACTACTTGTCGGTAACTGTATTTACAGTGCTACCAGCAGCACTTGTAGAAGCCCTTCAACATCTGAGAGCAAACCAACTCAAGCAGCCATGTTCGCTTTCAATCAGGCCGAGCTCGGGCCTTATTTGGCTTTCCACTAATTCATCAAATTAATCACAAAGTTTCATTGCAATTTGGACGCAAGTTATTCTTTAAGTATCTCCCTTACAAGTAAAAGTATCCACAATGTTAGTGGGTAATTTATATCTGTTTGTAAAACTCTTCCTTTAGTTTCCGTTATAAACAACACTGCTGACTAGATTTAACAAACAAGGTAATTTTCTCACCACTACCAACTATTTCAACCATCTATTGAGTAAACGTGTGTCTCAGCAGTTATAGTATTAGTTTTTAAACCTAAAACCACTTGTCCGTTCGGAAAGCCTGCAGTGTTTTGGATAACGTTCATTTTATGTGGTTTTAGTTAACTAATGAGTTTGTGGCTTGTTCACAGAGCGACGGACTATGAAAAAGGTACTAATGTCTTAGGTCCGCTTTCTGGTGCCACCAATTAAAATGTATCATCATTTAAAGATCATTACTGTCCTGTTCTGTATCACTTGTAATGCTTGATATATTCCAATCACATGTATTTAAGGCTTACATAAACAGCCTAATTATAACCTAAGCTAAAATGAAAACCAATTATTAATCAGAGTAAGCACCCCCTTATTATTTGATAAAACTACGCAGGGCTTACACCCTTTTGAGTTTATACTGTATTCATGACCCTGAACTATACACCCTTGATATTTAAATAAAGTGGCTAATTATTAATTAGTTTATACCCAACTTCTATTCACTTTCTCCTTAGATATATCCTTAGACTAAGGCTATCACAAAACGCTTTTAAACCGTCACTTCAATTAAACAATCCCTAGGAGACAACTCATATACAATGTAAAACATGTTTAGTCTCATGAACACCAAGTAGATAGAAAAATAAATCATGAACATTCAGGTAACATAAATGCATTATCACAGAAATGATGAAAGGCGACAGTTATGGAACAACCCTTTAGAATTTCTCGCCCTCGTGTTTAAACTTCACGTTACGTTTATTTACTCTAATGATGGTGCGGATGGGGGTTGGGGGGTGACGTGTTGTCACTATGTGTCGTTCAGGGCGACGGATACAATTATAAATGACGACGGTTTTAGAAAAGTACTATTTAGATGCGTAAAAACTAGTTGGAACAAAACTAGTATAAGCGATAATTTAGATATCATCATGCATATGTATGGATTATGTATATTATGATCATTATATGTAATATGTAATAGAGTGTATTTTTTGCGGAGTGCTGGTCCTAAAATAAAAAGTACTAGTAGATATTTTCTATCAGATTACTACTCCTAAAAATGTAGCACTCTTTAACTCAGGTAAAGTTATATCCTAACGACTCGGTCCTAAAATCCTTCTATGCCCAAGCCATACGATAGTTTATGATTTTATCTGATCCACGAAGATAAAAATGTCTCTTTTTTAATTCGCATTGATTCGATTTGCTAAAGGCTTAGAGGCTTTAGGTTTGATTAGATTTACGAATGAAAAGGGGTTGTAACATAGCATATTTTGTTATGTTAATCAAAAATTTGTCCCTAACTAATATATTATTTTATGTATATAAGGATACATATTCAATACAAGTTCCATATGTTGAAATTTGTCGGGTGGTGAATACATCAAACAGTTACAAGCAAGAAAGGAGGCATGTAGTGGTTTTGAGTAGGGAGAAAGATCAAAGAAGGTGGTCTGAGAAGATTAAAAATGCCCCATGTAACCTGATGCGGCTCAAACGGCTCCTTTGTACGGCGTCCCGTCAGGTAAAAACTGAACAGAGGATAGAATATGCATAAAACCTTTTATGTAAAACGCGGTGTCCACTTTTATGTACGTAGACATGACATGCTGTTATATAAATACAGGGTGTCTGGTCATCAGTGGTACAAAAAGTTTTTGGTGTAAGTACAAAGTAAATGAATTGTGATGATGCATATAAAATGTTCAAAGTCTAAAAATTAGCTTCCCAAAGAATTATTTTAGGTTATAAAAAAATAACAATGTTTCTAAACAAAATACAGCAATTTTTCAATTACCTGTAAATTGATTTGAAGAGATGGTGTCATTTTCGTAGTCTACATTAAATTTTGAATAAGAATAATAGAAAATTATGGAGGATCAATATTAAAACTCCATCGTAAACAGTTCATAAAATAAAACTTAATGTCTACAATAAAAATACTGAACAGTTGCCAAAAAAACATTAGTCGATTGCATTTTTCTACACCCTGTATACAAGAAGGTAACAAAACAAAAAGTGTTGAAAACTGCGCCAATTTATTAGCTTTTTCTAACCATATACCATATCTCTATTGAGGTTTAGATCTGCTTAGGTTTAATTAAGTGTTTTAAATTAAAAAAAAAAAAAAACAGGGAACGTTTTTACTGTTCAAACCTTAGCAAATACAAGTTTTTCTGAATACATGCCTAATATTTATGTTTAAAATGTTAAAAACACCATGTTTTGCAGTATTCAAACAAATAAAGCGAACATAAGCAGATCTAATGGCCCTATATTATTATGTGAAGCTGTAATTGTAAAAGTTTCAGTCGTTTGATAAAATAGTAGATTTAAAAAAAATCGAAAGTAGAAAAGGTTTTTAATAGTTGAAAAAGTCAAAGCTAAAACAAAACAATTGATGGAGAGGCTCATTTGGAAGCATTGTGTCTGAACACTTTTTCTACACATGCTAATAAATTACAAACTATATCATGTGTTCGATTACACTTCTTTGAATGAAAAGTAACATTCTTTCAGCAAAAACTAGTTTAGCTTAGTTTTTCGTTTGCTAGTAATACATTTATAGTATGCATCCAAAAAATCTGTTTTTTGTTCATAATATACATAAATCCAAGTACATAGATCCTTTCAGGAATTAAACTATTACATAATTTTTGACAGATGATACAATTCAGTTGCGGTTGCAAAGATTTTACATAATGTAGCGAATAATATATTCCGGAGACCATTAATAGTTTCGTAGCGTTAAATCAGTGCGATCGACCAAGCCAAACTCAAAGGGTAAACATCACTAGCAGAACCACAATGTTAGTCCTCTGACCAAACAAGACCCGGTTCTGCCTTCAACTCTCGACCCGACTATAAATGTAGTGCTGAAAATACGTCATATAATACAATATGTAGGCCTCCTACGGAATACAAAAACTACGTTGAAACTTTACTATCCTAATTAGTTTACCTCTTAACTAACACTCTTTATTTTTTTGCGTGATATTATTTTATTTCAATTTTACTATAATTAGGCTATACGAGGAAAGTTGTTTTATAGAAACAATTATTAAGCCTATATGTGAAAGAACACAATGGAAACTCAACCAAGACCGAATAACGTATATCTGTTTATCAAATAAAAACAAAATGCATCTTAAATGTATGTATTAAAACAAAATTTGTAATGTAAATGGGTAAATACCCTTATTGCAATCATCAACTAGTTTTATATCCAAGTAGGCCTAGAAGCCATTATCATTATGTAAATAAACTTGAAGGTTTCTGTACTACGCCATTTGTATCGGTTATTCGGAGGCTGAGTATCATTTTGAGTCAGCTAAGCATAAAAGATTTTACTGGCTAATTTGATATCACTTGAACGTAAACCAACCAGTAAAAGTAGCCTACTGCTGCACAAACAACTATTGCAATCTGATTTGGTCTACAAACACAAATATAAAAACGTTATTAAGATTAAAAAGATATATTAAGCATGGAAAAGGCAATATACAAAAGATAAAGATTTGTTTTCTCTTGTCAGGTTGCAAAGATAAAACCTTCCATTGACATTGGCATCAACAGCAAATCTAAATCTTTGAAAATAGAGATGACAAATTATTTATTTACCCTCGACAATCCGTAAATCGTTTCAATACGAAACAGACAGAAACCAAGAGACAAAACTTAGGAAAAGGATTTGAAACAATAAAACCTTGGAAGACTCGGTAGGGAATTTCAATTGTCTTTTTCCTCTTTCCAATAAACTGCTCCAAAGCTGCGGTTTTGTTGGTTTTGTCGTAAGACAGGGTTGTTGTGATATTTCTTGTGATATTCATATTCAATATTCAGCGCATATTTTGAATATTATTTCTAACACAGACGGTTTTAACTTATCATTTGTTTAAAGCAAAGCCTTCCAGCCACTTTTGAATTCTTTATGTTTATTAAATATACCACATTATTAAATCTCCGTTGAATCATTGTTTTCTAATATGGTTTATTTGATGCACAATAATTAAAATGGCCTTAAGTGCTTTAGTGTTTTACATTCATTAATTCATTTTCCACTCATAGATTTAAAACGGGTCAATTTTCAAGTATATCGTAATCAAAGATATTTTAATACGATTTGTCCAATTAAATATTGGTTGAATACCGGGTTTTTCCTTAGCATTTTAGTTAACAATTAATAAAATACTGAACAGAAAAACCTCATACTCCACCATATCCCCCATTAACAATTGGACCCCTACAAATTTTATTAAAAATGACAAAAGTTTTAGGCTTTTCATCATAAAATGTAGTCAAGCTTCATGGATATTTTGACGAAAATGAAGAAAGAGATAGAATAACTTAAAAACTCAGTTAAACAACCTGACACTTATTGTGACATTTTCTAACTCATTACAAAAACACTAGTCCTTTCATATCGGTATTATAAACTTATTTCCAGTATGGAAAAATTTGCATAAACTAAATAAACCTACACTCATTACAGTCTATATTCGCCACACCACTAAAACTGTAAATACAGCTAAGGAGTTCAAAAGTGAAATTAGTTCTGGAATCAAATTAGCATCCAATTGATTGAAGCAATTGTGTGTCTGTTTTGCGGTTGATATAATGCCAACTCACGGGTCACGCAACCAACAACTACCCTTAGCCATGCGACCCTGCGAGGAACTGGGCGTTGCAATTATTTGCCTTACAAACTGTTTAAGGTCAAAATATTTTGTGGATTTAACGTTAATGTGATACTTATATTTAATCATGAGGAAACTAAATCAAGGTTAAAAAGATCTCAATAAAGACTAATACATTTTAATTTTTACCCTACTTAATGTCACGAAATTATATATTTTTAACAAAATATTATCACCAAACTTGGACCTGTAGATGTTTTGATCTACTCTTTTGGTTTCATTTATGGGTTTAATATGTTTAAAGAAGTTTTCATTAATACCACAAAGTTCTATAACTCGTGATGCACTTACAATAAAGTTGAAAGAAAAAAGCCAAAGTTATAGCTGAGAAGTCCTAATATTTGAATTTCAAGATTCAATAATAATAATTTAATAATACAAGCCAAAAGTATCAGTTAAAACTAGCATTTTATATTGATTCGTTTATGCTGAACAATTAATAAAATTTTTTATAAATTTGTAAAAACTTCAAATCTAATATGGCGTTGATTTGCATTTAAAGTTACTACTAACGTAGCCTAAAAGAGAGTTTGAAGTAATTTGCAAACTAACCCTAATTTGACAAATAAATAATTCAATATTTTATAATGAACATATATTATTATTTACGGAAATCGCAGGATGTTAATGTTATAATTTGTAAGAAAACGACTAATTAATAGCTCTATTGTCCCTAGTATGATTATTTTCATTTAGTATTTCCTTGGGAAACTTTATCTCAGGGTTTACAACGCAATATAAATCACCCAACTAAACAAAAGCCCGTCTTGGAATAATTAAGTTAGAAAACCTCTAGTTTATAAACATGGAATGCAAAACAATCCCTTCCTCTGTCGTTGCAAAGCCTTACAAATCTGTATTTACAATTACTTTCTGTTTATTGCCTTATTGAAATATCATTTACAGCCTACTCCTTATGTTCAATGATTTCTTAGATTAATAAGCTTCCTTTCATTATTAGAATACATTGTCAAACTATGTATTACGTATTTTAAATTTTGTCCTATAACCGTTACAGTTATATAAATATGCTGCGAGATTCTCATACCAAATATTTAAATTTATTCTAAGATGTAATATAGGTAAAAAAAACATGTATAAGGCTCAGTAAGTATCATCAAAGAAGGTAAAAAATGTGTTAAGATATAATTTTATTGTAAAAATTAGGTGTCTTCACATCCCATAAAAAAGTACTTGAGCAAAATAAGCTGAGATTTTACCCACAGATGACCTACCCAGGATTGCAATAGACAATTCTGCTGCAATAATGACTCGGATCTCTGCCGCTTCTTCCAGGGAATTTCAAAACATCCGTTCTAAGAAAGTCGGTAGGAAAACTGTAGCTCTTCATATATTTGCTATGTCTATTACATTGGCACTTTTTCGCGTGTTGTAAGATAATGGTCCAAATACTGGTTTAGATATTTTAATTTGCCTTATTTGCATATATTCGTAGAACCTTGATAACAAGACTCTCATGGGGATTGTAAAATAAGACTTGTAATCAAGGTTGACTTCTTATCGAGGTGTGTAATACCATGTGGTTAGGGGTAAAATAATTTTATGGTGATTTGAAAATGACACTTGTTATCAAGGGCGACTTGTTATCGAAGGTCTTCTTATCAAGGTTCAACTTTACATTTTATTATTGCATCCTGTTCACTCCGACACATCTATATAGAATCCAGCGAAGGGAATATTTTGAGTAGTGGGGGTAAAATTTTGATTCACCTATGATGGTACTGTATTTATTTTTCCACAGGGACACAAGGATAAGCAATATTCTCATTGCCATGTTCAGTTTATGAGGTTGCAATTCACTAAGGATCTTCTAGTACTACATCAACACTATATGCCATTGTGTCACCTAGTACAAAACTATAATTGATCGTTAAAAACTTCACTTCAAATACATAACATCTGATCCTGCGGCAGGATGCAGTCCTGGTAGATTGACACATTGACTCCCCCCCCTCCCCCACACAAGTGCTACAGTAGGGGTGGCCTCCCTCGAACCAACCCTAGTCTTATTAGACTCCCCAACACCACATTGAAATGCTAAGAGACTAATAAGGGTTCACACTGTCCTCACCAAACCACACGGAATAATTCGCTCAACATTAACTAAAGGACGCAATCAATCACAACTGACAATTCCTCCAAAATAATTAAACGTGGATGCGGTTAGTGAAATATCATACACTATTGAATTCTCAGTGGTATTAAGGATGTTCATGTTAGCTTTTTGGACCTCGAAAACCTCTGACGAAAATAACGATAAATATAGGTACAATCAATAACAATGAATTAAGCAAGTGTTTGTGACAAGGAATTGAGTTTCATAGAACAAATCACATAACCATTTTACAGTTATAGCTATAAAACCACTTCAACTTTGTTGCAGAAGTAAGGAGCAAACGCAAACGGGCTGAATGGATAGCGTTAATATTTTGTAAACGTATAAATTATCCTTAGTTGAATTGTTTCTTCAATTGCAAAATGGCCGCAGCGAAAATTACAAAAAATAAATAGTATGTATTTGCTCATGTATTTCCCCAAACTATTTCCCTAAGTAGGCAATACAAATAGTTATAAACAAACGTTGATATTTAAAATTATGAATTCTACCCAATCGTTACGATGATCTCGATAGCATTATTTGCAAGTTTAAATCCGATAAAGCTAAATTCGCTGTTGACATGAGAATCACTCAAATGGGGAGGGGGTTAGCGATGAATTAGGACACAATTGATTTGAGCAATTCTGTGATTGTATTCAGATTGATATAGGGTTGGGTCACGTCACCAGTAGAACAGCAATTGTTGGGAGACACGCTAGCTTTGTTAAACCCGATGACACTGAGCACATCGCAAACTGTTTTACTGGCTTACCAGAGAGGAAGATTGTTTTAAATGAACCAAACTCAACGCAGTATTTGGCTTCTACTGTTGTTCTATTTCATACAAGTTTGTATATAATGTGCCCTAAATCAAGATTGCTGTGGCTGAATCTCATCCTACACTGTTAAAAGATTTTTTTTTTTCAAAACCTAATAGAAGTTATGGCAGATGGGGTCCAACGATCTTTCACTTTCTGAATTTCAAGAAGATTGGTCTTAGGGAAGAGCAAGTAGCTTCCCCTAACGTTTTACATATCTCCCCATAACATTAACAACAGCATAGTAATTATTTAAGCGTCTTATCTGTTACGTTGGTTATTATTTGGTGGAAAAATACAAAAACCAAAAAGAGGAGGTTAATGTAGCTTAGAGATGATTTAAAATGGGGAGTTAACTAAAGTACTATTTATTTGAAGAATTGTGAACTCGTACTCTTAAAAGAGTTTCATGGAAATGTTCATAATGCCCGTTTTTTTATAATATATTTGTAAACCATGTTTATGAGACCGATAACAGTAGCATAGTTTACGCAGTTAAGACGTCAGCTATGTTCATTTTCAGGAAATGTCCATGTACCATTATGCTACTATGTAATGGTCAGTTTAAAAGTGGGTATAACTAAACAACATATTTATGTTACGTAGAGATTAGGATAGCCTATAAGAAGAATTGTGTAGGATCCCAATAACAATACATAAACGCATTACATGTTTCATACACATAAACAAATTGTTTTGTCATTTGAAATAGTTTTCAAACCTTTTATTTCCTCATGAATGAATATTACAATTTTCACTCCAAATGTTTTCGATTTTGTTGAACCACTATTCCGCCCTAAATATTGAAAGTAAGACGACATAAAAACATAATAGTACTCAGCGTTGTAAAAGGGGTTTTGTTCTCTGCGCCCTTTTATTTTGACCCTTATCCATTTCTCCTTTTGAAACTCTTTAGCACTCTCAGTTTTCACGCTTTGTAGAAGAATAAATTACACCTAAAAAATGTTTTCTGTTTTTGTGTTTCCTCATTCTACTCAAAATAAACACAAAGCTGTCGAGGTTAATATACACATAACGTTATAAAATCAAAATATTCAATACGTTTTGTTAATTAACATCCAAAAATTAATGTTTGAACCATCTTATAAAAATAACCTTACAAAGCAACTTGTTCCAACTTATCTCAGCCAAGTTACACAGCAACTTATCTGCAAACAATTGATTCCGTCTGAAACAAAGTACCGAGTTGCCTTTGGGCAATTCAATAAATAAAGTTGCTAGTCTATGCACGGCCGGAAACGCAAACAGGCCAGATTTTGTCTTTGGCGAAGGCCCAAAATGTAAATTGCCTTTATCTCGCAAACTACTCTGTTGCGTTCTCATTCAATATATTACCACAAAATCGCACGTCCATGCGTCGCAAGCCGTTTAATCTTTTGGATATCCTCACCGTTGTTTTTATTATGTTGGTTGTGGTTGTATTTGTCGTTTATTCCGTTTATTTAGTTTTTTGGAAAATAGCTGCTGTTTTCAAAGGTACAGTTCAAATCAATGTGTATTTACGAATATGTTCACAAATACAGTATCAGGACTCTACCAACCTTAAAACAGCAATATCCAACAATTCGATCAGTCCTTTACCATACACAATTCACAACACACACTTCACTACAACAATACCGTAATTAACTGCATTTATAGGTTATGCACAAATCACACTGCACACGCTACACGGCACAACCCCCACAGTTACACCTCGATACGGGTTGAAACTGCTCGAAATCGACCAGCCCGCTGCCGTAGTGGTCGAAAACCGACGGGATTCCGCGAAAACGCGAGATTCGCAATCGATTCGAGAGATAAACAAAAGAGACACCGCTTTGCTGGTATCGTGTTATCTACTGAGGTTTCTGGATCGGCCGTTAGGCAGCAGCACTGTCGAGCGCTGCAAGGCGGCCAGCACGTGTAGCGAAATCGATTGGGCCGTGGCAGTTGTAGCAGTAGCGTCGCCCACAGGGATACGGCCAGGACTCGACAAAAACATCCTCGGTCCCTGAATTGGACCGTGAAATTAAATAAGTTCTAAGCGATAATCAGATTTTGATGGGATTGGGTTCACACTTAACACAGCGCCCGGGGAATTAAAGATATTACCATGTCAAAGAGACGGTTTTACATAAATCTGGAACTCCAGGAGTTGGCCGGGATTTTAAAGGGATTGAGTCTCGACCCGTTTTGTAGTCTTAATTATATTTCGTTGTATTTTTTGGTGGATTTATAATTGGTTTTTGTTTAACGCTACGAATAGTGAATGAATTGATAGCTTGTATATGAAAAAGTATTAAAATAATTTACCTAGTTAATATGCTTTCTCGCCTAAATACTTTAACAGAACCCAATTACAGCCTAACCTGAATATAATCGCTTTTTAATTAATTTAACACATTGCATAGAATTGGGTACTGCAGTATAATACGCAATAGGAACGAATACTATTCATTCCGCAGTATTTTTTCTCTCAGTTATGTTTTTTAATGTATTTATTGGGGGATTTTGGTTTTCGAAAAAGGTACAGTGTGTTTATGTATTTCCATTCATAACAACAAATTAATATAACAAATGACAAATGATATGGGCGTATAACAAATGATTCCCCAGCATCAGTAGGGTATGTTCAAATGATTCGTCTAATACGTGTTTAATTTTTATGATTAATCTAATTAACAAAATTTAATATGACCCAGTCATTATATGATCTAAGCTGATGACATAGAACAAGATGTGCAGATCCTTCACTTTTAAGTATGTCTAATTGTGTTACGTCATATCATAGATTAAAAGAGTAGACATTCCTTCAATCTATGGACATATTTGGATTTAGATTCGTTGGAAGATGGTTTTCATTGGTTTCTGTTTAACGCAACTACAGGTTAACCAGCCTGTATCATACAAGAGAAGATATTTTATAATGGACCGTGAGACTTTTTACCTCGCCCAAACAATTGTATTGAACCTAGTTTTGATATACCTACAGCTTGAAATGATTTCATGCCACAAACTTCATATTGAACTGTGTACTGTATTTCTATTTTAAGAATAACGGATAATAATTCTTAATTGCGATAACATGCTTATCCCCATTATATTTTCATATGCATCAATGGCATGTAAGTATGTCATAGAGAGTTAAAATCCTCCTGGCCCTTTTTCAAAAGCCTCATACGCTCAGCCAATTCATTATATTCTTTTGATATACGTACTTTAAAATATACATTTTTAGAGAGTCAAAAAATGCATTTATACAAGTAAATCGGCAGCAGATATTAACAATTTATACTGGTAACATATTTGTAATCAAAGGAATTTGAGCTCGGGATTCCGTAGTGGAAAAATGTCACGAACTTTAACCATTATTTAAACTAAACAAACTGATTAGTATTAATTTAATATTAGTTCAACCTATTGTAATAGTACGGGTTAGACTAATGAAAATTCCCAAGGTACAGTTACTACCCGTAATGTTCAGAAAACTGACAAGAGAAAATTATTATATTAGAACAATAATTGTTTTAGGTCCATCTTTATGGAGTTTACGTATGCAATTAAAAGCATAAAACTGCATTAAATTCATAACCACTTCTATCGTGCACTAGCTTATTACAGAGCATTAATTAACCCCAATATTAAATAAAATCTTTACTTTACTTTACTAGTGGCATCAATTAGTAGAAAGAACACATTAAAAAAATATCAATAAGAGATTCAATTAAATTAGTTTGTTTCCTAAAATGTAATGTGAAACTGTGTAAGTGATTAAATGAAATCAGAAACACAACCATTAAATCCTAACAAAATAAAATGTTTGTTGTTTATGCTAAATACTATTGTAATCTAGAATAACACAATTAATACAAAGGCTGTAATACAAAGGTAATTAAGAAACCGTTTATACAAAGTTAAATTGAATCATTTCCATGTAATGTTTTCTTATAATGCCGCCAATATCGGATTCAGCAAGGTGCCGGGTATTTTTTTTGATAAATATCATACTATCGTTAGTAATTTTCTTTTTACTTTAAGTTGCTTTTACAACAAGAGTTTGGTCAAATTATGTTGTGTGTACTTTTCAGGACCAAGTATAAAGTGTTACAAAAAATAAATGTTAAAAAATTATACAAAACAATGTTTGCATACGAATAATATTGATTTCACAAATACTACTAATAAAGTGTTATTCCGACTGAGTAATCTTTAAATACCTACAGACATGGGTTTTGTCAATATTGATGAAATTATAAAATTTCCCCATACGTCATAATAGATACAATTTGATGCAATTGAATTCTTGCCAAACATTGATTCCAAAAACAGCGACTTTTCTGAATTATTTACAATACACCTTTATCAAATGAATTATATTTTACTCTCGGGGGTTTGGAAATTAACTGGTTCCTTGCTAAGACTTTCTATAAGCTCACTCAATAATCCGATTATTATGTATAACAGACATAATCTTTTTTAGGTTAGGCTAATCCATCTGAACTAGTTAAAATAATGCTGAAGCTAATTCTTAAAAAGCTAAAAACTGGAAGCATTTTTTTACATTTTGTTATAAAAACTATGCTTGTTAAGTGTAGTCAACAAGTTGTGTGTAGTTGTGTGTAAGTTGTGTGTAGTTAACAAGTTAAGTGTAGTAGTTATCTAGACTTTGGAATAAAATGTATGTACATGTAATTGTAATTATTTTTATATAAAAGCACAATACCAATACAATATAGCACAATATGCCAGATTCTTGTACTTTTTAAATCTTCTAACAACCGGATGATATTGTCAAAGAACATATTGTATGAAAAGACTGGTTTTTACCCTAAAAGACACATTGGCAAAGTTTTTACAGTCTGACACATTTCGGGCAACCAACTTCCTACATAAGATGTCAAACTTGCACTACGTCTAAGAACTTGTTGCTGAAACATCTGTAGGAAATTGAAATTGTTTCCAACTTTTCTTTTGGTCGTGTTATTCAAAGTATTCCAGACTATTTGCCTCGGCTTTTAAGTAAAAAGTCTGGCAACATAGTGCCCGTAGCTTTTTAAAAGTTTGTTTATATTCTAAGGTGAACTCTTTAGCTAGATAGATTTAGAATTACGGTAATGGTTGAGACTAACAGTGATACACTTTTAAACGATTCATCTAATCATTTTCAGACTACTGTAGTTATAATTGTTGTATGGTATATTAGAAAGGGGTTCGCTATTATCTAAAGTTTGCCTTGCATTATGATTAGCCCTACATTGTTTCCTTGATAGAAAGTCTTACAGTGAGTGGTGAAAGATAATAAATTTGGTGTTAGAAAATACATAAATTCAAATCAGATAAAATCCAAGACCAGCCAACCCATCTGAAACTTACTCTCTTAGATACGACTTTTTTATGTTAATCAATAATATGGTGTTCCAAAAATGACACATTTATTGCATTGCTCACAACCCCTTCTCGTGGACAGTTGTCGGCCTTTTTTAGAAACTAACATCTACATGCATGTACTTTTTCATTGTTTATTTCTTATTCGATAAGTGAAAACACTATTCAAGAAATGTTGCTAAACGAATCAAACTAAAGTATATATATTGTTAACTATTAAAATTCGCTACAACTACAACTGTAACATTTTGTTTCGTTGGATGCTACAAATATCTGACATTTTCATTCCTTCAAGAGAAATTCTCGTCCTAGCAACAGATTTAATCAGAGAAGAAATTAACTCAGACAAGGCGTCAAATTAGATTTTAGAAACTTACGGCAGAAGTTCTTATAAGCCGCTTTGATATTAATAAATCAATTGGGAATTTACTTATCAGAGAAAGACATTTTGAAAGTTAATATGACGAAGGTTTTAAAACAGTTTTATCCTGGTCAAAAGGTTTGTACACCTGGACAGTTGTATAAATAATTGTACAAAAAGCAAGATGTTAGTAGGGGAGAATTACAAAAGGATTTACTGTGAAGGTACGACGTTTAAAATTGTAAAATTTTAATTTTTATAGGACCTACTATAAACGTAAACATGATGATGTAGGCGAGGCATACAAAATGCATTTAGGCCTAAATGTATTAGGCTACATGCTACTCGGAGATTATATTTTTAGGAATACAAAAGATCCCAACAGTGTTTATTTACAGTATCTTACAAAATATCATCTAGGTCCTATTTCTTACAACTAATCCCTGAATAACTTGTCTATAGACTACATCTTAACATTACAGTACTACTGTTTGTTTTAATATTAATTTTTAAATTTAAAATTAATTGGACCCTTCAAACTATTTTCTTTTCGCCAGGAAATGTATGCATATAAATATAAAAATGTTATCTCACACTTCAAGTTATTTAGCTTTAGTTTTTTTTTTATTATTTAATTTGTCTGTTATAATACAAAAGATAAGTCTACAATATATATATACAACTAGCTGGCCCGACAGACGTCGTCCTGTCCTAATGTGGTTTTATGTCAAATGCTCGTTCATTTTCAAGATGAGCTCGTTCGTATGGCTCAATCACGTCCTGGTTGAAGTTCGTTCGCTACGCTCACTCACCTTTAGGTTGGAGCTCGTTCGCTGCGCTCACTTGCCTTCAGGTTAGCTCGTTCACTACGCTAACTCGCCTCCCGGTTAAAGTTTGTTCGCTACGCTCACTCACTTTTTGGTGGCAAATTAGCTATTGTCATAAATAAAAAAAAATATAGTGCTGTACCCTGTTGGTAAACCTATTAACTTTTTAATGCTATTGAACATCACAGAATCAAATAGTTTAGTTGAACCAGCTGTTAAGATTCTTTAATTCCATTTAAATATGAGTACTCATAAGGTTAACATGGAAAACTTCAGAGCCACTGGGGCGGAGCCCTTTTGACGAATCTACACCAAACTTCACACAAACCATCCTTGAGTAGGCCTAATGCTTAATAATGCCTGAAAGTTTCATTACAATTTGTCGAGCGGTTTCAGAGTCCATAAAGGACAAACAAACAAACAAACAAACATACATACATACATTGGATTTTATATATATAGATTTCCTCTTATAAAACATGTGTTTTCATGAACTCATTATACATTGCATAACTTGTGGAACGTTTCGTGTGAAGAAATGGGCATATGTTTAATATAAAACTTATCTAGGCCTAAATAAAAGCTAGATTGTAGCTTGACCAAACAGCCACCATTATTTTATCTGATGTCCCACAACGTCCAGACAGCTTACCTTACGAAATACATGCTACCAATCAATTATAAAAGAGACGACAGTGCAAAACAGTATCAATCCGCGACGTACGGAGGTGCGCAGATGGGCCTAAAATAGGTTACACATACCAGACGGTATTATTGCACTCGACAAGGGTACTACATACACTTGCGTTTCAAAACAAAACTTTGAAATACTCCGATGTTGTCTACGTTGAGGTAGTGCGTACTACCAATGACTATACAATGGCAATGATACTACTGAAACTTAATTTATGGCGAGTTGCAATTGAACATTTAAGAATCAACCTAAACTTATAACAGACATACCGAAATAAATACCTATGAAAGACTAAGAATATAAACTTTTCATACAATCGACGAATTCCAAACAAGCTCTTACCTTATATCACATGTTGAATATGAATTGTAGGCTAATCTTTGCAAGAAGTTTACTCCACACATACCGACTAATTAATGTCACAATATGCTACAATTGTACCACAATAGTGATTTCACACATACAACGCATTTAAACTATCCTTTCAACACAAACACTGAATATTTACTGAATAAAATAATCAAAACAATGCTTTGAATGTCATGTGTACTCGATTCCGTCAAGACGAAGACTGATCAGGGCGAGACACGTGTTCCTGGCATTGTTGAATCAGCTGACTATTAGTGAATAACCATGCAATATTAACGCATGATTTTCAAAGTTCCGTTTACTAATTCTGAGTACTGTACCACACGTAATTAAATATTACCTTTTAAGTACATTTCGGAAAAATTTATAGCTTACCAAAAGACAAGGATAAAATTTAATGTGTAGATCGTTATTTTATGATTTTTCTCCCAAAATAACTTTCTTTTGTTAGATTTTTTTAAGTTTACTGACCTAAGAATATAGGCCTAATTCCAAATTTATTTTGCGATTAATGTACAATTAAGTGTATTTTAATCCTGTTCTTTCTCATTAGTCAACATTCAAATTGGAATTATACACAAAAGCAACATTTGCTTTTAATTTCCAATCAATTAATTTAGGATTGAATAACTGTTTCAAATTGTTGGAAATAATAGTGTCCAATGCTAAGATGGATGAAGTCTTAAAATCGATAAATGGAAACATAAATTGTAAGGGGAGTATTGGACCTGTGAAATAGTGTTTCTGTTGGGGTCGGAAAATCGGACTCGGATAATACAGAGACCCGTGGATAAAACGAAACATTTTAATACATCTAGTCATAAATAAGACACAAAAGGGACCTTAACATGTAAAAAATTGTGATTAACTATTCTTATGGTAAGTCACATATATTGTTGGTTCAAAAATAAGCTGTATTCAAAATAAATTCATATTCATTGACGATGTCTTGATTTATTATAGTTTATTGAATAAGGGTTTTTTACATTTAAACATTAAGATCAAATAATGAAATTAGTGATTATACATTATTATATATTATTTATAATTATATTATATTATTTATTATTTATTTATTTTATATTATTTATTTCGCTGTTACACCAGTCTCTCAATTAATATACCCTCCATTAGTGAATTAACAAAACTAACTGTTTTATTAAGTTAATAATTTATGCTTGGACTTAAAGGTAAATACAGTTATTTTAACAACTAGATCGTGCATGGCATTAAAATTAGTTATTTTATGATTTTTATCTCAATCGCTTTAACACGATTGATTAGTTCCAGTTTTTCCATAACATTAAATTTTTTCTTATCTGTAATTGTTTTACAGTATTTAAAGTCGTTCTATATGAAAAATAATCAAACATTATGACTCCAAAAATACAAGTAATGTAACCAATTGAAAACATTAATTAAGTGTTGTATTTCTGATTATTTACACAGATGTGTAAAAGATGAATAAGATTATCTAACAAGTTATCTTTAGAAGATCCTATATCTCCTCCACAATCTTGTTACAATGAAAGGATATCCATCATAGTTATATTGGATGGATTTGCCAAAAGCCTCTTTTGTTGCACATCCTTTTAGCTGACCCAGTTCTTTTGCAGACTTTATATTTACTAATGGCTCACTTCTATAAATTAGTTGACATTGTATTATTGAAAATTGTCCTTATTTATGTCTTAAGCAAAAGGCCCGATTTGTTATAAGTATGCTTGTTTCACACTGAATCATTTGATTGAATTCATCCCATTAATAATAATTGACTTTCTAGCCTTCTAGGTAATCTCCACAATATTCTCAGTAATGCAATTGATCTTGAATAATTGGATTATGAGACTTATAAGGGAATATTTAAACTGGCGAAAAGGAATCATAGTTTCAGTAAAAAAAGTCACACTTGTGTTAGAAGAACATTAATTATTACAATATCCTACAAAACTTCGTAATAAACTAAAACAACAATGTATATACAGTATAATATGTTTACCATTCTTGATTTTAGTTTGTCAAATTGATATTTTGTTTGTTTTCATGTAGAGTAGGCCTATATTCCAAAATTTAATGCTATGGTTTAACATATTCTCACGTTGTAGAAATTATTTATCACGATGTGGGTGTTTATATGTGCAAGCTTTCACTATAATATATCAAAAGGTATTTTACTTATTAGCCGCTGTTTGAGTAAAAGTTTATCGAAATCATTCTTTACCGTTCATCCAACAGTCCCCGTGTTGGCCGAGTCGGCCATCACGACCCCAACAGAGACAGTATTTCACAAGTCCAATATCCCCCTTACACAATTTATGTCTACATTTATCGATGAAGACCTTACTCAAATAAATCACACAGTATTACTTCCAGCCTTACATGACATTTTGTTTATAAATAATAGTTCATTAAATGCGGCTTTAAAAATACAGCATGTTCTCATTATTTTTGTTTGAATATCAAAACAACATGTAATTATTCTAAATTTGATTTGGTATGGTAAAAAGAAACTAACGCAAATTATAGCATTATCGCCGAATTAAAAAGGAAACAGTTTTCACCAACTCTATTCATGAATATAATGGACAAAATACTGTACAACAATTAATTGTTTATTTATCCAACAAAGGTAGACATGACTCAGGTTTGTGTAAGAAATAAAAATGTTTTTGTAAGACATGTTAGTAATCAAGTAGATTGCAGGTAAAATACATTCAACCCAAACTAGTGTATTTAGAAATAGTTGTCAATGTGATCTATTGTAGTTGGAGTTATTACACGGGTTATTATTGTTTTGACGAAACCATATTACAAATAATAACAAAATCTAATCAATTTCTTTTGTAAAATTAAGAACTGGTTTTTAAATACCAGCTCCATCCAAACAAACCATGTAGTTGGTTTGCTAACTTATACAAGAATATGCTAGTTAATACCGGTTAATACGTTCAAGCTAACGTTTCAAGGAAAACATTTTAGTAAGTTGACGTAAACAATATTATTTAATAAACTGTTTTACGTATTAATTTACCTAATGTTCTTGAAATACCACACAAAAAAAGAGCAATTACCCCTGAAGATTGGAATTAGTCACAATTGGAGAATAATACCCCCATCGCAGCAAACCTGACAACTAAGCGAATTTCCATTTGTCTGAATTGATTTTCAATTAAATATATTTAAATAACATTATAGGTCGAGTACCTAGGTTTGCTGCTACAAGGAAACTAATAAAATGTGTTTTTAGTAAAATATTAATAGCTTAGTACAAAATAAATAAGTTTGCCAAGTTTGATCAAAATACATCCATAAACAAACAAACTACAACATTTTACAATATTCTCCATAAGAATAACATGGGAATTTTAAAATTACAATTTTTTTAATTTTCTCCATTACCAATAACCGTACAAAAATACTTTTATATACTAAATTATTTGTTTTTTTAAGCTATTTAAAAAGGTATAAAGAGAAATTGGGAAACTTTGTGTTTTGAGGGTCAAAAGTGAGAAAAACCAACTTTTACCCCATAAAACCCCCTGTAAAGCCCTGTTCCCATGGTCTGATCATGCTGGTTCGCGAACTCATTCAAGTTTATCCCACTTTACACCTTTAAACCAAATTTCATCAAAATCGAACAAAAATTACTCAAGTTATCGCGTTCACGGACACATATATATATATATATAAATATATAAAAATTTGAACGAATGGTGTTTTTGGCCTCTGGGGACATCAAAATAAAAAAGTAAATCGCTCCCGGGCTTAGGTCTGCCACCTACGGTAATAGCTACTTCCCTATAGGGAAATTCGCTAAAAGGATCACGTCATGTCGGTACTTGACTCATGTCAGTATTGGATGGGCATTGCATTTAAAAATCTTTATTTGCATATTTGGAAGTAGGCATACATATTACTATGTTCAATGTCAACAATTAATCCGTTTATATTTTTTATTTAAATATCCTCATTTTCATCCTAGTCATCATGAATGTCCACCACGTTTATGCGGGGGACGCCTGCATTTACATAATCGCATTTTACTTATGGAGTGTAGCAATTTCTTCTCTCAGAGTGAAGGGGCTAAACAATTGTTTCAAATGAACATTTAATCTAAACTCTAACCAAGCAATCGAGAATACAGATGAACAATATAATATTACAATTAGCCCTATTAGTAACACATCAACCACAATCCATCAACAATGCTTAATCTAATTAAATAGAGAGTTATAAAATCTCAAGCCTGTTGTTAAGTGTTATTTATTTAGTACTGTATTTTATTGTGCCTATTTAAACTAACATTAACTAGTTTTGTAAGATTCCCATTTTATATACATTACAGATACCTAATTATAGAATAATTTATGATATTTTATTATTTTAATATGTTTTTTACTCCTAATGGAATTTTCTTTTGATAAAAAAACAGCCCAAAGCCAACAAAATTAACATGTATTTTACGAGTAGTATATTGAAGTGTTTTTGTATGGGGATTGGTTATGGAGAAAATAAAAAGGTTGTAAACTTTAAATTCCCATGTTATTCCTATGGAAAATAAGTTTACCATTGTAGTTTGCTTGTTTATGCATATATTTTGACCAAACTTTGCAAGTTTATTTACTTAATACTACACTACTAATATTTTACTAAAACCCACACCTTATTACCCTCCCTGAAGCAGCAAACCTAGGTAATAAAACTAATGTTATTGAAATATATTTAAGAAAAATCTTATCAGGAAAATGGATTTTGCTTAGTATGAAGGTTTGCTGCGGTGGGGGTATTTTGATGTATTACTACATATTTGTATGTTGAAGTTTTGTTGGTTCTTATTTTTCATCCATATTATAAAACTTGGTTTAAAAAAAATGCAAAGCTTATTATAGAAATACTCGTATGATACATTTTGATTTTTTTAAAAGCATTAATTTAAAGGCTGTGACTCGTAACTGAATTTCCATTATCCAATCCTTCCAATTATCTTTACAGAAACATACCTTTACGGAAGTCTTACTAGTGTATGTAAACATATTTTATAGATATGAAAGTATATTAAAAACATTTTATAACACGGTATACATGAACGATTACTGTACTCAGTTTAGCCTGATAAAATAAAATTAGGAACCAATCATAAATGCAATTGAAAACTCTATTTAATCAGTATTCCATTATTATCCATATTATACAAATTCTGAATACAGATTATTATTTTATTAGATAGAATACACTGTCAAAACTAAGGAGACAGTACAGTTTCTGAGAGATGCGAGTTCAGATAAGTTTAACGTATTCCAAACACGTACGCTGAGCTAGATGGAATAAGAAAGAAGGTATTTCATATACATGGGTATCTTTGTTTCCGGGTATAATACAAATTTTATGTCAGTGTTGCAAATATGTAGCTAATGTATTGCCACTTCATAAGGGTGGAATATTTAGGAAAAGGTGATACAAAGTAGGACTTTTACTACACTTTAAAATACACTCATACTTAAATTAGAGTTGAAAACATTTTTACAGCTTGATAAATAAATTAAAAGTTTTCAAATATCTATTACATTAACTTAAGTATAGTTTAGTATTTGATAGACATTGGTACATTCGTTGCTAGTAAGGAAACGTCATTTATATCAATTTTCTTTAAATCCAAACGTACATGATCGCCCATATAAGGGCACCCATTGCTAAAAAGTAAACTACTACCATGTTTTATCTTAATTTAAATCAAATAGTTGTAGTCCGTTCATTTATGTATGAGTAATAATTCTTTTGAACCGTATGATGTTCTTAAATTCTTATATATGTTTTGTTGTTGGTTTGAGCGAATAAGAGCAACGTCAGTTTTATAGCTCGTAAGTATTCTTATGTAACATGTCAATAATTTTTACCGTCAAATTTTTTAATTTCCTATTATTTACAATATAACAAAACGAACCTTTTAAATTGATATATTCAAAGTGCTAAATGCGCTATTTCATTATCAATGGTTAATTAATTTTTCTTCTACTCATGGTTAAATATTTGTTAACATTGGTATATATTTAATTTACTATAATCAGCGTCCCAGACAAATATATTGTTTTTATAACTTTATTTAGTGCAATATATCTACTACTTACTAAATTTACAATTTTACTCTGGGGTAGAAAATGAATACAATTAAAAATCCTTTATATTGTTCATCACATTTATAACCTCTTCCAAATTTTCACCGATCTAAATAACAAATGGTTGCGCTCTGGAATCAATAAAAAAACTCAGATGGCATCCTATTGCTAGCTAAAATTATTATCAGCTAATTACTTTGTGGAAACGTATTACAATAAATCCTATATAATTATGACATTTCAAAACTGTACACAGAGAATTATCTTTCTCCAAAAAAAGTATTTACAGTAAGCAAATAAATTTAGCAAATGGATAAATTGTACCTGGTACAATATTTCTTAAAAATTACATTTTATAACACTTTTATAGAATGTTATGGGGGTCAACACAGATTTCCGTTTTACGTACCTTTAACAGTTAACAATATTCTAGTGGTCTCCTCTCGAAGAGATAAATAAATCTGTAGCCAGGGGCCATCGACGCTCCTGAATGCTGATCGTCCTAAATTGGTCTCAGATTTTTCACTCTGCCCGTAAATTCTCCATCGTAAACTCAGACCCTTACTATTACTACAACTACAGATTAAACTACAACTTTTTCTGTAAACTCTATGTAACACTTAGAATTGGGTTTTAAACAGTAATTCAAACTGTTTAGGCTTCTGTATGTGCTGTGTCTACAATGTTATTTAAATAGGTCTGTTCAATTAAAACAAATGTAATACTTTATTGTATTTTTGAGTGCTTAAAACATATTAATTATTTAAATGCTACAATACAAACTTCCACCAATTACACTTCAGCATAAATGAATGCACGGACACAGAATAAAAAATACTATAGTCGACACATTACATAAATGGTTTTTCCATCTTCAGCATGAAAGTGCCAAAATAATACTACATAAAATATGGTTCTCCTAAACATTTAAAACACAAAACCAAAAAGAAGCAATTAATTGAATGTGACTTATTTTTATAAGCAACTAGCTGTAACCCGCGGGCTTTGCCCCGTTTAACTTCTTAATTTTCAAGATTATCTCGTTCGCATGGCTCAATCACGTCCTAGTTTTAGTTTGTTCGCTACGCTCACTCACCTTTAGGTTGGAGCTCGTTCGCTGCGCTCACTTGCCTTCAGGTTAGCTCGTTCGCTACGCTAACTCGCCTCCAGGTTGAAGTTCGTTCGCTACGCTCACTCACCTTTTGGTTGCAAATTAGCTGTTGTCATAAATGTAAAAGAAATAATAGTGCTGCACCCTGTTGGTAATCCTTGTAACTTTAATGCTATTGAATATCATAGAATATGCATTGGTTTGTTATTTTAGAATAGTTTCACGTTACCTATTGTATTTGTTTACTTAATGGTATAATAAATCTCTTGAATCTCTTGAATCTCTTGAGAACAGAACCAACTTGTTTAATTGAAACAGCTGTTAAGATTCAATAATTCCATTTCTCATAAGGTTAACATGGGAAACTCCAGAGCCACTGGGGCGGAGCCCGAAAGGATTTTATAAATATGAATATGCCTATATGTTAATCGGGAATGTGAGCTATCATCATGCCGAATTTCAGCCCAATCCGACCAGTATTTTTTGCGTTCACTTTTCACAAACATACATCCATACATCCATCCATACATCCAAACTTTCTCATTTATAATATTAGTAGGACAATGTCTACGATACATATTTAATTACAATTCAATGTGAATACGTTACAATTTCTTTTTGTTAATCTTGTCAAATTAACAAATTACTTGCAATTTTTTTTTAATTTTATTGACGTATATTAATTTATTGTGATTGCGACTAAATGTGCACAATACGTTTCTTATAAACTATTTTGTACAGCAAGTGATAAAAACACAATGTAATGAATTAAAAAAAAATATTATCTTCTAACAGTGACTAAGGTGATCTATTGACAATAATTTATCATAAGATTACTAACAACAACACTCTAGATTTGATATTAATAAATTAGATGCTGCATAGTATTAAGACCGTGATTTTGTGTATGAATTAAAATGTAAATGGTGTACCACAGCATTGGACTTCTACTCATATAAAGAGTGTGTTGTGGCTCCTTTGACATTGCATTTGCCTTTACAAGTCCTGTAAACCTTTTAGTGAAACGTCTAAAGCAAGGGGTTAGGTCGGTACAAGACTGAACTGTACCCATAAAAGGTATGCTATTTACCATCAATGTTCATCTAAGATCTTACGGGGGGGTTTTATTTCATTGCTCACTATAAATATTATCAATCAATAATTAAATCATTTAAAGTTTTCATATCGTTACGATAAGTTGAATCACGTTTCGCCAAGGGGTACTCGCGTATGCTGGGGACGAAATCTGAGCAGAGCTTGGGGACGCATTAAATACACTTGCTCTCGTGGGCACTGCCAGCGTTTTAAGGACGAAAAATGGGGTTTTTAAGGATCCCATTACCAACTACATTGTGATAAGTGTTAATATTACGTCACAAACAATAGCCTAATTATAAGGCATCAATTGTTCAGCTTTATATTCTATTAACACGTTGGGTGCTGATGACGGGAATTCCCGCAATTGCTTAACATTGAAATAAATGCAACTTTTATGTTCAAACATGTCGACCGCACGAATAGTGTTAATGTATTGGAATCAAATGATATTTTCTATGCAGTAGAATTGTACAAGTTTTAACACTTTTGGAACGCTTTTCTGCCTTACATCATTTGCTGACTAAAGACATACGGAAGTTCATTACTGCAAAATGTACGCAAAATTTTATAAAGTTAAAAAAGATTAACGTTTAACGTATTTGGTCTTCATCGATAAATGTAGAAATAAATAAAGGGGGATATTGTACTTGTGAAATACTGTTTTACTTGGAGTCGGATGATAGACTCGGGCAATACAGGGACTATTTTGGATCGATCAGGGGAAATCTGTTGTTCTCAAAACATATGAACCAAAAGATATTTTAGTTCATCGTATTGCATGGAGATCTATAAATTCAGTAGTTAGGTAATCTATTTAGCTGCTGTCAAAACTTATTATTTTGACCAAATTTAATAACAATCGCATTTTCACGACGAACCTGTATAGGCCTATATATATTTTTTTTATTATTTAAGTTTTGAAAAGTTTTATTTCTAATAGACCTGTTCAGGGATCTCTAAGGTTGAGACGCGAGATGAAGTTGTGGTTTAGAATATATTTATCTACTTATCATTTCCTAGTAAATATATGTATGCATATGTATATGTATGGAGAAAAAATCTGTTTATCCTTAAAGACATCTATGCTTATTGATCAAGGATGGCTTTTACGCACCTAGTGTCATGACCCTCTATGCTTGGGAACGGTTTTTGGATAGAGCTAGCGTGTTTGGATGTAAGGTGAGAACCCTTATGTTAAATTTGTACCCAGATATTGTATCTAAATCGTCGTAGTTGATGTGAGCCTGTGACAAACTGCGCTGATATAAATTACTACATTTTGTCGAATAAACAAACTTTTTTAACAAGTAAACTGAGGGAATTACTTACGGTGAGCTATAGCAACTATTAAGACCCATAAACCTGACAGCAACAAAAATGAGGTATAAAATATAATTTTAGACACTAGCGCATTCTGTGACTGGCTCACACAACTACGTTCTTTTTTAGTAAAAAAAAGTGGCTACAGCTGGCTTATATAGATGTGATGTCTAGGTGAGACATAAACAATTTATTAAAAAAATTTTAAAGTCACATGCTTCGTTGGTAAAATACGAATCATTCATCTTACTTATAGTTTTTCGTCAAGAGGGATATAAATTTCAGACTGTGTCAGTTGAAAATCAACCACAAAATCAAACACGTGTTGTTAAGTGTTAGTTTTACTTTGAACAAAATAACGGGTTGCCCTAACAAGTGTACTCCAGTGCTACAGGGGAAGGCTGAACCGTGTTTAAATAACGAGCAGTACGCGATAACACTGACAACAAGGCCATCAGAGCCCCATCTGCCGACCACACTTTATATTGGAAACACACCCCTTCAAACTGGCTGTTAAAACGTTACTTGTAATAAAAATAAACTTAACTTTGTAAAGGTGATCAGCTGATACAACAATGAAACTGCAATATAATTTATCCTACGTCGATTAATAGCGTAAAAGTAAGAAACGTATACCTGGTGTATGCTCTTTCGTTATGTATCCACCTTGAATTATAAAGGTAGATAGCATTTATAGCCTAACTCTATAAATTTACGATTTTTGTTTACATTAGGTGTAGGTAATGAACATACTATAAAAGAAAGTAAACGAGTTCAGGTCAAAAGTGGAAAATAAAGTAACAAACCTGGATGCTTGTTAGGTTTGCTTATTGCTTTATAAAACATAAATATAACATAAACATTTTTAACTTTGCAGTGAATTTTAAAAGGTCTTTAGTGTAAGAATTATCAACCAATTTATTCTAAATCAAGAAACGTTGTTGGTAATCAATAGATGATGTTGAGAAATTTGTCTGCGGATAGTTGAGGTACAATTTCAACACACGACTGGTTAATTAATACTTTTTTAACCGGTTAATAGGTCCATACTTTGGCCTAATAATCAAACTTACCCTTGGTATAGTTGGTATAAATGTTCTGTAGTTAGCGTCCATTTTCGACCCAAAACCAAAATCCAGCTCATGGGAACTGGTGTGTTTAATGCTTCCCAAGGCTGTACTTCGGTTTTGTCCCAAGCATAAGTACTCTTTAGAAAAACGTTATTTATTTTAACAAATATTTAAGTTTGAATTATCTTCCTTTCGTTTCACATGCCTTCTAGTAACAAAATTTTAAAAAATATGCTAATTAAAATCACTAGTCTGTCTCATACAACAGTTAGTATATTACTGATATTTTATCTGCTAAAACTTCATATTATCATCTAAATAGTGAGTATTAAATCATCCTTTGATTATAGTTTCTACTTTTAGGATTATTACGAAACTATAAATTATTGTAAAATTTTGTGAAATATTCTCAACACCAATTAAATCCGTGATGTTATATACAAAAGTGAATTATAAATCAGAACATTCTTTATGCGACAATGTGAGTAAAGTAAAAATAGGTTTTATTTTTATGTTTTAAATACATTTCACAATATTATTAATTTTACTTTATTTCGGTCTCTACAGCTTTAAATAATAATTTAATCGATAACTATTGATTTAAAACACGTGCAAAACGTTTATCTGGATTACATATACAGTAAATGCAAACAACAATCTATACTTCTGTGAAATTCAATTGCTTATCAACGTTCAGTAGGGTCAGCTGTTTAGTGCTCGAACTGCATAGACTGCATCACACTGATGTATGTGTACGTCGCTCGCAAAATCTGAAACACAACAATGGCATATGTATTTATTGCAGATTAAGACGCTTCGAGCACATTACACCTTTCTACATTGAATCAAAAATATTAAAGTTAAAATCACCTTGTTAGCATTTACAATTTAAAAAAAATAATTGCCAAAATATTTTGAAGGTGACTTTAGCTTTGTAGCCGAAGGTAGCTTGAGGAGTTCACGCACTGCATCTTTCACGTTACGCATACCTCATCATAGGAGTACAGCATATGACAGGGCCTTTGTTGTAACTGCCTGCCGTCTTTGGAACACCTACCTTTATCCATCAAAATGCTTGATAGTCGTCCTCGGTTCGTGGCGGCACTGAAAAAAATTAATTTGAGCTTATGGCCTCGGCTGGTGCGTCCTAGGACTGTTTTGGCACTTACGTAATTGCTGACTGAGTGTGTCAGACTTTTTTTGTTAGACATTTTGTTTTCGTTTGATGAAAAAAGTATTGATTTTGTGTAAATAAAGTGTTAAATTGTGTATTCTATTTTATATTTATAATTATGTATGCAGGTTAAGTGTAAGAAAGGGTCATGTGGCCCTAACTTTGCCTGTTGAAATAAAGGATTTTCATTTCATTAAGTTGCGAACTGAATTTAAGGGACGAAATTCTACCCAGTGTTAAAAAAGGTCAAGTATCTTGAAAGGTATCTTGAAAGTTTTGTGGGGTTGTTTGTGAACTAAATGTCTATAAGTATCCATGGAAACAAAAAGAAAACTAATATCTATACATTTGCTTTGGTTACAATTGTTTAAATGCATCAGGACTCTTGGCGTTTTGAAGTGAATGTTTGTGAAACAAAATGTTTGATGGTCTCTATGAAAACTAAGATAAAAACTACTATGTATCCTACTAATATTATAAGTGGGTAAGTTTGGATGTATGGATGGATGGATGGATGGATGGTTGGATGGATGGATGAATGGTTGGATGGATAAATGGATGGATGGATGGATGGATGGATGGATGGATGGATGGATGGGTGGATGGATGGATAGATGGATGTATGGATTAATGGATAGATGGGTGGATGGATGGATAGTTTAATGGATGGGTGGATGTTTGTGACAAGTAAACGCGAAAAATACTGGTCGGATTGGGCTGAAATTTAGTGTGATGATAGCTCACATTCCCGATTAACATATAGACGTATTCTTATCTCAAAAATCCTTTCGGGCTCCACCCCAAGGCTCTGGAGTTTCCCATGTTATGTTACCTTATGAGTAATCATATTTAAAAGGAATTAAAGAATTTCGTCATCTGTTTCAAAACAAGTTATACGGTTTACTAACAGGGTGCAGTACCATTATTATTTTTTTTTTTCATTTATGTGATCTAATTTTAACCAACTATCAACAAAAAGCTAAGAAAAATCATAATTTCACTTTTTTAGGGGCAGTTTGGTAGAACATTATGGCTATGGTAGATTTCATATACTATAGCATACCTTAAATTAAAAGAACCAAATTTTCTTAAACCGTGTCCTCTCCCATTGCAAACACAAAGCACGTGTATAACTGCAATAAGCTTTTTATACTTTTATGCCAACCCCTTACGAAGGACAGGTACTCTGTTAGTACAATATACATTCAATCAATCAATCAATCAAAATAACTTTATTCAAATTGCACATTTTGTACAGAATGGAGTCTCTTATAAAAAAACAATATTAAACTTAAGACTACTTACAGAGAATTTTGTTACTATCAAAAAATCAAAATACATTTTTCAAACCCTATCAGTGGTTTTAAAGTTTTGTGGCTTAGAGGTTTTAAGGAATTGAGGGTGCGAAATGAACAAATAAATATTGATTAATATCCATGGAAACAAAAGAAAAAATTACCAGGCCTACGTATAAATTTTGCTTTGGTTACATCTCAAACACTACCCATACTTTTAAAAGTTTGATATAGAAGTTTTTAAACTAAATATTTATTGGTCTCCGTGGTAACAGATAAGTCTACAACAGTCCTGGAGAAACCATTGATTATAGAACATACGTCATTTTAGTGGTGATGCTGTAACTGTTTTTTGTTTTTATAATGTGGTCATACATATTGTATACTAGCTAAGCCAATAGTAGGCAACACATTTTGAAAATAGCAAATGGAATGATTAGCTATCCATTCCACATCAAAAATGCCATACACAATCACCTAATTATGTTTAAGAGATTTTAATATCAATTATATTAATATTTTACGAATCTTACATTGCCTTGAGTCTCCATGTTGAGTGTGTAGACGCCGCCGATGGTCAGTTTGAGAGGTCTGGACGCCATGATCTGCATGATGAGCAGTCCTCGCCTCAAACTGCGAGGTTTGTCTGTCCAGTCACAGTTGTAAAACACTTGGTGGAGTGACTCCGACTGTAAATCAGTTCAGCTTATGCTTAGTATGCACGTGGATATAAAATATAAAATTGTGGTTAATTATAAGAGGTATACATTTTATTATTCTGGTTTCCGATGATTAAATAAAGCGTTTGCTACACCAAAGATTTCATAAAAGTTTAAACCATCCACAAACGACTAAGCTACAATATATCTTAAGTGTATATTTTGTATGATCACAAATTATTGAAACATTACCTCGTTGAGTAGCAGCTGGCCAAAGTAGTTCATAAGACCGATTATTGTAAATATCTCGAGAATCTCAATTGCACGATTCAAAAATTCTGGAGTCAATAGACTTCCACTCTGAAACGAAAGACATTTTATTATTTTGTAAACTGTTTTAAAACTGCCTGAACATATCTAAAAAACTATATTTTAAGAGTATGTTTTAAAATAGTGTTTGCTGCTGCTCTCTGTCCTTTATTTTGTTTTAATTGAACAAGGCAAAATTTCAAAAGCTACCACATATAACTCTACTTAGTCTGGTGATCATTAATAGTTTACATAATTTAGTATTTACCGCTACTTACAAAATTTGAAATTGCCATTGCAATCAGCAATGCACCAAACTGTGTGTACAAACTGACGTAGAAGCGAAAAGTTTTGTCTGCAAATCTTGCATGCCTGAAAAGGAGTCTTTTTTTTAAATCAAAATCAGTGCAGATAATGGTGGAACATTCTTAAATATTAGCGATTTTAGTTTATTTTGTAATCATCAATTTTTAATATCTACAAAGACAAAATCGTCTTCACTTCGAAGACCAGAAATCGTATTAACTTACATTAGTACGCTACATTGGAGAATTGTTAGGATTTTAGGATATTAGATTTTTAGGACCAATTATTTTTAATGTATTTTTATTAAATTGTAAATAATGTTCAAATCTCACTTTCACACAGACTATTTGAATTGCTAATGAGAGGTAACTTGTATCTAACACTTGGTAGGTGCACTACTACTAAAAAACTAAATCGTACTTACTCCAATATTATCATGTGTTTTTTGACCAAGTTGTGAAAAAATCCTCTAACTTGGTTTTCAACAGTCCTGTGTTTTGACATTCGTTCAATATGTACAATTGCATCTAGAACAGAAAATGGTCTGCACGATTTACAGACAATGTCGTTTGAATGTTTTATGGACGATAGATTGTCAATGGATGTCAAAGGATTCATTCTTGGGCTGTCGAGCTTCAAGTCACAGCAGTTTACTATACCAGTGACATCGTTACAGAGTAGTCTTATTTTACATTTTACGTTGAAAGTCATCAAACCTAAAGAGGTGACTAACTGGATTGAAACAACGCAAGCAAAGAGTACATAGACGCAATTTAGCAATAGATAGTACACGTAATAATTCGGATTTCCAACTCGAATCCAGCCAAATGCAAGGTTGACACATTGGTTCTCTTCTTTATTGAAAGTAAACAGCCAATATGCAAAGGAAACAGTGCAGTATACTACATTTCCCAGGATAGAATACTTGTTGATAAAATTAATGTACCAGAGAACCTCTTCAGTGTGTTGTTTGACTATTTTAGAACGACCTGGGTCCACTTCGTAATCTTCAAACTTGTCTGTCAATACTTCAAAGATTTGATAAATATCGGCTTTTTTCCAAAAGATCAACACATGTGTCAGAAGAAATACTGTTAACACCACAATATCGTGAAACTTAGACATGTAGGCAAAGGATCCCCCATCGTCAGTATCCTGAAGGTCCTCGTATAAACAGGACATTGTAGAATGTAAGAAGAACAAGTTTGTCAAGATCGGCGGAATTACGTCAATTGACAATTTCGTGCCTAAAAGCAAAAACTTGGAAATCCTGAACACGATTGCTCGATTGTTTTTGAAATAATTTTCGTCTATGGTTGACATCTGAAACCAAATAAGAGAGTTAGCATTTGACCAAACTTTTTTAAGAAGACGAAGAAGAATATTTCGTAAACAAAATTTCAGTTCCTTGGTCTCGTAATCATTTAAATTGGTATACCAGAACCATTTACAATAAATAATACAACTTTATAAAATATCTATCTATAATATTAAAACGAAACAGTGTTTTTTATTTCACGATTCTGAATCAACCACTCGACGGATTTTCATGATTTTTGTGTTGAAAGAAAGATAATTTTGAGAACTAGGGAATGTCGAAGCCATAATTTTAGTTTAGGGTCCCAGTTTTTTTAGAAATTAAGTTTTAATTTGTAAAAAGTCTAGCAGCCGACGCTAAGATTCTAAACTAGCTTTTGGCATAAAATAATTTGCTTAACATAAACAGCTGTAAACATTCAACTTTTGTGTCACAAATTCAGCATTTGGATAAACATGTAAAGACATACTTAGGGTTGACTTATTTATACTATGTGTAATGCTAATCATTGATACGTTCAATTCCTCTGTAAGAGGGTGACAGATTAATTTAATATACATAGTAAAATACTAGGATTTTCGAATTATTTTTTAAAGCAATCTTTGTAATCTTTGATTTGTTTTAGAGCAACATAATATGTTTTAACTAACAGCTGGTTAGTTATAAAAATGCCCTATGAGGTTATATTTACTCTGATTTTGTCATTGATTATAGGAAATAAGTAAGATTAGTAGACCACCGAGATAAGTAACACCATCGATGTGTACAAGTCGAGGCTCTGTACACGAGTTAAATAAAAAAGATATGCAAATTATTTTACTGCTCAACTTTTTTGGGAAAGGGTAGGAAAATCACAATTTTTACATGTTTTAATTCATCTTGGCAGCTTTTTGTTTACAATCAATGTTTTTGAATGCTTGAACTTTGTTTGGATTAGGCCCGGAAATATTGATGTCATAAAGATGGAGATCAAGAATCCTCAGGAATACGATTTTAAATTACCACCACAACCTCAGACGGGTGTTATCCAAAGATACAGATGAATGACATAGATTGAACACAACGTCATCATTGACCTAGGATACTGCAATTAGACTAACCATCCTTTTATGAAATCTAAAAAAGTTGTTTGGCGTGTGTTTAGTTGTTGATACGTTTGGAGGCGCTGAATATTTTATAGTTTAAATAAATGAATATTGGGAATTACGATGTACATTGACTCAATGAGGGTAGTTTAATTAGTTTAATTATCAAGGATATTGGAACTGATAACGGAATGGATAATAAACATAGACAATTAATTACGTCACCAGCTCTACTAGCGTTTTTACTTTTTAAATTCCTTCAACATGTGACCAGTTCTTTTGTTCAAATAAATATTACTAGGTGAAACCCGTCGAAATCGACGGATACTTCCAAGGCTTACGCTAATTCATCTAACAGCGATAAATTGAGTAAAATTATACATATTTTGAGCATTTAGCTTGTTTAAAGATTAAATTCGCTGTTACGTTGATATTGACGTTTACATGCATTGTTGATCAACGTATCTTATAAAGGATGATGTGATCTAGTTTAAAAGTAATATGACCTATCTCTCATGACAGTAGCTGCTTAAATAGTATTTACTCATTGGGCAATTTTTACAGCCAAAATGTCGTGTTATTTTCAATAATGTTACCGACCCAGTGGGCCATGGTCCGTAATATAGGCCACTGCAAATAATTTGTCAAGATAGGTTCTATTTTAGGCAAGGTTTCTGTGTTTGGATGTTATTAGTAACGGTAAGAGCAAAATACAATTCTTCTGCAGATGAATTTTCTGATGGAGAATTGTAAGCCAAATTATAAATGCCACAATGCGAGTTTGAGCATTTTGTAACTATAATATTTGGGTAAGTTACATAGATTTTTTAGGCTGTTGCTCAGTGCAATTTAAGAATATATATTTTAGAGATAAATTAAATGGGTTTTGTTGCTGAGTAGCGCTAGTAAACACGCACAACCCTTTTCGTTAGTCGAATAACATCCAAAGGCTCTTTAAGAGTTCAAGTTCTTATTTGTATACATATTTATATTATGTTTTCACTAAGCTGAATGAATACATCGAAGTGACCTCTGTGAAAAGTCTGCAGTATATTGCAGTTTTCCAGCTTAATGACTTTCTAAATCATGCACATATTTCTACATAAATATTGTAAAATGTTTTATCCAGTTGCTGTAAACCACTATTAATTTAACAAAATATAGACACTGCTCAAATGGGCACCGTGTCCTTCTGCACTTGTATTATTTTGTATCGTATTACACAATCGAAGATTTTTCCAATGATTGAAAGCATGTATGACAATAATCTCATGAATCTATGATGATCCCTCTACAATAATATGATAAAATATATGGAAAAGGTGTGAAAAAGGCAGACGCCAACCCGTAAAATAGATATAAGATAGTTCAATAAGAAATAATTGCAAGAGTTATTGTGATAAAAGGATTTTCCACTGATTTCGTAATGGGATTTTATATTGCAACACATGAAATAGTAAAAAATCAAATCAATTTTAAAATCAGAAAATAGCATTGCAAATACGTCTTTTGGACTATTCAGTAATTCCTAATAAATGTGTGTTGTTTAAAATACAATTTTAAAATTAACAGCTGTTTTATTAAAAAGTATTATCCACATGACCTAAATGTAAACAAATCTGTCTAGGGATCTTTAGAGGCTTCTGGGGCAGAGCCCTAAGCGAATTTACGTAGCTTTTCTTTTGATAACTCATCTAGAGACCAAGACCTTTCTTTGGACACCTCCGCCAAGTTTTTACGCTCAGCCGTTCTCTCAAATTAGTGGAGACAACGTTTCCAAATAAATATTTCGATTCCCCCATGTTAATCTTATGGGAGAAAATCCAACTTTGATGGATGATCCTGCCCAAACTAATAAAGATATAAAAAAACCAAAAACACTTTGCAAAACTACAGATCATGGCAATTCTTTTGACACTTTAATCATCAAAATCGGTCCAAAAATGAAGGAGGAGTTCTGTTTACAAAAATCGGCTTAGCGTATTATATATATATATAGATTTTTGACTCAGCTGTTTACAAAACAAACTAATATGTTGTTGTGTTTACTTTTTTTTGTTTACACTTGTTTATTTAGCAATTTATGAAGTGAAATTGACATAAAGGATGTGTGTGGACGATTCGTTTAATGATGTCAGGACACCAACGTTATAATTATGTGTACTGTGAATTTTATTGGATGTTTTCGTTTTATTTTAGGGAGTTTCAATTCAGACATACTGGAAATTGTGTATAGTATGAGTAATTGTATTGTGGTGATATTGATTACGGAAGAGGTAGGTATGCGATGGAAGGTATGATATCATTGACTAGGCCTATACACACTTCACAATTGATCTACTCTTTCTACTGTAGGCTGCAATAAAACAATAAAATTTGTCTTTATACGTGTAAACAGCTGTTCTGAATTATAGGCCTACACCTTTTTAACTGACTACTCCCGTACGTAGGACGGGCTAACACCTCGTATTATTTTAATTAATATTTCTTTGAGATTTCAAGACCTTAATCATAATGATCCATACCAAGAAGTGTTGAATTCGAAAATTTTATACAATTAATATTATAGATTAGTGAATTTGTTTATTTGAACATCTAATATTGTATTACATTGGTGCGTACAGTTAAATCTTAATCTTTATTTAACAAACTGAATTAAGTTCCAAACACTAAGACTATCATTGGCATACCGGTTTTTTGGAAGATATCTTCACCAATTCAGTTAAACACTCCGGTTATGACCTGGTTGCAAATATAATCCCAATTGTATTAAGTATAAGATAAATCAAACCCATAAAACACAATGCCGGATATATTAGTTTTATAACCCTCTTAAATTACTAACGATAAGAAAATCAGCAGTAATTCCCACAAATAATTGATCCAACGACTTACCTTAAAACAAACAGATTTCTTCACTTTTCCAAAATACTTCTGAGAACCCCAAACGTACAATGACGACTATTAACCGAGGAATGGAACTTTTCAATGTTAAATTTTAAATCATTTTTCGTCAAGAAAACTTGATGAACGTTCCGTGACTTAATTGTTGCGAATCGATTAATCAAACTCTTTAAAAGTTTGTCTTTTGAAATAATTGTCACGCGGAGAAAGATTTATGACTCAGGTCATATACGCAGTAACAGAAAATTCTACGAATAATTCCCTTCATATAGTTTTTATTTTAAATTTACTAGAAATTTACTTTTTTGTATATTAAATTTATTTTATTTTTTCACAAATAATCTATAAGTATAAAAGAGGATGTTTGTCTATAAGTATAAAAGAGGATGTTTGTATATATATATATTTGGCAGTGATAAACTCGGACACCACTGAACCGATTGCCACGAAACTTGGTACATACGTGTAGAATTTCATGGAATAGGTTTTTACACCATCAATTTCCTGATCCGTCCAATCGGCTCCGCCCCAGTGGCTCTAGAGTTTCCCATGTTAACCTTATGAGAAATGGAATTAATGAATCTTAACAGCTGTTTCAATTAAACAAGTTGGTTCTGTTCTATGATGTTCAATAGCATTAAAGTTACAAGGATTACCAACAGGGTGCAGCACTATTAGTTCTTTTACATTTATGACAACAGCTAATTTGCAACCAAAAGGTGAGTGAGCATAGCGAACGAACTTCAACCTGGAGGCGAGTTAGCGTAGTGAACGAGCTAACCTGAAGGCAAGTGAGTGTAGCGAACGAGCTAACCCGAAGGCAAGTGAGCGAGCTCCAACCTAAAGGTGAGTGAGCGTAGCGAACGAGCTCCAACCTAAAGGTGAGTGAGCGTAGCGAACGAACTTCAACCAGGACGTGATTGAGCCATGCGAACGAGATCATCTTGAAAATTAAGAAGTTAAACGGGGCAAAGCCCGCGGGTTACAGCAAGTACACTATAAAAATCTGAACCTTTGCGATGTTTGATGTTTAGGTACATGTATTCAATTTTATTTACCTTTCATTTACAAAGTAAAAGGTCGTCATTTGGTATTATGCAAAGTATAACATTGTTTACAGCTTTCGTTGACAAAAAATTTTTCAGTTATTTGAAAATTCTACTAAGTGACTCAACATAAATTCTTTTATTGAATCCCCTTGAAAGTGAATATGATCTTTCCAGTTAAAAACTGATATAAGTTCATGAGTGTTTGCTTGAGATATTTTCAATTCGCCGAATACAACTTATACGGTTATATCCATTTATTACTATCTAGTAAAATAAATAAGTAAATTTTTAAAATTATATTTCCTATGTTTTGGAGTAAGATGACTGCTTTAACTGATTAACAGAAATAAGTTGTTTTTTTTTCAATCACATACCAACATATTTACAAGCTTTTAGTAAAATAAGTTAACAAAATATAGCAAGTTGGTCACATTTTACGGCTAATATCTTTACTTTCGCTTCCGTCCTATCTGAAAAAGATAAATCAATCTAACTGGAAGTGTGGAAACCTCTGAATGCTGAATGTTTCTGATTGACCGTTACTTCTACACTTCTGTTGGATTTTCAGAAAAAGTTATTTAATGGTGGAGTAATTAAAATAATGGTAGATTAAGTTAATAGACAAATAATTAAAATACCTTATCGTTGTAGTTAATATATTTCGGGGAAAATTGAGATGATGAGAAGATGAGTGTTATATTGCCCGTAAGGGTTTCCAAGTAAAATAGTGTTTTCTGTTTTTATAAATATTTTAGATAAGTTTTGATGAGATCTTTTCAGGTGAGAATTCTAGTTCGTCATCATTATTCATTCTTGTTTATTGGGCCCTGGATTATTAAAATAATGTTCGTTCAGATGCTGATTAATCTGCCTTACCTTAAAAAGTTTGTATTATTTATCAAAAGATTTTTTTATTCTGTTTGTTTAAATACCGTCCTAATGTAGTGATACAACTTAAATGTTGATACAAGAAAAAAATCTAATTATTTTATTTTAATTTTATACTTTAAAATAAGTTGAGCTATTATGAGGCAAAACTGTCTAAGGTAAAGTAACTGTGGTAAAGAAAATTACAATTACTGTACACAGGTCAAATATGATGATATTTTTAACCATACAATTAAATATATTTGGCATACCTGTGTAGAGCTGACTATAATAGTTTCAAAATTGTCGATTCATTTCATTTTAAAATTAACGTTTGCTGTAATGTTTTACTGACGCTCTTTCAAAGTTGATTTAGAGACAAATCTGTTTAACCCAATGTGTATTCAACATTTTTTTATTATTTCCGTAGCTGAATTTCAGGTGGTTCATCGATTATTGTAGCAACTTTTCACTTATTGTACGCGTATGGCTTTAGCTACAAATCCTGATCATAGGATCGACGTAACCCCAGACTAAGTCCGTAAGTGAGTTTCATCCTTCCAGTAAGCCCTATCTTATCTCCCTCATCTGATCCTGTTACTGAATAAGGAAATTTCTCAAAAACTGTTGTGTCGCCTCCTGAAACAATGATATCTTTGCATTGACAGTAAAGATTTGCTCTTCAAAGAAAAACGTATTGGATATAATGTTCAACCATGCAAAACATTTTTTGGTAATGACATAATGCATTCAAAAAAGTTAGGAGATTTGCAACCTTAAAGAAGTACCTAGTCGTTGTTCAACACTACTAATATATTTAATTTAAAAACAGTTTCTGATATAACAGTGACTACTTATGCTTTTAAATATAGCTTTTTTCTTCTAATTTTTACAAGATAAACATCTTAAATCAAGTTTTAAGAAAGGGTAATTATTAGTTCCACATCCATGAACAAATAGTTATATTTATATTGTTTAATTTATTTTTTAACTATCGACAACCGTTTCTTTTTATTAGAGTTTTCACAAGGGTAATTATGTGGTTAAAGGTTGGACCTTTTATGCCACTGAAAGTGGCTTTAGTGTACATGTATTTAACTGTTGAGGAAAATCGTACCCTGATTGACGGTCTGGTAGGAGATTAGAATACTGATGAAGATATAAACAACTAGGTTCTGGCATCCTTAGCCCTTCTCTAAAATCTTAAACAATTAATTGCAATATCTTGATACGTTATATAAAGAAACAGATGTTATCACATAAATAGTTTACAAAATATATTTGATTATTTACGGAAAGGAACCGCAATTTTTTAATCAATCATGGTTTATAAAGACAGTTATAGTGATTTCGGCCTTTTCCCATGTTCCCAAGATTCTAATTCCATTTTCCAAAAGTTATTTTTGGTCATAAAATGTTTTAAATTATCTAAAATACATATGTGAACCAAGTAGAACCTAGAACGCTAGAACCACAGACTAGGGAATAAAAGACTTTTTCTTCTAGTCTGTGCTAGAACTATCATTGGCGGAATGGAGATAACTCAAATTATCGACATTTTAGCCTCATTATTTTGGATGAACGTTAAAAGAATTAGGAATTCCTCAAGTTAGGGACCAGGGAATTTTAAAGATTAACAATCTAGCATATTCACACCACTAATATAATAACCGTTGTAAAGAGGTGAGATCGATAGATGATAGACATGTCCACTTATGTATTGGTTTTTGGTGCATTAAATGATTATTTAAAAGCTATCTAATATATTAAAAAACTTGTGCAAGACTATGAAAGCTAGCCTGACTATACTACTAGACCGAATTACACGTAGTTGGTACCAAATGAAAGCTATTTTCCTGTAGATGTGGAGAATCATTTTATTAATTAAAATAGGCACAAAAATAAGCGCGAAAAATGTATTCCAAGCTAGAAAACAATCAACATGGGCCTTATGGGTTGCCATGCTGGTGACAAAATAACAACAAAATATTAACAGAAAACCCAAACAAATTCCAATCACATGTTTTATTTACAGTGTGAGTGAAATTAGAGAAGTCTTTACATATTTTTGGTCGAATTTTCTACTACGGGGTGACCTCTAGGAACCAATATAAAAATAAGATTTTCTTATGGAGATTTAATATGGGGGCTATTTTCCTATAGATGTGCTGAATTCCTTTATTTTAATGTATAAAGGAATTCAGCACATCTCTAGGAAAATAGCCCCTGGCTAAAAAAAACTGGCTCTAAAATTAGCACAAAAATGTTTTTTTTATTTTTAAAAAATTAGCTTGGGCCTTATGGGATGCAATGTTGGTGACGAAATAACAACAAAATATAAACAGAAAATCAAAACAAATGGAAGAAATTCCAATTAATTTTTCCGTATTTTTTTTTAATTTACAGCGTGGGGTGAAATTAGAGAAGTTTGCACAATATATACTTTTGGTCAAGTTTGACCACGGGGTGAGCTCTAGTATCAGTTCAAAACAAAATGTCTGACTTAAACATAACTACAATAAATTTACAATTATCTTTATCACAAATTATCTATATCAACTTGGGTATTACATCAATCCCATCCTTTAAACATAAATTTCAAGTTTAAGGCTATAAGTTTAAGGGTTTAAGACTTCAATATTAGAATTAAGATCATTTAGCAACATTAAACAAAATCATAAAACTTAGCTTTTACAAGTTAGATGTGGACTGCATTAGATTAAATAGTAGCTCAACCGTTCACAGTTCTGTTAAAAGCACAAATGACCAATAATTTAACGTCCCCCTCCTTGGCCATTCTAGTGTCAGACCCACAGAGGAATGGTAATAAATAACCAAGGGTCTTTGGCAAACGATAACGCTGTTATTGCAACATTAAGGCTCAATTCCATATTATTTGCAATTTCAAAATTCACATTTTCTACTTAAATGAATTTTTCTTATTTAAAAGATCGAGCTTAACTACTTTTTTTCCTGGGAATTATACAAACATTTGTTTTAAAATTTATGTTTATGTTTTTACGATGTGTTGAAAAATATTCTTTATCCTCTTAAACTCCCTATTTTCTATGGTTTTCACTTGTTCTTTACTCACTAACAAATTTTACTAATCCATTATAGGTAAGGCTTTGCTCAAATTAGCACTTATAGGACCACTTTCATACAAAACTAAACATCATCTGCAACTTTTCTGGGTAGCACATTAGATAGTATCGGTTGAAGTGATATACCGCCAAATCAAAATATTTATAGAAAATTATAAATGTATTTTATCCGTATAATAACATCATGAAACAAAGGCACGGAGCTACCCTTTTAATTTAAATTCACATATAAGTACATAAGTTTAAGGCAAAGAGAACTATATTTCAATTGAAAATTGTTCTCAATTGAAAGCCATAAATACTCTTTATTATTTCAACTACAATTCTTACTAACTTATTATCCATAAAAGTATTTCAAGTACGAATAATACATACGGTTCTTTTATTAGCTTGTTTTTGGCTAGCTATAAACCCTGTGATAATTACAACAGCAGCGTGTAAAACTGTAAAAGAAGAGTTGTTAAAACACGAAACCCATGTATACAAAATGTCCTCTTCCTTATTCCATTCAACCGTACGTGCTTTGCTTACTAAGTGTACAGTTTCAGTATAGGATAGCTTATTCAACTAGGGTCTGTAAATTGAAGGAACTATCTTGTAAACTAGAGGTCGACCAGTGGTCGAAAACTGAACCAAAAATATGTAATGTGCAGACTTCTCTATTTTAACCCCACTCTGTAAATAAGACATGTGATTGGAATTTATTTAATTTGTTTTTATTTTCTGTTTATATTTCGTCGATATGTCACCATACAGGCAACCCATAAAGCCCAGGTATATTTTTTAAATTCAAAATTCTTTTTTGTGGTTATTTTTTATCTATTTTAATTTATAAAGGGATTCTGTACAAAAGCAGGAAAATATCTTGCTAATAGTAAATTTTCCCTGCGGTGTGCATCGAGCTGAGAAAAAATGTTTTCAAGAAATATGCTTGCCTATTAATATATAGGATATGCTATACAATTATTGCTTAATGTGATATTATAGTTGTTAACGAGTATAATGGTAAAAACACTTTTTATAGTTTTACAATTGTCCCTAGAGTGCAAAAAATATGTTTGCAGAATCCTCATCAAAATTACTCATTGTATTGGTAATTGCTGACATATTTGAGGTAAAATATTAAATTTTCACAAAGTCTTTAACATTATACAAATTAATGTGTTTTGTAAATTTTCATTTGGGTGGACATATGGTTGGGTTTGAATTTTAATTAAAACAGTTGCAAAACTTTTTATTGAAATTATGTGAAATTATGGTTAAGAAAATGTTGTGGGATAAAAGAACGGACAAAGTTTAGACAGTGAGTTGAAGTTTGAAAGGCACGTCCTTTTGAATAATTTTGTAATTAATTCAGAATATTGGAGACTGAAGACTGTTACTGTATTGGTCTGTTAAATATCCATTTTTTGCATAATGGATTTCATTATAAATAAAGAAAGACCCAACATAAACAAAAATTTTGATAACTTGATGAAATAAGTTGTACCATAATTATTAGTCATAAATCAACCAAAGCATAAATAATAAAATATATGTTTATATAAACAATCCAAAGAGAGAGACATGGAACTGTATTTTTTATTTTTTTTTTTTTACTTATAAAACATTGAATATTTTTTAGGGAGAGGAGGGAAAATGCGTTTACGCATACAGGTAGCCAGCCTGTAGTGTGAGACTTCTGAATTTATCAGACTGCTCACTAAAACCCCCCTCTACTCTGTTGGACACAGAACTGGATTTTTTTTAATTTTTTGAATACCCTGGATGTAATGTGACACACAGGTCCAATTGTCCTCGCCCTCCATCATCATCGGTATGACCGTGTCCACCGACAGCAGTCCTACGAACTGTTGAGCCTCTAGGTGGGGCCTTTCCCAACGCTGGTAGTAAATAAAAGCATGTTCCACGTCATCGGGAATGAACGTCATGGGAGCATGCTGCCATGTCATCTGGGCAGTATATGCAATCGGGTGACACGGCTTTGTTCTTTCTGAACAGGCACAACCGGAAAAAGCCGTGACCCGTCAGAAATTGGGTGATGTAGAAAAGTTCACCTCTCCGCACCGCACCCAAGGTTGGACTTGCTGTATAAGTTGCCTGGTCGAACGTCCCCGTGTCTTCTGTTCCTAGCTCTCCTGTCACAGCTGGTACGTTCGGGTGCGTTACTCTGTTCGTGCCTGGTCCTCCCCACGACACTGATAAATTGACTTTCCCTCCACTCTAAACATTTGTTCTATTAGTGACGATATGTTTTAAGATGTCAACGATGGTCATAAAATATTACACAAACACTAGAGCACTTGGGTTAAATATTTCCAAGTTTTTTATTCTTGTCTCATCATTTTCGATCAAAGTAATTCCACTGATTTTGTCAAACTAGTTTTTCTCATATTCTACAATGACCTGCTTAAATGAGCGCCTGCGAAGAACTACTGAATATGGACTCGCCAACTTGTACATATCAAAGAGTCATGACATATATGTTGTATTTATAGTATATCTCGTAATACAGTTGTACATCCTAACAAAATCTTAGCTAAATCAAATTTTCTTAGTTTTGACAGAGAATTTTGATGGTTGTAAAACACACGACTCAGCTTGCTCAAAGAGTCAATGAGCGTACAAATGAGTTGGCCACTAATCTTAATTTTGTAAAACATCCATTATGGGTATTCTAATGTTGTGTACTGTCTCCTACTATCAACCATTTTCTTTAAAAAGCAGATGATCAATACTCAAGTTGGTTTTCGGATCAATTCGGATTGAAAATACAGATTATTACGTGTACTATCTATCATTAACTGTCTTCTATATACTAATTTCTTGTTTATTTTCACCACAATAACTGCATTGATGGGCTTGATGTTTTTCAACATGAAATAATCATATAACAGTTCAAAGAATATAACATACTTCGGATTCAACTTAAAATATAATAAACCTTCCATAGCTTAGATAATATGTTGTATTAGCCTATAACTTTTTCAAAACTGTGTTACATATCATGAACGATAAAGATTGAATCGACAAGTGTCTATAGGTTCGATTGTAGCCTAATGAGGGACTAATAGCGACCTAACTGTTGGGACTTAGTCATTAGTCAAACTGTTATTATCGGTTATGACGTAATAGCTTATCCATGACTCAAGTTCTAGAACTGCGATTTAGCAAAACCTTTATGATACTCTAAGGTAAACCCTGATTTGTTCAAATATTCATGTCCAGGACTTTCTTGAAACATTTTGAAATGGGGGATTTTAAAATATCTAATTTAAATTAATTTAGATATACAGTATATTCTATGTGTAAAGGTTATTTCTGAGAAATATTATTCCTCCATTAATAATGGGTGGATTTTTGCAGAAATTTGTCAAAATGAAGTGTTGTTATGTAGACTCTCCCTTTCACTAATTCATGTAATAAGATTTCCCGAGGTATACCCCACATGCCTTCAAAGTAATGTGTATTCCTCATAGAGAAAAGGTTTTAATAACTTAAACGGACGAATGATTTGTTTTAATCGAATACAAAAATAGATTTAATAGTAAAACTCAAGATAACATTAGAGCTGTACATGTAATTCATCATCCATATTAATACGTAAAGTATTGTTTTCGCTACATAACTGTGAAATGACCCTTTTTCGTTACATTGTTTACTACGGAAAAAGAATGTTTACTATGCGAAAGTAATTTTTACTATCTTTTTTTGATTTTGCCAACGTAAACAAACAAAGATTTGTTATTGTTTTCTACCAAAGTAAATATTAACTTTAAATTAAAGGCTAACCTAAAGAAATTATATGAGTTTTGTAATGTCCCTAACTGTAATAAAGAAATATCTAATGTTTGTTTCAATTAGGAAAATAATTAGTCTTTGCAGTGTAGTGAAAAGTAACGTTCAAAACACGAATGAAAGTGGGTCAACAAATATTCTCGACCATTTAAAGTGCTCTATAAATCTCGCACTTCGAACATATTGTCTCAAATATTACTCTTGTAAGAAAATACACAATTTTTTCAAAAGATTCTACTTGGTTTGTAGTTTTACGATAAGATTTTAGATGTTACATAAGTCTCTGTTCTGAAGGACACCAGCAGCCCTATAAGTTTATTTTACGTACAAAAGATTAACATGACAAATATCCTAATTGTAAACTACAAATACAAATAGTATATTACGTTACTAGTTCTCAAAATATGTGTTTGCCGGACGAGTGTGATCATTCCCGTGCGAGACCGATTGCGAGACGACTGCGGGATTACCATACGAGTCCGGTAAACACATTTTGGACAAGTGACGAACATATTTTACGCCATACTACTTTAAGCTAACTTAACAATAAAAAATCTGTACAAATCCTTGTGTATTCCCGCCAACTAACGGACTAACAATCACTACTCATAACTAGAGGATATGTTTTTCTTTATAACCACTCATTGCCAAATATGATATAATCAGCTGTTTGGTGCCCAAAAGAACTCATTACAGTACAGTAATGAAACTACATTTTGACTAAGCTGACAGCAAACAGCTGTTTTCTGGACTAAATTCTTGCGTGGGAAGTTCGTTAAAACAGTGTCGTGTGGCGTAAATGTAATAGCACTTGCCATGTTTATAAGGTGCCTTTTGTTGAATTTATTAAGACATTTAAATTGTTTCTAAACCCACAAAATATGATAAATAATACCTTTGACTTATACTGACAAGAATATGTAAAACCCCCTTTAAGTCGAATAAAAACGTCATATGTCAGGTTTGTTTCTGCATATTCCAAGTCCAATATAATCTCTTTCTCCAGACATGGTATCAGACTGCCTGCAGGCTCTTACAGTCCCGATTTATTCTGAGAATGATATTCTCTGGAGAAAAGATAAACAAAACAAGACTTTAACCTCCACTTGTATTTCTCTAATATTACAAGGTCCAAAAAGACAGATTAATACAATCATCCACTATAGTTATGATAAATATTAAAATACTGATGTTGGAAGTTTATTAAACGATCTTCTATACTTATACTGTATTTTACGCAAATAAATAAATTCAAAAGATTGGGCAAAAATAATTACGCTATAAAAAACCCTATTAAAGCTTAAATAAGCGTATAAAAAAACTACTAAAATAAATTAATTTACATTTTCTTTTTGTAAAAAGCGTATAAATGAAACATTAACTATTTATCACTTCCAAAAAATTACCAAAGTATTGAAAATGTGCGGTTTAAAATAACTGTACGCTTCCTTTACTGTTAAGTTGTGAACAATAAAAAATGGTGTTAGTAAAGACAGTAAAGTATTTGTGTTACCAATGAGCTACAGTACTTTAGATCGTGTTAATGCGGTTATATTGCACGATAAATGGATTAATTTTAATTCAATAGAAATTTTTAAATATAAAATAAAAAACTGGGAAACTTGTTCAATTCACACTCCAAAACACAGTTGAATGAAATTTTAGGTGTACTTTTCGATAGACTATTACTATGGAAATGTTATAGACAGTTTGTACAACAACTTAAAATACAAGCAAACATACCGAAATTGGTTTTGTATTGGGTTTAAGTGTAAATTGTTTTGCCTAAGTAATTTACTAGCTTAAGCTTTTACAGTTTAAGGTGGATAAACAGTTTGGCAATTTGGCGTGGTAAGCCTAAAATGGTCATTCGTTAGAGCGGAAGTTAAGATCTCATCTAAATGGAGGTTTTAACTGTATAGCCGATAACACAGCCTTATCCCTTGCAGATTTTATTTTCTCTTTTATCCCAAACGGTTAAGGAAACAAAAAAATGATATGTAAATACACTCGGCAACTCGGCTAACTCGGGAATCCGTGTAACCTTAATAAGGCTTGAAAATGCCAACTACAGTATTCACTATTTTGTGACTGATTGTGAGAGTATTTACCTCAAAGTCACGTGACTAACGCCATTTTAATTTTCAGGGTTGCACCTTTCATCAGTGAGAACCCGATACCAAATCCTACTCTTTAGTAGAAGCTCTATTCCATCAAGAAGATCTATATTGTATGATTTGGGATTAAGATCTGTCAATGAACTATTCAAAGAGGTAAGAGATTTTCTATATTAGCCTGAATGGTTTGCAACGCTGGATGCTAGAATTTAAGTAAGTTGGTTTTCAGATTATAGACAATAAAAATATATAGAAAAATACATCGACATAGCTAATTATTGGAGCTGTAGTTAGCTTCAGCGCTTCCTAAACGTATTAATTGACACAATCATAGGCCTAGAATCCATGTAGAAACTGCAGGATGATGCTAAAAGTGTGCATACATGTATAAATGCATATGAATATATGTAAGTATGTTTGGTAAGTTGGTGGCTCAGCAGCTAGCACCACGGACTTCGGGTCCAATGCTACGATGTTCAATGGGTTCGAATTCTGGTCACTGCCTGTACATTTGTATCAATATAGCTTACCCTTGTACTGTACCGGCTCATCCCTTGCTGAATACGTTCCACGCACAGGTACATAGCGTACTGGGCAGGCAAATGCAAGGTAAAAAGAGGCATTGAATATCTTCCAAACAAACCAAAACAATATACGCAAAATCCCTTTTGTTTTTTTTTCGTATTTTATACACCATTATAAATCAACATCGTGTACTTAAAGAGGCTAAACCAATAGTTATTTTTAATGAGATATTAATAGATTTACCCAATAAATACAGCTTTTAAACACAGTTTACCATAAATACTCTCCGCATGTAGATTTGCTAATGTGACAACCGTCTAAACCTTATGCTGGAAATCTGGTGATCAACGAGTCTTAAGTAATATTTGGCAAGAGAGGTCCTCATTTCGAAAGGAATCGAAGGTTAATGTCTCGATTGATATGTGGGGTTATAAATCTAACAGGGGCTGTAGATAGATGGGGTCCGTGGTTGTGGGGAAATAGGAGATAAAGACTTGATTCAATGGTTACCACACTCCATCGTTTGTACTGTAATGGTGCATTCTAAGCTTTCGTATTTTTTTTTTCGGGGTAGTTAAAGATTTTATAGCAAATTTGACATTGTATGCTTTCCTTTTTGCTAATAATATCACAGTGTTAACAGCAACCTGCAAATATTCTGGATGTATGAATTTTAATGCTAGTAAAATGGCCTGTACGAAGCAATCTTCATTTAAACGCACTCGAATTTTATTTGATATAAATATTAGTATAAAATTAGTTGTCTACAATGCATAAGCAATCGCTATGTTTCTTGAAACCCTTTTTTCTCAGCTTGTGTGTTAGCAGGGAAAATCTACGAATACTGTTAGAAAGATATTTTCCTGTGTGCAGAATCCGTTTATAAATTAAATTAGGCTCAAATTAGGCACACACAATTCTTTTACCAACATGGGCCTTATGGATTGTAATGCTGGTGACAAAATAATAACGAAATATAAAACAAAAATCAAATCCAATTCAAATCACATTTTTATTTGGTTGAAAATAGATAAGTGTATACATTGCATATTTTTGGTCGAGTTTTCGACCACTGGACGATCTCTATTATTGATAACCACTTAAGGGAGTATTTTAACCATTAAGTCGTCTCTGCATCTTCTAACTAGATTTACTATTTCCAGAATACAGCCTGTAGGCTAAGAGAATTACTCTGCAAATGATGTTCCCTCGAGACAAGATAAACAAACTGTGTTGTCCGCCATTCTATGCCACTCAATGTTACTGGGTTCCTGCAAAGAATGCGTTATTTTCCTCGTCATCATAAATATTATGAAATAACAATAGCTATGTAATCATAGCTAAAGTTTATCGAGTAAAATATATTAGCATGATGGCTGAGAAAAGGTGGTTAGTAGGGTTTATCTACGATAAATAATATTGTAATTTGTTTTTTGAAGCTATTATTATTGTTTTAATCCTTGAATTTGGTTCTTTTAAAATTTAGTTAAAGCAGGACAGGCTGTTGTTGATATTAAGGTAGTTTTAAATTCATTTTCTACCCAATTATCCATTGCCCCTGTTCATTGTTACATTAGCAATTGTTTCTGGCAATACTTATTTTACTAATATATTCAAAACTAGTTCTCTTCGGCTCTGTGTATATAAAAATGACAGAGATTTTTATTTCAGAGGTTTTTTTTTAATGGAAGCTTATGCGTTTCAGTGCTTCTAAACAATTTTATAATGTTTTTGAGATACAGGAATTATATCTTTACAAATCTTAATCTTTCTCCGGAACATCTGCCACCCGTTCTTCTATTTTATACCCTGACAACATGTATAGATATTTAAAATTGAGACGATCTTAAACATATTTTATTGCACATTCACAATTGTGTATCCCATGTAATGAAGATATTAAAAGTAAGATCGGAACCTTAACCATCAATCAAGGTTTAACCTTTTCAGGTTTTTACCTTTAATTAGTGTTTAACTTGGTTTCTTCAACTTAGCAGCTTCTCATATAGAAAATTACAAAAACGACTCCATTACTCGATTCTGAAGCCACCAATAGAGATGCCTTCTTCAGATACGTATTAAGCTCTTATATGTACGATTAAAGGTATAAGTACTTATGTCGCTTACATGACTTTGGCTGTGTTCAGTTATGATTATCTATGATTAATGTCAAGAACGTTATGTGTTTCTGTACATGTCGTGCAAGGGAAACTTTTACCTTTTTGCGTGACGTACCTACTAATCACAAAAGACAAACTTCAGCTGTAAAATACAACTGTTTGCCTTATTGACTTCGAGTTTGTAGTTCATTATTACTTTATAACATACGAAGAATGAATTTTTCGTCATACTGCTGCAAAAACAGCCGTTTTTAATGCATGCGTTGCGGGTCTAAAGTAGCATTTTTACTCTCTAGCTAGGGAGTAAAACGCATTTTTAGCCCCTAGGGAGTAAAGATCAGCTATTGTCAACTCAGTTTTAATTTCGATTGTAAACTTATCAACTTATTGTAACTTAATTAATACTAATTTGCGATGCCTGGTTTTACGTCACTTTAACGTTGGCTCTCTTTATTATTTGAGTCAATACGAATTAATCTGTTGTCTGTTATGGTGATAATTCCGCTAACACAGTACAAATCAAGGAAGAGTCAGTAATAAAATTTACGCATTCCCAAATTACGTTTACTTTTACATATGCAACTCAGCCCATGTCCACATTTATGTCTTCGTTGTGTCCGCAGGAGGACTGGCGACTGCAGGAGGGGTAGCGTCTTGTGTAGCTGGCGTTGCAGTGGTGGCTCCGGGTTTATAATTACCTATGGGATATTTTTTTAATTTGTTTGTTGTCATTAGCCAGCCGAACAGTTTCTCAACCAACCTCTTCAAGACAGATCCAAATGAATTCACCACCTTTGCCCTACCTGGGTGTTTCATTTCCTTTATAGCTTCTTTACACCTCTTATGAGTCATTGGTTCCAGTGGTCTCACTATCCCTGCTATTTGTTTTTCAGTGCAAGCATTGAATCTCATTGACATCAACGGTTTCCCTCTGTAGGCCAGAATCCCGTAAACGTCTTTGTCGCTGTATACGACAGTTTTGAGTCTGTTTATGAACACATTAGGTCTTCGGCAGACGCTACATCCGAATATAATAGGATCTCGGTTGACTCTTGGTTCAATAACTCTTATTTCCACTTTTGTTAGCCACTTGTTGTCGAATTTCTTATTGTAACGGAAGACTTTCACTTCTAAAGGCTGTCCCTGCTGTTTGAATTCGTCCAAAAAAATTACTGAAAACACATCAATTTGTTAAATTTGATAATCAAAAATTACATTCTCTGGAGTATTTACTTAATCGTGTAAAATGTGTTTACAATCAGACCACTCATTATTGTAAATCTACAGCATGATTTTTGAGCTGTTATAGGTTCAGTTTTATGTAGAATAATTTTTTCTGATTCAATGATTAGTAACGGTATGTGTTCCTATATTGAGTCAATATGATACCAGGGAAACGACACTGTATGGGCAGATCGTGTTATTTAGTTAAAATAGTCTTAAAGTTAGTAAATCGAAGGCAAATCATTGGTAACCAAAACCACCCTCGAAATATTGCAGGTACGGACATGAATTACATTGTTTTAAAAGGATCTATAAGGGTTCAAAATCTAATGGGTAGTGTGTTTCATTTACAGTTTTAAGGTAATTAATTTGTTTGATTATTTGTTAACAAATTGTAATCTCCATTAACATCATGACTGCAATATACAATTTTACCATTCAATTTCCGTACCTACGGTTTTAATGAAAATGTTAATGTACTTAACTAACTATGAAAACTATTAGGAATAAACTCCTTTTTGTTGACAAATGTTTTATTACAAATTTTACAATATCATGTCCTTCCAACAGCTAAAATTGAAAATCGATACTCATAGGGCCAGTCAGAAATGTGTCCTATTTGTTATTTATACCGCTTAATAGATGTTACCAATAAGTTTTATCGGCTATCAGTGACCTTTATTTTCGCTTGCCAATTCAATAAATATACTTACTCCCCTTATAGTTTCCCTGCAGTTGTATGTTGTTTATTTTTGGGTCGGTTGAGATTATATAGTCTTCGCCAAATCGGTGTGTTTCCATGTGTATCGAAGATTTAGGCTGCTTCACATTCTTATGAACTTTCTTGGGAGAATTTTCATCCGAGGAACTATCTTTGTCACCAGACACCAGCTTTGCGACTACCTATAATATTTAGGTATTACATTATAGATTTTCACTATGCGGAAACACCGGTGTATTAAGGTGAAGATAAGTGAATGATAAGTGTGCAAAGCACACAACTTACAGCTTGTTTACTGTATTTGATCAGATGGCACTTTAGGCAGGACCATTACTTTAAACTACTAGCTCCAAACTAAAACTGACGCTTGGGTTTAGTTTGAGGAAAGTCTTGCAATAATATTGAATTTTTATTGTTTGATGTTATTGCCTCCGGTATAACAGACTGGGACGGTGGCGTCGTCCTTGAATCCAGCTAAGGAGATGTGATGCGGATGCGATACTCCCTAGTGTGGATTAAAGTCCGCACTAGTGAGTACTACGACTATCCGTAGTATTAACCTGATAATTAGACCAATTCGTTAATACCAAGGCAAAGATGTGGTTCGGATTTCCACTATAAACTGTAGATCCCTTTAGTTGCCATTAGCTGTATGGGTTATTAAACAGCTGTGTGTAAGGAATATGTCAGCCTTAGTCACTATCAAGACTACAAGATCGCGCCACTCATCCTACACTCATCTCCATTCATACTTTGCTTAAAATACCTACTTTGTATGGTCGCCATTTCAATGAAAAGTATTAAAGTATTAAAGTTGTAGACACTAAAATGGTAAAATTAGTCAACAATTAGCCCGTGGAAAAAATATCCAGACGCTACTAGTTAAAATAGGAATATTGACGAATTGTAGTTGACGAAGATTACACATTAATCAAACAGCAATTATTAAAATGAACTATCAAAGTGATGTTGTACTTGGGAAAAATCACATCCTTAAATAATATTTTTTATTTAAACTACAATTAACAAAAACAAACGTATTCTCTGTACTAAATGTAACTTACTAGCGATGAAAAGATGATTGTCCACCCCAATTTCATGACGTGTTAACTTTTGAACTTCACAAAGTAACATAAATAACTATATTGATTTCTCTTTGAAATTTCAGTGGAAATACTCGGCCACCCATGCAATGGAATATGCTATGAGCGTAGGCGGTTGAGTAATAACTGTTAAATTATTGCAATTAAAGTTGTTCAAACAGATTACATGTATGTGAACAATTCGCAGCCTCACTTCGTTAAACCGTATTGCTTTGTATTACTAAGAGAATATTTTAAAAGAGAATAGGTAATATACTTTTTCAGTGGAATCTAGAGTTTAAACTTGCCTACCAGTTATATTGTTGTATGAAACGCTAAGTGTTTTTTTTTTACTTGACTATTTTCGAACAAAAAATTGTATGAAATACAATTAACTATTCCCTAAAAACCAATATTTATTTTACATTATAAACAATTTTAAAAACTTCAAATATTTTCATATTCAAAATATTGGAAAATCGCACAAAATTAAATAGTAGTTAATTATTATGCAAATCAGTAAAACGCTCAATAGGGGTATTTATTGTTCATACATTCAGACGAATTCATTTGCCATTTGACAGCATTAAACAAACTTGATTTGCTAAATACTAAACTCTATGAACCAGAATGATTTAGCTTTGAAAGACCATAATAGTTTACTTAGTTGAAATATTTTTTATTTGAAACTGCTTGGTTGTCATAATGACACCGTAGTTTTATAACCACCAAAAAAACGCCCTTGTTGTTTTAATTTTATGTTACAAAAGTATGTCCAAGCTTCAATAATATTTTCGATTTCTGAAAAATGAAGACAACACATAGATCACATTTATAACTTTCCGAACAGGTTACGTGCCGTCGCTAGGCAACGTCAAGCATCCAACTGTTTAGAGACCAGACATAAATGTAACTTTTTAAAAATATGTACAACCCATTAACTCAACAGAAAAATACAAGGCGGTTCATGGACTAAAGCACGTATATTAGATTAAATAACGGTGTGTCGTAAACATAAACATACGTCACTGGACCGAAAGTTAACATCCCAGACAGCACACTTTCTCCTCAGGACATCCCACGGATATTGCGACAGGACATGCAAGATGTCCCATAGTGGTCCTATGGTCAACGTGGGATATCCCAGGATATCCACAGGAATGCGTAATGTCCCCGCCCGGGGATGTCCTACGGATAAGCTCACACGCATATCCGTGGGACATCCGAGGTCATCCCAGGGTAGTCCTCAGGACATTCTCAGGACATGTGGGACTACTATGGGATGTCCCTGGGATGAAGTGTGGTCTGGGCCTGAACATAAAAAACACAAAATAATATAGATTTAGTATGAAAAGCTTAATTATAAGTTTAGTAAATTGATTAAATAGTTAATCACAAAGTAGTTGATAAACACAAATTTTTAAGAAAAAAACGAGAAAAAAGTTTTTGGCCCAGACGGGTCTCGAACCTGGTACCTTCGCCTTTGAGCCTCTAACCTTACCTCCTGAGCTATCTGCGCTTGATGATTATGGTTGTTTTCAAGTGGTGAAAGAGTAGCCGACAGTTGCAATGGTCGCAATACTTAACATATTTTTGATACTACATTATATAATATGATTCTGTTAATCTGTTAATTTTAGGCCTCAAGTAGTTGAATTGTTTTTCTGGTAGTTGGAGAGGATACTGGTATTTGAATGTAAATTATTTAATTACCATTAGATTAGCACTGTTATAATAATTTTGATTGTTATACGATTAAAATTAGTTTTTGGTTGTTTTATTAATTTAAAGTTAGAATTCAATTCACATTTCACACAACTGACACAACTATGATAGAACTATAGTTTTCCTGAACTCAGTGGTAGAAATATGTCAGTAAAGTTAAGTCAGCCCTTGCTAGCCAGAGTATTAACAATTAAGACATATTTTCAATCTGGGAAACCTTAAACTTTTAAAACAAATTATAAAACCTCAACATCTCAATGCATGGGAATCTTATTTAAAAAAAAAACAGACCAAAATTATTTGTTAAATAATGAAGACGGCCCAATTATAAATTCGGAATTACTGAAAATAATTACATCAAGAACAACACTACAAAATTCAAAAGATTAATTTTTCTAACTTTTTATTTTTCCAATATCCTTTAAATCATTCTGTTTTAACTTTGTTTAAAATTAATTTATTAAGTAAATATTTACTTTTTGTACTAGTGTAAACACAGCCTGAAGATGGAAACCAAGATTCTGAAAGCGCTAGTGAAAAAAACAAATTATTATATATTGGCCTTGTTGGACATTTAAATTTAGATATACATTTCATCAGTGGTAGTATTTTTTTTCTTCAGTTTGTTACCGGGACATTACGGGACATTACAGGATATCCAGTGGATTTTGTACATGTCCCGGGATGTCATGGGACATTCTGGGATATCCTATGGCATTTGTACATATCCCGGGACTTTACAGGATATCCTGAGGTTAACTTACAAATCCCGGGACATTACGGTATATTGTAGGATATCCTGTGGATTTCGTACTCGTCCCGGGATTTTGCGGGATATCCTGAGGCTAGCGTACATATCCCGAGACATTCTCAGGACATATGGGACTACTATGGGATGTCCCTGGGATAAAGTGTGCTGTCTGGAGTGTGATTTAAAAGTCCCGGAACGGTGTAATATAATGTTATACTATTATAAATAAAGGATTGAAACTTGTTAAATCAATTATAGTCATAAATGTACAAATGTAAAAATGTATGTGTGTGTGTGTATAAATGTCTTTTTAGCTACTATTATTTCTTTTTTATCCCTTAAAGAGGACGCCCCACGAGGAGTCAGACGAATCTTAAATAGCATAGTTCGAGTTTGGTACAAAATAAAGCTCTCAGTTAGTAAAACACGATGCCACAAACCAGAACTCAAACAGGCAGTGGAGTCAAAAATAAAGCTGTTCAAAGATTCCTGGAATTTGAAATGCTTATTTTATTGTGGGGCGCCTGCTAGAAATAATTAATTCAAGCATGTTGATATTAAAGGTCTTCATTAGTATAATACAATGCCGCAAATTTGAGCTCAAAATAACAGCTGGGTAAAAAATGGCAGCCGTTCAAAGATTCAAAATTGCAGATGAAAGAAATATTTGAACGGCTGCCATTTTTTACTTGGTTGTCCGTTTGAGTTGGGGGTTGCGGTGTGTTTTACTAAATAAGACCTTTTAATTTGATACCAAACTTGACCTATGCTGATATTTGAGAATTTCGTCTTACTCCTCGTGGGCCGTCCCCCTAAATAGATAAAAATGTAATAATAGCTTGAAAGAGTAGACATTTATGGTTATTATATCGATATACCAAGTTTTATATTACTTTATCTATCAATCAATCAATCAATTATTTAAGATGGGTACGCCACTATGTGCGTATTTTAACCCAAATATGAGTGAAGGATGAGTGTAGGATGAGTGGCGCGATCTTGTAGTCTTGTTAGTGACTAAGGCCGACATGTTCCTTAGACACAGCTGTTAATTAATAGCCCATACAGCTTATGGCAACTAAGGGACCTACAGTTTATTGTGGAATCCGAACCGCATTTTTTCCTCTTAATTAACAAATTGGTCTAATTATTAGGATAGTACTGCGGATAGTCGTAGTACTCACTAGTGCGGACGTTAATCCACACCAGGGAGCATCACATCTACAGTGCATCCCTACAATTTTCCACAATTCGTGACCTCCTAGTAGCTGGATTACAGGACGACGCCACCCGTCCCAGTCTATTAAGGTAAAAAATATATTACACCGTTCCGGGACTTTGTATACAAAGGGAACTTTATTGTACATTTGACAGCCAAAATATAAACTTTGCCAGATGCTGGATTATTGACATTCGGGCCAATGACGTAATTTGATAATGCTTATGACAATACCATCAACCAAGGCCACACTAAAAAACAAAGTTTTTTAGTGTGGCCTTGCATTAACCCGTGGAGAAAGGTGATACCTTCACCAGTACTTTCTACAAGAAAATATCTACATTGTAAAATACAGGGTGTTCATTTGAAAACTTTCCATATCTGTTGTGTGCAAAGGTAAGGCTTTTAACACTTGTTTGTTCTCATTTCCCCCTAATTTGGACATGCCGAATCTAATAAAATTATTTTCAATTTTGAAAAATGCCCCAAAAGGGCCCAATGTGGGGGGTAGGAGTGCTTTTTGAGAAATTTTCTCAAAAAAAAATTTTTCAAATGTAAACATGGGTTGTGTGATACATCAATTTAAAGGTCTAATCACCCCAATCATTTTGGTGCAAGAAAATTTTAATTATCTTTAACCGTATATACAGGGTGGGTCAAAACGTTTTAAAAAAGGACCTTGAAGTTAAGTACCGTATTACCCTATACTGAACGGAACAGTGCAAAATTTCTTTCCAAGCTTATTCTTGAGCTACTCTTTAAGATAACTAAAGAGCAAGTAAGAGTAAGAGAGTAAGGGCATTTTCCATGTTATTTTATAATTTTAAAAAAAATCTCAAGTTTTAAGAATAAAAGAAATCTGAAAACTCAAAATTCTTAAATAGGAAGGTATAATAAATTTCATACCAAGTGAAAGGTCCTTTTTTAACAAACATTTTATGTATTTAAGTTTTCTTTCTATCTCTTACATTTTAAAATTGCAGTAGAAAAACATAATTTTCTATTGTAAAATTTATAACTAGCTTTCTAATAAAACACATTGCACTTTGCTCAACGATGTAGTCGGATTCATTACACATTGATCGACTACTTTTACTTGTGTCAGAATTCATCTCGGACCCTTCATCCTGCTCTTTTCTCATTGGTAACTGAGCCAGTTTCAGAAAACTTCCTAACTAAATCATTTACAGCCATATGACTCAAGGTCTTACCTGGATCTATTGTTAAACACTTTGCAGTTATCCTGGCACACTTTTGTTCTGACCAATAAGTAAAAATAAAGTATATTTTTTTAAGTGTACCGGTACACCATATTTGATTAGGTACTACAGGAAATGGTACTTTTGAAATTAGTACTACCATTGACCAGTCAATGGTACTACAGAAAGCGGCCCACGCTTGGGTTTTTCTCATCAGCTATAAAACTAGTTTTTCACAAAGTAAAACGTTATTGACTTGTTTGCCTATCTGCCTATAAATAATTATGAATTGTTTCCTTCAGTTATTGCACCATTAAATGTGTCTAGAGACGAATTTTGGCTGTTTTATTAGAAAACTAGTTACAATTTTACCATAGAAAATTATGTTTTCTACTGCAATTTTTAAACTGTTAGAGATAGAAATAAAGCTTAAATACGTAAAATGTTTGGTAAAAAAAGACCTTTCACGTGGTATGAAATTTGTTATACCTTGCTATTTAAGAATTTTAAGTTTTCATCTTTCTTTTATCCTTAAAATTTTAAATTTTTTAAAATTAGAAAATAACATGGAAAATGCCCTTACTACAAGTTAGCTTAAAGGTAGCTCAAGAATAAGCTTCGAAAGAAATTTGGCGCTGTTCCGTTCAGTAGTTAGGGTAATACGGTACTTAACTTCAAAGTACTTTTTTGAAACGTTTTGACCCACCCTGTAAATACGGTTAAAGATAATTAAACTTTTTTTACCAAAATGATCGGGTTGATTAGACCTTTAAATTGATGTATCACACAACCCATGTTTACATTAGAAAATTTCTCAAAAAGCACCCCTACCCCCCAAATTGGGCCCTTTTGGGACATTTTTCAAAATTGAAAATAATTTTATTGGATTTGGCATGTCCAAATTAGGGGGAAATGAGAACAAACAAGTGTTAAAAGCCCTACCTTTGCACACAACAGATATGGAAAGTTTTCAAATGAACACCCTGTATAGACAATTCTGTGTTGGTAAAGGTTGAACTCAGAAATTGCTAATCCGACTGGGCTCAAAAGTTAGCCTCAAATTTTACCATGAACTCGAAAAACAAAATGCTATGCAGTCGAGCATCATTGTCTGCATCGAGTTTGATGCAATCGAGCAACGCTCTGTGGACGTCCAGAGTTCCGATGCGGAGCTTTTGTAAGTAAATATGATTGTTTGTGCTCCGTAAAGACAAAGATAAAATACAATGTCTACGTTTGCATTACGCCGTTTAAAAAACTTAGGTGGTATAAGTGAAGAAATCTATTCCTTCCACGTCTTAATTCTACCATTAAAACATAGCTCAACAGCCGAGATTTGTCTAAACGTTAATCAGCTTCCACTAAGCAGAAAAAATTGTGGGGCTTGGAAACGTCCCCTCGAACTACCTAAATATTGTGAACGGAGTGTAGTACATTTCACTTCGTTTAGATTTTGTTAATTTAGAATTGAATCCTGTCACACAGTTGGGTACTATTAAAACTAAAGATAATTTTACTAAACCCTCTAGTGCAATTAATTGCGGTCGTTTTCAATAACCAACGGTGGTGTGCAAAGAGGTTTTCTACAGGTTTAAAGAATGTCTTTCAGCTTTACTAGACGAAACACAAGTCAAATTACAAGCTTTGTACAAGTTTTGTACAGAAAACTTTTTATATGCAATGTTCGCCATAGTTTAAATTTTAAAATGTCTACTTGCTCATGACAAATAACAGGTAAAATGGGAGGTTTTTGGACAGTTAGACACAGAAATACGCATTAATAATGGCTTTATAAAGTCAGTAAACAGCTTTTAGGAGGACATGGCTGTATAGAGCCTACAATATGTTTTAAGATTTATGAATGCAATCGTCATAGTTATTTAAAAAAATGTCTACTTGCTCATGACAAACAACAGGTGAAATGGGAGTTTATGGACAATTGGGCACAGTTTTTGTTGTTTACTTTATTTAGGGGGGGGTTCTCCACACCCCCCAAGCCCCCTGGTAGCCCCCCCCTGGCAAGGTCCAAGAACCACCACTGAAGGATATTCAGGATATTTAAAAAATGCATCCTTGATAAATCTCAGTTAGTCACACAGCTTCTAACTTTTTGTCTATGGTTATCTAAAGCAGGTTCACGTTGATACTGGATTGCTGGAGCACAATAATTGTCATCGATCGTTACAATCATGCCAGACCAGCGATCACCACCTGTTTGTTGAGTGCCCAGCAAACACAGAATAACGATTATTATCTTGTGATGTGCCAGACCAGTATTGCTATCATAGACTACCCAACACAAGTAGGCCTAGACTTCTCATCCCATTGTAAATTTTGAAGCTCGTTATTCGTGTCTACTTAATGTCCTGTGACACTGATCGCTGGTGTCGAAGAAATTTACTTTATATTATGTGAGGGTTAGTTTCATGATTCGCGCTTTACAGTTTGGTTATATAACTAGGGGGCGAGCTATTTTTTATTATTAGATAGTTTTATTTAGTTAAACGAGGTTTAAAATTACTGAAATAACTATAAAAGAATCGTAAACAAAACACGACCTATACAGTACACTGGACGGAACTAACGATAAAATTGGCTGCAGCTTTCCCAAAAGGATGATAAATCAGCTATGGTTTATCTATGGCCAGACGGATAACGTTAACCGGGAATACTCACGGCCACAAAAGGCGCCCGTGGAATGGAATACTATACATGCGATTGTATCTAGGTAGGGATGTTGAGAGAAAAGAAGAGAAGGAGAAGAATGCATCATGATTTTTTGTATCATCTGTCTGTAGTAGTCTGTCAGTACTGTCTGTACTCTGTACTGTCATTTTGAATGACTGTTGTTTGTTATTGTAGTAATCTAACCTCTACATCTACAAAATCTACAATTACATTACAATGAAAGTATAAACTTCAAAACTAATAAAATAACTTACCACAAATTAATAAATTAGGCTCACGGAACTGAGAAATGAATTTCTGATGTGGCATAAATATTTTTTTATCTTAATATACCACCCATTATTTGTTCAGTAAACTTACTGTAATTACTAATTCCTTCTTCCTTCATTATCATTTCTGTATTTACAAACCTTTGACCTTTGATCTTATTTTAGTAAAACTCATGAACAATGAATTAGCTACTCTCAATCAATATCAAACTATAAATTAACTAAAACTCGTCTTGATTCCATCGTTATAGGCCTTACGAGTTGTGACAATGTTGAGTGGAAAATTAGCTCTTGTCACCGGTAAGTTAAGACCCAGAGGCCACAGGCTTTGGCATATTTAAGTTTTATTATTTAACCCTACATGTAGTCCTTTTTTAAACGTGCTTTTTGTCAATGAAGAATGAATGTAACAATCCTTAGTGTCATTATTCCTGTTTAATGAGGTTGTCAACTAAACAGTTTTAGACAGCCTAACTTAGAGCCTAATCGATTTTATAGTAAGTTAACTTAGTTATAAAATGAAACTGTTTAACCTAACCTAACTAACCAAACTTGCTGATAATGAAAAAAATGGATGAAGGTTTACTAATACCGAGTCGACAACTTAACTTAAGTTAGTTTCTATCAATATTAACTTAGAGTAGCCCAGTTAAGAAACTGTACTCAAAAGGTTAAAACTTCATGCGTCTTAAAATGCACAAACCTTATCATGTGAAGTGCTAATTAGATGAAGGGTCTAATCGTTAGTTTCATTCGAAATTAGGGTAGACCAGTTAAGAAACTGTACCCGTTTCTTTTTTAGACTAGCATTTCTTATCTATTAACTTAAGATATGTTATTACCGTACCATGATAAACAAACAGGCCTCAGTTACAAACAACATTTAATTTGTCTGCCCTTACGACCTAACTCAAGTCCAACTTTATTGTTTGCCCTTTGTTAAATTTGGTCTCGTTAAACACACAACATTTTGACTAGGCCTATAATTTTACAATAACTTATGTATATTTTAAGGTGGGGGAAGTGGAATCGGACGGGCAGCTTGTCAGCTAATAACCAAAGAAGGAGCCAGAGTTGTGGTTTCTGACTTTGATCTCAAATCTGCAGAAAGTACTGTTTCTCTTCTTACTGGTAAGTTAAGAGGATTCAATTCCGACTTAACCATGTAGGAATAGGTACCTAATGGATCCATGTTTTTAGTCTAAATGTGTTAGCCAAGTTTAAATAATAACTATACTTGGTTAGCATTTTTTACTCGATGACAGTTACATAAATATGCCAAAGCCTATATATAAGGAAATACATCCTCACACCACTTGTTGACATTCCTACAACTGTACAGTTAACATTTAAAGACAACACAGTTAGTTAATTTATTGTAGGCTACACATTTTAGATGACGATCAAATTTTTACCTAGTTCATTTGCCAGGTAGGCCTATAACAATAAACCTGGTGTGGGCACTGATGTTGCTAGTTATACTGATTGCTATTTTTGTTTTGTTTTAGAAATTGTGAGTTTTGTTTACTCATATAAGAATGAATGAAGAAGAAATGTTTTTGTTTTTCCTTATGCATGTATTGCATGATCGAATTTTGATCAAATTTAATATTTCAACTGCGTCCCTGTTTTTTTTTTTTTTTTTTTTTTTTCAGGTGATGGTCATTTGCCGCTGCAGCTAGACGTGAGTGACACTATTAAGGTCAGAGAGGTCGTGACCAAGGTCATATCTCACTTCTCACAACCTCCCACAGTACTGGTCAACTCAGCTGGTATCACTCGGGATGCATTCCTTCTCAAAATGACCGACGATCAGTTCCAGCAGGTGTTTGATGTTAACGTAAAAGTGAGTCTTATTTCCTTCTTGTATTGAATTCTGGCTGCAGCCAATTGCTGGGTAGCACAGGGTTATTTGTTAAATAGGTAGGTCATCACACTGCACTGGGTCTCTTGGCTCCCAGGAGAGTTTGTCAGCGAGCAAATGCATTAAAATCGTTTGGTGAGCAATTTAACTCATATCTTTGCCCAGACATTCCCCCTCTACCATCGGTAGCGCTACCCTCTCAACACCTGCACTGCTGAAACCCGCCACAAGAGTACCTAGTGAAGTAACCTTTCAATTGTTACCAATGGTATACCGGTATTTTACTGTTTTATTGGTGGTAATAGCTCTACTCCGAAAACATATGTCTATTAAAATAGTATACGCTTGCTGAAAGAATACCACAATTTCGTCTCTAATCCTGCACTCATCATCCTTCCACGGTAGACCTATACTATTTAACAAAACCATTTGCATCAAGGTATCCAGATCATAATCACTCGGTGGCTTTTCAAACGGGTGACAAACAATGTGGTAGGCTATGAGTTGACAACCACTGGAAATCTGCACTTAGATACCAATCAGCTGACAGAGTGGCGACCAGTGTATGGAAAAAAATTGTATGGACTTTCTGTTTTTTAACAGGATAATGTTTCCGACAGATAGCATGCTGCTAAATAGCCTACAATGCGGTATAGCAATTATTTTTAATGTTTGCGACGCAGGGAACATACGCAGTTACCAAGGCAGTGTGTGAGGCATTGGCAACCAACAAACAAACAGGCTCAGTAGTCAACATAGCCAGTGTGGTGGGCCAGACTGGCAACATGGGCCAGAGTAACTACGCTGCTAGCAAAGCTGCTGTTGAGGCCTTCACTAAGAGTGTTGCCAAGGAAATGGGATTGTAAGTAGATGAACCACTACTAATTTTGTCTAGAAATTAAACAGTAATACATTCCACTCTCGATTATCCGAACCCCGCTTTATAAGAGCCCTTGGATTATCCAAGGTCGTTTTAGGCCTAAATATATAAATTTTTTATTTCCATTTGGAAAACAGCAATTAGGCCTACATTTTTTGTAATCTCTCTGTTGAAAGTAAAGTAAAAGTAGAGGGTACCGCACTGTAATTTGTGATTTCTTAAAATGAATACTTTAAATAATTACTATCTTTTATCTTAGGTATTATTTTAACATAGAAATGTTTAGCAGTACCGGTAACCTAGAAAAGAAAAGTCACAGACAGTAAGCTACTAAGTTGGCATCTAACCATTGGTAAGCTGTACTAGTCGTATGCAGAACTTCAACAAAAATAGTGGCATTTCTGCTTGGGCATTGCCGGCTCGTATCGCCTTTTGTCAGTGTTTGTCATTACAATGACATGATAGTGTCAAGTATAGTTAAAGTCAAACTCAAACAAAAATAAACTTTATAGCCTACTTTAACCCTTAGAGTGCCAGGCGAGAAATAAAAGTAACGCTCAAAAATGCCGATGATTTTTCCCGAAGGTCGCGCTAAAAGTGCCGAGCGCGATCTGGCGATTTTTAGGTTAAAATTTCGTAAAAATCGAATTTTCGATATTTCGACCAACGAAAATCGATGTATCGCATCTAGTAACTTTCGACTCAATGTTAATATATGGGTTAAAAGAATCCGAGTATCCATTCGGTTGTTATGACAGCTGTTCGATCATTACGAAACGTCCGGTCAGCCGGACGTTGGCACTTTTGGCTCGTTCTAAAAACGTCCGGTCGGCCGGACGTTGGCACTTTTGGCTCGTTTTAAAAACGTCCGGTTCCCCGGACGTTGGCACTCAAAGGGTTAATAACTATATGGATTCACCTTATTCTGTTGTTTTTATTTATTCTTGTAGAGTGTGTTGACTTAGCATCATTTAATAATAGCCTTACTGTATTTTATTTTTTTCAAGAAAATTTAAGAAGTGTTAAACATATTAGATTTACCTGTTTTCCTGAATAACACTGTCTTATTTTTTAAACATTTTCCATGCGAATACCAATAAATTGACCATTTTGTATTCTCTAGGCCTATGCATTATTATTAAAACATAGGATACTTTTCAAGTCTTTGACTTCCTAATGTGGTACCGTAACCCTAACCTCAAAATCAAAGAGACCTCAGTATTGTCCAAGATTCTCGGTAACCGAGGTAGGCTCAATCCCAACAACCTCGGTTAATCGGAAGGTTGCTGTAGTAAAATCTCTGTAATCCAATTGTGTTCTTGCCAAGATCGTCAAGCAATCCAACTCAGCTAAAATTCTAATTCAAAAATGTATTAATATTATTTTCCTGTCACTGTTTCTGAATTGCCCAATCCAGATGAGCCACTCTGCAATCTGCATTGCACTGAAGTTGTGTTCGTGAACTTAAGTGTTGGTAAATGATTAGAGGTGTGAAAACAGCAAAATTTGACAAGTCAAGCCTAGCTTCAAAGCTGGAGTTTGGAGTTAAGAGCACCAAGTCAGAAAATGTAGTATCTCTAATGATATTACAATCACAGAAAGCACCTGAGAATTTGCACAATCAAAATTTTATGATATCTGTGGTTGATGGTAGAGGTTCATGATTTCGCCCTGACCCTTAATAACTGTTACTACAATGAGATAGATCTGCAATAGTAACTTGGTAAAAACATTATGATTTTGTTCCAGAGAGAGTAGTTCCAAGCTCTTGGTAAACCAGTTAATTTTTCAAATAAAGAAGTTCTCCCTTAGTTCCAATTCAGGCTATATAAGAATGCATTTAATCCTTAATAACTGTTATTATACAGAAAAAAAATCAAAAGGTCATGTTAGGCCTTAGTGAAATCACTTCTGCTCGTTCATGTTAAAACTTAAAAGTATGTCGGGCGAAGCGGACGGGTATCAGCTAGTATTGAACAAAATTGCTTATGAGAACTCAACTTTCCAGTACTATTTCTTATATTCCAGTTGTGGGGTCCGCTGCAATGCTGTAGTACCAGGTTTCATACAAACTCCAATGACAGACAAAGTACCTGATAAAGTCAAACAGATGTTTACATCGCAGATACCTCTAGCTCGCATGGGCACTCCTCAAGGTTAGTAGAGTGTAACCAAGTGATGGTTTTGCCAAAAAACCTTGCATCCGTTTTAATCTGAAAATTATTTAATTTTGAATCCATAAAAAGTGTGTTTACTGAACTTTTTTACCACCAAATAGAGTTGTAAAATCATGAAGAGCAAAGTTAAAGATAAATGCGTATTTGCTTGATTGCAATTGCCATTGATAGTTTTCCAATGTTTGGACCAATACTAGACCTTCACAAAAATGAGCATTGGCGGTTTTATAGTGTTCCAATACACATTTCAGTACCTACAAGAATGTAGACATTTTTCTTTTTTTAATACATTGTTTGAAAAATATTTAAAATTGTTACATCTAGATCAATACATACAATAGTTGTTTTGAAACAGAGGCCTCCATTGAGCTCTAGTTGTGCCCAAGCACTCTAGTTTTAATCTGAGTCGAACATCCTGTTTTAACGTTGCCCACTACAATTCTTGTTGACTCTCATCCTTATAAGCCGATTAACCTTGTCATCAGTGCCTATTTACCACTAGGGGCTGATGTACTGACTAGGAGCAAGCAAAGGGGGCCGCAGAGGATTGACAAAAACGTTTTTTTTTTTTCAGAAAAAAACATTTTAATTTTTTTAAACCATCAGTTTGCTGCGGACGCAGGTGACAACAATGATTCCTCCATGATTGCGGCCCAAGGGAGATGTTCATGATTTCGCCGCGGTCACAGGTGTTGATGATAATGTCCCCATGATTGCGGCCCGAGTGAGATGGTCACAGTTTTGGTGCAGTCGCGAATGTTAAATGATGATTTCCCTGAGATTGTGGCTCGCAGGAGTTGTAAATGATTTTGCCGCGGTCGCGGGTGAAGATGATGATGTATCTGCGGTTGTGGTCTGCGGGAGATGTCCCCGATTTTGCAGCAGTCGCGAATGTCAATGATAAATACAATGTCCGTTTAAATGCAACCCACGGGAGATGTTCACAATGATGATTTACCTGTGATTGTGGTCCACTGGAGATGTACACGATTTTATACACGATCGCTGGTGAGGACGATGATGATGATGATGATGATGATGATCGTGGGAGATTTTCACTATTTCACTGCTATTGAAGGGAATTTCCACCACAGGGACGGGGGCCGCTCAAGTAATTTGGCCTAGGGCCGCAAGTACCTTAAATCCGGCACTGCTTGTCATATTATCAAAAAACAATGCAAGATCCCACCGAGTACGAATCCTGTCCAGTAATGGTTTCCGTAGGACGAATAAAAATCCATGTTAATTTCTATTGCCAGTTGATATAATATGTGCAGAAATTAAATAAAAGAAACCCCTTATAACTCTTAAAACATATATTTACGCGTATACTTTTTCTCACAAGATGGTAAATATACATAAAAGATGGTAAGTGGTGATCAATTTCGATTGGACACACCAATCATCATCATCCACACCCAATAGGCGAATGTTGTTTTGGTCAAAAAGACAGATGCACCCATCTGTGTACATTTTAGGCAAATGTTAACATACACAGTTGACATGTTCAATGCGGCAACGAAAATGGCTATATCACTTGTACGTAGCTAAAATATGAGAACTCAAATTAACTTCTCAGATGTCGTTTACGATGATGATCTGGTGTTATTTTGTCAAAAGATTAAATTTTTTATGAGATATATGTCGTCATCATTTGTGACAGGAATACTCGTCATCCGCCGCACCCGTTTGGCTGCCATGTAGAACGACTCGCGTGACACCAAAAGTAATCCTTGGTTTGTGTTGTAAACAGTTGTTGTCTGTATCTCCTAGTTAATCTTCAGTGAGAAAGTCATCAATCCGTGAAGAAACAGCCATAATCATTCACTATTGCACAACACTTACCGGTATAATAAATAAATAAATAAATAAATAAAAATGCCTTTATTTACGAGCGAGTTTCATGATACATGTTTTTCAAACTAACTCAAGTCACTAAATCTAAACTATCCTAATATATTTACATAAGTATATACAAGAAATGTCAAACAGAATGATTTAAAACATAAATTTTAGAGATTTGATTTGGTGTATTACTTTTTGCTTTGTTTAGTTTACCTTTATGTTTACACAATTTCCACTTTTCCTCACTGTTACCATTATTACTACTAGCTAAGTCTACCTTATTTACACATGTTTGGTCGGCAAGTTGTGTCGCAGTCAGTTCCACACTTGTGTCCACCACCGTGACGTCACTGATGGTCGCAGGTGTCACCTCCTTGCTGATGGTCGTCAAGGCGTCCTCATCTTGCCGTGGGAACATAGGTGTAACGATCTCTGCGCAGAGTTGAGCCAGCAGCAGCCGCGCGTTGACGATCACATGTAGACCACACTCGAAGCCCGCAGTCTGCTGCGCCACACACCCCTCGGTTAGTTGGATGCCGCCACTCAGTCCCAAGTTGTCAAGGAGTATCTGAGTATGCCGTCTGTTGACACCTCCCGAAGAGTCGTAATGAACTGCAGACTGTTTACAAGTGTCCAGCAACAATAAACTCCAATGAGTACCCCCTCGATCACTTAAAGAATTGTTGACACAGAAGAAAACATAACGTTTAATACCGAAATGTAGCTCGGACAGTAGAGTTTGTACTTGGGATTCTTCACCAAGCTTCAAAATTTGAGTCAATGACGCTCCCACTAAGATAACATCACTACGGTGGTTAGACACTTCCGTATTAAGCAAAGAAAAATAAGCAGTCAGTAACTCGTCTGATACCCACTTTGACTTGTCATTTATCGTGGCCTCGAAATTATTGAGCGTCAATGTCACATCAGAGAGTTTAGATTCTAAATTCTTGCATTGGGACACATTTTTGTCTAATAGTTTTTTTAGTCTACTATTTTCAACAATGTACCGTTGGTTTGTACACTGCAACCTGTCACAATTCTCAACAAGCCTGTCATGTTCACTTTGTAACTGTCTTAATGTCAAGTTGACATTGGAAGCTTTACTTAAACTATCACTTAAGTTGCGAATTTTATTTTCTAGAGAAAGTCTTTTGTTTACAAGGCAATCATTTGCTACAAGTGACTCGTTTATCTCCAGACGGTGGTTCCGCTTAAACACCTCTAATTGGCAATCTAGTTCCTGCAGTTTAGTCTCTGTACTAAGTAATTTATTATTTGTCTCAGCCAAGTGGCCACACGTAGAATTAAATTAAAAAATAACTTTAGCTGAAGCATTAACCAAGTCTGCATGGCAATTTTGTTCACAATTTGCAACAAACTTTTCTAGTTGAAGACAAAAATTAGAAATTAGAAGTTCGTTTTCATCAGAAAAATGTGTACAGTCAGAGAGAAAACTTTCCATTTTTATTCTCAGATAATAAAAACTTGAATATATACTACTATGTCTAATCACTATGTACACACAAATACCAAGATTATAATTGACGAGATATCCCAGCGCCTTCAAACTCCTAACCTGAGCGCAACGCAGTAGTGTACGTTCGTTGCGTCGAGCAAATTGCAGGAGTCGCCAAAATTACGAGTGGTCGTAGGCCGGCTAGCAGCGCGACGCGACGGGGAGAAGCGATGCGGGAGAAAGTCTCTGCGGCCGGCAACACTGGTCCCGATGCGCGGCGGCGAGTGCGCAGACGTACCAAACACGCTGTCGCACAGTCTTATCAAACCCGAAACTTGAGTTATCAGTTGTCTGGTTATTTACAATTACACACTACGATGTCATTACACAGTAAAATAATAGTTATAAAACAGTCCAAGATCAATAATAACACAAAGTAAAATAGTCCAAAACACATTTTACCACTAAAACATACTTTTAAAAACTCACAAGACGTACAACCCTTCCAATCTGGGCAGATCACGGCTGCCAACCCCCTTATATGAACTACCAAATAGTTTAATTTGGTATGTCATATAACACACTAAAACAATAAAACCGTGCGCGACGGGAATGACGCCGCCCGAGGAAACACAAAGGACTACTACATTCAGCGCAACGAAAAACAACATCCTCCATCGACGGCTCAGCTCATATCGAGGCAATAATTTTTTGATTTGACGAGTATACTCGTCGCGCGCCGCTTGGCAGGGCCAGCAATGACGAGATTACTCGTCACCCACATTGAACGTGATAATAAACAAGTTTGAGTTTTACATTGACTCCATATGTGAAGTATAGAAGCTAAGAAATTGTGTGTAATATTATGGTAAAGCATTAACTTTTATTATCTATATATATAAAAGAGGATGTTTGTATATATATTTGTTTGTTTGTTTGTTTGGGGGTGATAAACTCGGACACCGCTGAACCGATTGCCACGAAACTTGGTACATACGTGTAGAATGTCATGGAATAGGTTTATACACCATCAATTTCGTGATCCGTCCAATAGGCTCCGCCCCAGTGGCTCTGGAGTTTCCCATGTTAACCTTATGAGAAATGGAATTAATGAATCTTAACAGCTGTTTCAATTAAACAAGTTGGTTCTGTTCTATGATGTTCAATAGCATTAAAGTTACAAGGATTACCAACAGGGTGCAGCACTATTATTTCTTTTACATTTATGACAACAGCTAATTTGCAACCAAAAAGGTGAGTGAGCGTAGCGAACGAGCTAACCTGAAGGCAAGTGAGCGTAGCGAACGAGCTAACCTGAAGGCAAGTGAGCGCAGCGAACGAGCTCCAACCTAAAGGTGAGTGAGCGTAGCGAACGAGCTCCAACCTAAAGGTGAGTGAGCGTAGCGAACGAACTTCAACCAGGACGTGATTGAGCCATGCGAACGAGATCATCTTGAAAATTAAGAAGTTAAACGGGGCAAAGCCCGCGGGTTACAGCTAGTTATACACTTAAATCTCAGAATTGCTTCTGTTTTAAAATTGTTTAGCGCGACAGCTATTAACCTTTCCTTATTTTTTCCAGAGGTTGCTGAAGTCATAGTTTTCCTTGCGTCTGAACGGTCGTCCTACATCAACGGGGCTTCAATCAATGTTACGGGTGGCTTATGAATTCAAAGCATTGTTTTATACACAAGTTAGTCTTACCAATAATTGTTATATTTTACACATAGGCTATATTTTATTTTAATATTATTATATTTTTATTGCCTAAATATTGTATTTCTCCTATCACCCTTTACTTCTTATCAAAGATGAGATTGAAAAACTTACCTTAATTCAATGAATTAGAGTAAAACCTCATTAATAAGGATCTCATTCATATAGAGCATAGACTTAGCTTAACTGTTTGACAGTGGTAATTAAAAATGTAATACTGATGAATGAGAAATGTGCCGTTGTAAACTACACAGTTTTGTTATGTTAGCATACTGTTTAGTAGCACAGTAATGCTTCATACTTTAAAAAAAATATTGTCATTGAAAAGTGGTAACTTTTTCATTGCTATGGCTGTAGAAATAATTCCCTGTATGTCACACCAGACAAGTTTTCAGCTCCTTAACTCATTGGTTATTTTCAAACAGCAAATCGTTGTCCTCTGACATCAGCGTGCCTCACATTAGGCGGACGATTAGTAGCATCCATACTACATACGACGGCTGTTATCTATTTTAGAGTGTATTGAATCTGTCTATATGTGCTTACAATGAACCCAATGGTTTAAATTTCCAAGGATTTATGTTTCCTTTAAGCTAGTTCAACCACATCACTAGGATTCAGTAGAACCGATAATCTGGACCCTCTAGTAATACAGCTGGATAAAAAAAATCATTGCCTGAAAGAAGTATGTCTGTAATTTAATATTGAATAGAGTACAATATGTCCTAAATGTACTGGTGAGTCAGTAGTGTCATGGACTTCAGGCCCAAGGTATCGATGTTGTGGGTTCGGATCCTGGTCACTGCCGCTACTTTTTATCAGTAAAGTCCACCTTTGTACTGTACTGGCTCACCCCTTGCTTTGCTTGATATGTTCCACGCACAGGTCAATAGCCTATGTGGACGGGCAAATGTAAGATTAAAAGAGACTGTCAACCTCTTATTACAAAAATAAATAAAAAGTACAATGTGTCCTTTTGTACCTTATAATTTATTATCGTATCGGAAAGTAATATCACGGAACATCAGGTTTTTAACCAAGCTGTTTTAATAATAACTCTATAATTCACTCATTTAAGTGGTCTTTTGTTGATCCGACCTTTTCCTTAAGCAAATCTACCAACTGATATAGGCCAGATTATCGAGGTTCTGTATCAAAATTATCATTTAGTAAGGAATTTCAGGAATCCGGACAACTTGGTCCCTGATTTGCACTTATTTATTCGGGCTTACTGTGACTCATAGAATAGTTGCGGCCCATTAGCTGATAGTAAAATTTCATTTCGTATCGGATAGTTGAGGCTGGGTTCGGAACGGATCGGATATTGGGAGGTTCGGATTCGGATAGTTCGGCGCGGTTAATAATAAGCTGCATATGCATTTTTAATCTATAAAGCATAGACTGTAAAGCTGTGTAAATAAACTAAAATGACGATTTTGAATTACAGAGTTTCAAATTAGCCATGTCCACAGTTTTCTCTCTCTTAAAAATCACAATTCACAACATTATTTTCAAAAGTTGGTTGCTTGAATTAAGTACACTAGCAGCCGAAATCTTCACACAACACTTTAGCTCAGCAGGACTGATGTCAAAACGTTTGAGCTTGTTTACTTGAGGTTATGTTTTATGTTGTTTCCTGGTTCTCACAAGACAAGGATTTCTATCTCAAGCTTATTCACATTGTATTTCCTTACGTTTTTGGAACGGATTATTGACCTTAAAGCATTCTTGGGGTTTGCCAAGTATAGAAAACATCACTAATGCACTAAGCTGGGCTCTAGATTTGATGTTGTGGCAAGTTAATTAGGGCAATTAGGCTTTATAACTCTGTAAAAGGTGTGTATCCCTGAATTTATAAATTTCATTTAACACTTATTCACTGCCAAACATAATTCAGTAGAACCTTGATGAACCGAGAATTACACTAGCCTACATAGCTTCATTACCCCAAGGTCCCCAAGTAAAATACCAAGATAATTTTCAAAATTGTATTTGAATAGTATAATCTTAGTTTGTTAAAAATGGATTGTATATTCAACAATTATTGCAGTCCATTATTGTTATGCAGTATAGTCCGAAATTATTGTTTTTGATTTTAAACATCAGAATCAGAAAAGCTTTATTCAAGATTTATACATTATATACATGAAATATATGCATAAATACAGAATGGCATCAAAACAGCTTATTACTAATTAAAAATACTTGGTTAAACAAAATAAAACAGGAAAATTTAATTAATGTAATTGCATGTTGTAAAACTCTTCAAATGAGTAAAATGCTGTATCAATTAGTAACAATAAGTTTTTTTTTTTTAAGACCTAATGTTTTTATATCAAATATTTCTTTTGGTAGATGGTACAAAAACTTAATACAGTACCTGCAGCTGTTGGTTTCTTGTAATAAAACTCCAGTTTGTGTTGTGCTACGGATGGATAATTTTTATGCCTAGTATTATATCTATGATTATCCCCCAGCAGTGGCACCTTGTCTTCAGAAGCCCTCACATGCATAATAGTGTGCAATATATATGAGCTGTAAACGGTTAGAATTTTTAATTTAGGAAAATATTTTTTGGCCGATTCTTCATCATCCAGATTTAACATGATTCTTATTGCCCTTTTTTGAAGGATTAGAATACTTTGTAAATTTTGATTACTTGTAGCTCCATATAACTCAATACCAAATGTAATGTGTGAGTTGATATGTGCATGGTAAACCTTAAGCAATATCTCAAGGGAACAAAACAAAATTTTGACAGATTTCTTAAGGCAAATAAACCCGAGGAAATGTTATGTAACAGTTTATCTGTATGGAGTGACCATGATAAATTTTCATCAAGCAATAAACCCAAAAATTTTGTAACCTTTACCTGAGTAATTTGAAGATCATCTATATCTATATTCTATATACTTATTTAATACGCAAGCAGGATTTTTGTGACAATTACTCCTCCGAAACTACTGAACCGATTGACATGTTTTTGGTCTCATTGGAAAGAGCGTAACGTGAAGTTGTGCAGGAAACTTTCTTTTTAGGGAAATAATTAGAGAATGAGGCCCTGAGGCCCTTTAAAGTTTCGTATTTCTCCATAAGGATAACATGGGGAGATAATTTTTATTTACAGAAACATATGTTTATTGCTTGAAAATAGTCAAAGTCTACTACATAATAATTACTGTGTATTATGACTGTTAATGTATACTACATTTCAATCAAGGATTATGTACCTTAAAGTTTACTCATAATGGATCTTACTACTTTATTTTAATGCTGGGAATAGTAAAATTTAGTTGAGAATAAGTTACCATAATTAATAAAACTTTACGGTAATATAATAATTTATGTATTTTAAATCACAAATCTTTGACATTATTAATTCATTTGAAACTAAACAGCTGATCGACAAATCAAACAAATCATCTACTTCATGTGGATAATGTTGTTACACAAACATAGTTTTTTTACCAATACTGTAACTTGATTCTTTTTTACTTGTGGGCGTATTTTGAGTTTGCAGTTATGAAAGCACCAAGCCAAGTAACTTTTATCTAATTTTATTTATAAACTAACAGTATTAATTTATTACTACATGAACTTGACAAGTTAGGTGATTAATTGTCAGTATGCCAAGGGAAGGAAGAGTGGGTCCTCGAAAACAGGAAGGCGGAGACACCCATCTAGAAAATCCAACTGAATTTTTTAATATAGATGTCAGTGGATTGCCAAGACACAGATTAGACTAATAAAAGGGGGTAGTGGTTTTATTGATGAGGAATGCATAAAAAAGGGTATCATTAATGGCACAAGGCTTCATTTGATCAGAACGATTAACAACTTAATAGAATGTAAAGTTCTAACTTGAACAAGTGAGTGGGGATATATTTTTATTTCGAAGATAAAAATTTTGGTTTTTAGTGTTTGTTTTTAAAAGGGTTTTCTTCAAGCAGCATTTTATGACCCCTCAAAATATGCTACATAGGCCATTGGTTTGATATGATTAAATGTTTTGTTAAATGTTTTTTTTTAATTTTTTTAAAATAACTACCCTATAACAGACGTGAACTTGAACCCTTATTAATTTACAATACACGTTATACACATTGTTATTATTTATAATACACATACAGCTAGAAAATAGCTGGACTGCTTCCCTTCTAGCTTTATTATTAGCCTACCGTATTTAATTTTCGACGTCGAGTCAATATATAACACGATGAATTTGTTTTTTTAATTCATATGTTATTTTGCGGGGCATTGAGCCGCACAGGTTCACTAGTTTACTTTAATACAGAATTCTGGATTTTTCTTTTTGCTGTACTGAATGACATAAAATTGGTTTTATTAAAATTGAGAAATAATTTATTGAAGTTTAAATAGTTTTTTATAGATAACAGATTGTTGTGGGCCGACTCTTGTATTTTATTAAAACATTTACCAGAATCTAACAAATTTGCATCATCAGCATATAGACACAATTTTGCCATATTATCTGTTAATGCGGAAGGGTCTTATTGCTACCAGATTTATGTAATGTTTTAACTTTAGAGATTTTTAATTTACTTGGAAATATTCCTGAAATGAAAGAAGAGTTGATTAATTGAGCCAATGGTTTAGCTAAAACATCTTTAGCACTTTTTAAAACAGGCATAGGAATTTCATCAAAACCACAGGTAAACTTGTTTTCAAAGAAGAAAGAATCTTGTCTACTTCAGCTTCATCAACAGGCATTAAATAAAATTTTACTGAATTTGCAGGATTTGAGATTGTACCAAGAGCTCCCGAAGACAAGTCCCCAACCCTATCTACCAAACTTACAAAATGATCATTAAATATTTCGCATATATCATCGGGTTCAGTGTATTCAAAGTTGCCAATTTTTAATTGGATTTCATTTTCACGTACTCGATTTCTGTTTAGTTCCCTATCAATAATCTTCCAAGTAGTTTTTGAGACATTACTGGCATTTCTTATATTGCTTTCGATATAATGTCGTTTAGTACTATTTAATTGGGCTGCGTAGCTTCTTTTCAGGTCTTTTAGCTTTTTTATTTAAAACTTATCCTTATTTACCCTAATTTCTCGGCTTAATAGTATTATTTCATCTTTAGCTAACTTAAGTTCCGGAGTTATCCAATTTTTTGATTTTGAACAGGCACGAGACTTTAACTTAGGAAAGCAACTATCAAAATAAAACATAAGGATATTAAAAAATACATCATATTTATGAAGATAGCAGTCTGATTAGATATGACTGCAGATATGAACTTGGGTTCTGGAATTGCCTGTAGAGTTAATTAAAACATTAGCTTCATTCTTCAACCTATCTGAGATCACTTTTTGTCAAAGCTTCATGCATTGTATTGCAGACTCATGCTGGCCAATACAATGTATTAAACTTAGCGACTGGAATTATTTCCTACACTCAACTCTTCCTTGCCATTGGCTCTGAACAGTTGCACATCTTGAAGCTGCAAGGCTATGTTTGTGTAGGAGAAGACAGCTGCTGCCATCTTACTGATGAAACTGAGGTTCAGGTTGAAGACCCCTGGCACACCAAACTCTACCTTGTTGTTGACATTCAGTCTTGAGAATTGTCCAACATCCTCCCATAGCGCAGGGTGAGTGTCAGCTTGCAGAGCACTGTGAGCGATCAAGCGAGTTTTGTTCCCTTGCTCGGAACAAAAGTCACATACCAAGGCCGACAGCAGTACGATAACTACGTTGTCTACAAACAGAATCAGCCAGTAAGCATAGGAAGGTGAGTTGTCCAAAACATGCAACATCCAGCTGACAAATGCAACTACTTTACCTCCAAAAATCGCCAAGTGATAAAACCAATAGATGCTGTTGATCTCGTCGACCACTACGTGTAGGGACGAGTGAATATGAAACACGTTGTCCAGCCGAGATCGTACGATAGAGAGGAGTGTTTTGTCCGCAGAAATAGCGATATTGTTCAAGTGGTTGTTGAGAGCTTTGAACATCTCTTCCACAGAGTTCACCAAAGTCATGTGTTGCACAAGAGGCATTGTGCACAGGACGTAATTGCAGATTCCCCAGGAGATTGTGTTCAAGTTGATGGTTAGCCGTGTACAAAACCCGACAATTATCGGAACGACCATTGTCAATGACATCAACCGTGTCAGCCAAACACTTTTCGATGGCCTTACAACCACCCCGACTCTGTCCAGCTTCTTTTGTATCTTTGTTAACTCCTTCACGATTGAACAAAAGTTTCCCGAACAAAAATAGTTCAAGAGTAGAAACTCGATGAAACCGATTGTATAAACAATGTTGAGTAGCGCAAAGAGTGTTTGAAACTTGATAGTACTGCTGCAGTTGATATACACATTCCAGCAGCCTAGGCAGAAAGGCAATGCTACAAAATATTTGTCAGCTTTTAGTCCTGTTGGTGCTAACCCGAAAATCCTAAATACGATAGTTGCTTGTTTAGAGACCATTGTAAAAAAAAAGAAAACTTGTCCTCTACTATGCAATCACCAATGAAACAGCAGAAGAAGGCTCATCAGTGGGTAGATAATCCAGATTTAAAGAACGACTCTTCAGCGAGTATTGGTTAAAACAAATTATAAAAAGCACAGTAACACATCGTAGATGTAAGTTCTGTGTCCACTTTTGGTCCACTTTTTTAAAACACTAATTTTAGAGGAAATCAACTAACCAACAGTCATATTACATCACACCTGTAGATGGTTAGTTTCTCTTGGTCTAAAGTGGAATATACCGGTCCTACTGAAGCAAATAATCCATACCACTTAGAAGAGTAAACACTGCTCAAGTGGTAATTCATACGTTTTACTGTCACACACAATCACTTTAAGCTGTTTGAGGAGTAATATTACTTTGCAGTTTCGTAAATAGTTATTTTAAGTCAATGATAGTACATAACCGGTCACCTTGAACTATTTGATCATTTAGGCAGATTGAAAACAAGTAAATAATATAGACTTTTATAATTGAGATAGACATTAAATTTATACTAGCCGACTTGTGTGAAGCATTCACACTGAACCCTTCTAAAATCCCACTTATTGAGGTACAAAACTTAGCTACAGTTAATTCTGCGTAGTAAGTGCATGGTTAGTTTAAGTATGAGTCCCTACTTCAGGAATAGATGTGGTTCTACATTTTAAATAATCACAGGGTCAAAAGGAGCCGTTCACACGGCGACGGCGATCGAGCCGCGTTCGAGCCTGGTGTCGCAAACCATCGTCAGGCCCCGCTTCCCAGCCAAGTGTCATGACTTATCGCAGCTAGCTAGTCACCACCCGATCTAGCGGCGCAGCAGTACACGTAGCCATATGGGAGCGTTCACACGAGCGGTCGGTCGTAGCGCTGCAGCTCACATACTTCTCTTTGTTTTCATTGTGCGCCAGTGATGGATCCGAGTGGCTTTGATATCGATATTTTCATCGAATCGGTGAAGCAACCACTGTGTCTTTGGAACACTTGTCTTTCGGAATATCATGATAAAGTTAGGAAGACAAATGTGTGGGATAATGTTTGTTGTGTTTTGTACTCAGACTTCAAAGAAAAATAAATAAATAAAATACCCCCGCCGCAGCAAACCTGTCGACTAAGCGAATTTCCATCTGCCTGAATTGATTTTCAATTAAATCTATTTATTAACATTAGTTTTAACGAGTACCTAGTTTTGCTGCTACAGGGAAACTAATAAAGTGTGTTTTTAATAAAATATTAATAGCTTAGTATAAAATTAAAAAATTTTCCAATTTTGATCAAAATATATCCATAAACAATCAAAAACTACAAAATTTTACAATATTCTCCATAAGAATAATAATGGGGATTTTAAAATTCCGATTTAAAAGATTTTCTCCGTTACTAATAACTGTACAAAAACACTTTAATGTTTTGAATTATTTGTTTTTTTTTTAGTTCAATAAACAGGTCTAGAGAGAAATTTGGTAAACCCCCATAAAACACCGTTCTCATGGTCCGATCATGCTGGTTTGCGAACTCATCCAAGTTTATCAAAGTACCAAATGGTGAATGAATTCTGATTTTTTAAATTTTGTTATCCTGGATAAACATATTATTTATTTCAATAGCATGGCTAATGTTTTATAAATTAAAAATTTAACTACAACTTTGTTCACAATTAATTATATTTGTCCAGCTGCTACATGCTCATTCATTACAGTTCTTTTTTTTCCTAGTGCTTAATAGTATATTTCATCACTAAGGCCTAAAGTGACTCTTTTCGACCTGTGTTCAAGTTTTACAATGGAGGTGAAACCAAGGTTGGAAAATGAGCGAGGTTTGGAAAGACACTTTTTGCCTGTGTGATGAACTATATTTTTTTGTCATATTGCACCAATATTTTAACAAACTACGTTACAAAACTGAAATAAGTTTTGTTTAAAGATAATGTCTCAAAACTACTTTTAGCTTGTTTTCAATTTAATTTGCTGATGGAAACAAGCAGCTGTTTAGTAAATGTGATTCAATCGTTTTGTATATTACGATTGTTTTAGTTAGATTAGGTGGTTAGACATACTATCGATATGTCAAACTATTAACAATAAGGCAACAATTAACTACAATCAATTAAACAATGATACATACTTTCAATACATGGAATTGTTTAAAATCAAAATTTACAACTGAGTTGACAACAGCTGTTTTTTTACTCCCTAGTGGCTAAAAACACCTTTTAGTCCCTAGAGTGTAAATACTTTAGACCCGAAACGCATGCATTATAAACAGCTGTTTTTGCTGCAGTATGACAAAAAACATTTATTAAAGTACTAGCAGAGTACCCGTCCTTCGTACGGGGTTGGCGTATATAAGTATAAAATGCGTATTGCAGTTATACTTGGCTTTGCGTTTGCAATGAGAGAGGACACGTTTTGAGAAAATTTAGTTCTTTTAATTTACGATACGCTATAATATAGCACATAGCCATAATGTTCTTAACTGCACCTAAACAATAAAAAAAGTAAATGTCCCATTGTATATCACAGCTTTTTGTTGCTAGTTGGTTCAAATTAGCTGTTGCCATTTAAATGCAAAAAAAAAATTAGTGCTGCACCCTGTTGGTAAACCTCATAACTTTTAATACTATTTAATATCATAGAATCAACTTGTGTAGTTGAAACAGCTTACAAAATCTTTAAATTCCTTTTAAATATGAATACTCATAAGGTTAGCATGGGAAACTCCAGAACCAATGTGGTGGAGCCCGAAAGGCATTTTGAGATAAGATTACGTCTGTATGTTAATCGGGAATGTGAGGTATCACCATACCAATTTTCAGCTCAATCCAACCAGTAGTTAATGCGTGATTGAACTTCAAACAAATAAACAAACAAACACACAAACTTTCACATTTATAATATTAGTAAGATTAAACGATTAAACAAAAACTTACGATGGATATTCTATCAATTATCAATTCCGTGTTTACTCTCTTTATAACCACCAGTTAGAAACAATTTGTCATTTGATAACTAACACTGTATTATATATACTCAAATAAAATGTGATAACAGAAGTTTGCCAATATTTGAGAGTTTATTGGCCTTTCTCCCTTAGCTGAGCATTGACCCAGTTCCAGGTCATTTTGTCTGAAGACGGTTTTTACAGCTGTCGTAAACTTACTGGTACTTTATTAACTTTGAGATGGGCAGCAGCAGCATTAAGGCTGAAACTGATCTCCAAACAACCTTAATTAAAGGTCTCGGCATAAAAGAAGAACCTATAATCATTTATTGCACAATTTAGTTTTATTATCACTTATTCAATACAGTAATGGGAAAATAAATAGTAATTAAGAAAGAAAAACAAGCGTAAGATTTATGTTTTAGGGGTTTTTTTTAACAACAATAACTATTGTTAACATATTAATATATTTGACAATAAGATAAAAAACACAAATTTTGACAGAATCAAACACAGTGAGTTGTTTATTGAACTATTTGTTCTACTTGAATGGAATACTGGCAACTTCTTGTTCATACAGATAAAATCTCTACTACATCATCCAACAGTCCAACATTGACCTATCACAGATAGCACACTGTGTATAGTGTTAAGAGTAGACAACACTAAATGTTTAAACTTCTGTTAAATCACAAAACATATCAACAATCAACATGTTTTCATATTGGAAGAATGGAAGAATTATCACAAAGAAATAGGTAGGCTATGCAACAAATTAACTAATTACAATCAAAACTATCTTATAAATCAGTGGTGGAATAAGGTGGGTGTATAAGCCTTTCTGCATGCTGTATCAGGTTTTGTCCAAACTCAATCTTGCTTACTCAGGCTTTGTCGAGAAAGTGATAAAATAGTCTCATAACTAGTTGTTTAGAGTGAAAGTATCATTAAACTCGTAAACTGTGAGCACGTGATAACAATAAGTTGTCAGTTTTTAAAAACACCTATAATTTAATTATTAATAAACTACTGCTGTACTAGCATTAAGTGACTCTCATAGGCCTATATTATTTATATTATTTATATTATAAATATTATTTAAAAAATGAATTATCCACAATACTAGACAAAATATTGTAAACCCTATATGATTTCTCTTGGAGATAGTCATTTTTGAGTTATCAAAACCTGTCTTAATAAGGAAATATTTGATCAAACAATTACAAAACAATATTTGTAAGTAAGTATAAATATTGCATTTTATTAATAGTAATCAATTATATCAATATATGATGTGTGCTTGCTTCTTTTTCTTCTTCTTTCTATTTTTTTTTTTTTTTTTTTTAACTAACCACAGAGCCACACTACTTCCTCAGTAAAATTTTCCCGGTTTTTTTTTTTTTTTTTTATGTTAGAAGGATGCTAGTTTCGAAATTTTAATTTTAATGTCTTGTTGGGCTATTTAATATATCAAAGTTGGATTTCTATTTCTTTTAAAAATTTTAGTAATGGTGGCCATAGCTTGCTTAATAAACAGAAAGATAGCTGGTATAATCCTTAGGAAAATCTGCTGTTCAGTGGAACAGGACTATACCATATACCCAACTTTTCTTGAACTTCGGGTTTTTAATTAATTACCCTGGGTACACAAATAGCCTCAGAACTCAAGTCAGTAGCAAAGCTACACAGATCATCTCACTCCAAATTATATCCAGCTTAAAAATATCCAAGAATAGTTCACTGTCCTAACAAGGTGAGTACATTACATCCGGATCCAGCAGAAGGCAGACTTGGATAAATACGATGATGTTAACAGTAATTAGGTAAAACTACCATTTTTTTCATAATTTATTTTAGGCATGCATAAAATATACTACAAATCTACTACAAAATAAAAATTTATAATATTTTAATTTTATGATAAACTTATATGTTGTATTCAGTTATGTTTCTTTCTATGGTTAAAGCTAAAGTAGTTTCATTTTTATCAAAATATTTATTGATCTCAGTTCAGTTAGCTTTGCTCTTTGAATTTAAATTTAGAATCACTATTTTAATGTTTCATTTAATCAAGGTCGTTGTTATTGTTATGTTTATGTCTTTCACATTTTTTTTTTTTTTAAAGCATGATTATTGCAACATAAATATGTTTCATTATTCATTAACTTTTATTTATTATTTGCAAGTGTTGACTTATTTTTTTTTTTTTTTTTTTTTACCAGCCTTTATCACTACTATTGAGAGAAAAACTAATTATCTAGTACTCTAAAGATCATGTGTTGAACAATTGCATGGAGTTTAATAAGTGAAATATTTCATTAAATTATTTGTTACCTCAGTTCAATCTTTGTAATAGCATGTTTCTTTGCATGTAAAATTAGTAGAATTATTTTTTCAGTATTTAATTGAGATGCAAGGGATGCAAGAAAAGTCCATTAGTTATTTTATAATATTTATTACACCAAAATACCATTAATTTAATTTAAGCTATTCAATAACAATTTTATTTATTTAGTTCCAAAAGAAATTTATGTATTTAAGTGTTCTGAGGTAAAGCAATCCTAATAGTAAACTTTTCGTGTATTAACTCATATTATATCTAATTCAAGTAATTTTCGATGATTAGATTTGTATGGTTTGATTAATAATTGCATAATTTCATTTTATGTATGTAAATATTAATTTATTATTTAAGTTATCAGGATAGGCACGGGCAGGGGGGCCTATGCGGGACGATGATTGGCAACATAGATGAAAATACACCTTTTGAATACGATTCTTGCTTGGAGCTGGATAATGTTTTTGAAAGCGAAATTTTTTTTAACGAACCCCCAATAAATAGTAGTCTTAAAATATTTCACACGAACATCAGAAGTTTCTCAAAAAATGTTGACAATTTATCAGTGTATTTACAGTCTTTGAATGCTAATCTAGATATCATCGTCTTATCAGAGTGTTGGTTGAGCGGGGGGGAGGTGGGTCACATGGACGGGTTTGACTGTACAATGACGGATACACAAAACAACAAAAATGACGGAGTCATTGTTTTCATCAACAAACAACTGTCTGCTACCGTAACACAAGTAAACATCAACAGAGTTTTTGGTATTTCTTTGGAATTCAGTCTTTGTAATAAAACATTCAATCTGTTAGCTGTTTATAGGACTTTTGATTGTGAAATTGATCATTTTATATCTGGTTTGGAATGCTATTATAATCGCATAAGTAAAGACACTAACTGTATCTTTTTGGGTGATATTAACATCGACTTACACAAAACTGATGCAATAACGGATCTTTACTTAAACACTTTACTAGGTGCTGGACTAGTCCAGTGCATCGACAAGCCGACCAGAGTGACACACAACACATCTACTTGTATTGACCACATTTTTGTCCGTTTCCAAGATATGAGACGAGTCAAATCTGCTGTCATACACTCTCATATCACTGACCATTACAGCACTGCTCTTACAATCACTAACACCATTCATACACCTACAGGAACTGAAACTCAGTCACAGAACCAATTTCGCACCTACATTGATCACGCTACATTAACTGAACATATTACAAAAACAGACTGGAGTCCAATCATGAGCAATCACGAGGTTAATCAGTGCACAGCATGTTTTTGTTCGACACTGAGTAACTGCATCAAAGCCTCAACTAAAACAATCAAACATCACTCTACAAGATTTAAAAAAATAAAGCCTTGGATTACCGTAGATCTCATAAAATTAATTCGAAAACGAGACAAGCTAAGTAAAAAGATCAAAACCCAACCGTTTAATTTATTACTACTAGATAGATTCAGGGCCCTGCGCCTATCTTTAAATCAAAACATAAAAATTGCAAAGAAAAATTATTATAGGGGTAAAATTTCAGAATCTAACAGGGATCCAAAATTATTTTGGGGCATAGTTAGTGAAATATCAGGCAGGAATTGCACTAAGGACCATTTCCCATTTGAAAAAGTTTTACCTGGTTCTTCGAATAATGCGAACATTAAGATTAAAATAGCAAACGATTTCAATAACTTTTTTACATCAGTAGGTTCTAAATTGGCCAACTCAATAAATTCAGCTGGGGCTCCAGTCGTAAACGACGCTGACTTCTCACTTGACACGAATTTTACATTCAACACGGTCACACACGCTGACATAGAACGTTACGTCCAGGGTCTGCGCGGAGGGTCTGCGCCGGGCCATGATGGTATCTCGGCCTTTGTTCTTAAAGAAAACATCCACTCTCTATGTGCTCCTCTTCTGCACATTGTCAATATTAGCCTGACATCTGGTATATTCCCAAACGAGCTTAAATTGGCCAAGATCATTCCATTGCACAAATCTAATGATTTCACAGACATGAATAACTATCGTCCGATTTCTTTGTTAAGTGTAATTGCTAAGCTTTTAGAGAAAATTGCCAAAGACCAACTTGTTTTTTACCTCCACCAGTGCAATATTTTAAGTGAAAATCAGTATGGTTGCAGGAGTGACAAAAACATATCTGATGCTTTATTTGATATTAATAAATACATTAACGAGGCAATTTATGGCAACAAACGAAGCATGTTAATTTTCTTAGACTTGAAAAAAGCTTTTGACTCAGTGGACAGAAGTAGGTTGTTGCGTAAACTTGAGCTTGTCGGGGTGCGTGGCACCTCGCTCGCTTGGTTCAGCAGCTACCTCTCTGATAGGCTGCAAACTGTCGCACTTGGTGAAGTGGCAAGCGATGTATTGCCAGTGGAGTATGGTGTAGTCCAGGGTTCGACCCTTGGTCCTGTTTTATTCCTCATTTATATTAATAATATTTCTAAAATTCAAACAGAAGGGAAATTAACATTATTTGCTGATGATACTCTAATATTTGTAACCGGAGCATCCTGGGAGGAGGTTAAAAACAAGGCAGAATCAGACCTCTGTTTACTAAAAAAATGGCTTGATCAAAATGTATTGTCCCTTAATATATCTAAAACAAAATTTATGCCAATTTCATTACGCAAGATAACCGAATACAAACTTGATAACCTAACTATTCATGTCTGTGGAAATCATTTCAATAACTCTTGTTTTTGTAGCAAAATTGAAAAAGTTGATTCATACAAATATCTTGGTATTGTTTTTGATTCAAAGATGAAATGGTCGGAACATGTTGAATACCTAAAAAATAAATTACGTAAATATATTTATGCATTTAGGCAACTTAGTGATATTCTCGAAGAGCAAGAAATTAAAATAGCATACTATGCATATGTTCAATCATTGTTGTCTTTTGGAATTATTGCTTTTGGTGGTGCTTACAAAACTATCTTGCAACCTGTTTTTGTAGTGCAGAAAACAATACTTAAAGTTGCTTTTAAAAAACACTTTAGATATTCAACTGACGATCTTTTTGTAGAATCGGGAGTTTTGACAGTCAGGCAGTTATTTTTAAAATTTATTTTAGTTCACATGTACAAAAACTTTGATAATATTTTTGTAAAAATTACTCATCCCCACAATACGCGCTTTTCTCGAAATGTTGGTGTAAGTGTTCCACAAACTTTCAAATCATTTTCAAATACGAATTGCTTTCACTTAACCCAAATCATTTATCGTAACATGTGTAACAGATATCAAAATGTCAACATTCTAAATTCACCCTCTCTCTCTCTATTTAAGAAGCATGTTGTGGGGTGGCTTGTTGGTCTGAGTACAGAGGACACCGAGGCCGTTATCGCGTTGGGCGGACCTGACCGTTGACCCTACACAATCACTGATACACCACTTTCACTGACTGACTAATACACTACACCCCACCTCTCCTCTTCAATCTTCACCAGATATTATAAATTACCTCTGTTTGCATAAAGAATTTTTTTTTTTTACCGTCAATTTATTCCAGAACACTAAAAATTCAGCTTCAAGCAAGACAAATAAAAAAAAAGGTTTAAATTATACGATTTTTTTTTCTCTTATATATTTTTTGCTTCCCATTTAAATTAATCTTTTCGCAACTCAGTCTACGCACAGGCCCTGCCTATGTAGACTTTTTCCTTTCTTATAGAATGTATTTTTTTTTAACACTTTTATTTACTTATTTCTACAGTATATAATTTTTGTTTTGTTATCTAGTTAGTAATATTTTGCTGTTTCATATTTAAGAAAAGAAAAAAATACAATGTACTTGTCTGTAAATTAATGGGAAATAAAATATTATTTCATTTCATTTCATTTCATTTCATTTCATTTCATTATAGTTGTCCAACTCTCCTGTATACTCAAGAAATATAAGATTTTTTAAAGGGTAATAATCTCCCTTAATTCCCATTAGGAACTTAGCTTAGTACAAAATTAAAAAAAGTCAATAGTTTCCATAATGCACAAAAACGCTGCAAAACCAAAATACTCTGGCTAATAATAAATAAACATACAAACCCCAACTAAATTAAATTCCAATATTGAGCGCCTGTATTCTTTCTGCGCCAATCGGGATACAGCACTCATATTGCAGGTCTGAGATTGCAGGCGTCACAGTTGTTCATACGATAGCAACACTTTTGTTAATAATACCGGAACTTAAAAGTGTACGTATTTATAGTATTAGAGATGTAGTTTTTTTCTATTTGTTTAACATGTATTATTACATGTTGTGTGTACTTCAGTAGTGGAATTAGGCGGGTGTAACCATTGACTATAATACTATTGAGTCTATTAAGTCAAAAGTGTAATGGGGAACGGATCTTATTTTATTAAATAGTCCCTTGAAGCTGCTATACGAACAGCTATAATTACAAATAAAACTAGTTTCCCATATTAACTGCATTACTAAATAATGGATTAATTGTTCAAATATCCCATTCATCAGTTGACAAAATATCCCATTTAATTCGTTTAATTTATGTGACAGTTTAAACCACGAATATAAATTCGTGGTTCGTGTTTATACCACGAACAGATAGTGTTCGTGGTATAAACTCAAACAAAACCAATGTAAGAAATTCAGTCATTGATTCGTTGCTATTGAAACCAATTTACAAACTATCAATTTGTATTAGTTGATATGGTGATATAAGACTATTTGAGCGAGTTGCGTACAATTTTTTACCTACAACATTTGTTGTTGTTGTTATTACTAACAATCACTTCTCATAACTTCTAAGTGGCGTTATGTTTTCGTGTATAACCTATCATTGTCACTGACAGTGATGCAATGAATAATCGAACCAAACAATATTGCACCACTCATTAACAATTAAATTGGTCTTAACAGCTGATTATTTAAAGTTAGAAGCATTCCGATTTTACTTCTTTTCTCTCAATCCTTGAACCTCATTGGTCCGTTACTCGTGTTGTTAAGTAAAATAATGCTGTTAGGTAAGTAAACAATGCTGTTAAGTGGATCTTTTCAATTCTAAGGGATAGTTGAAAAAACTGTCGTAGATCAAATAATTAATTCTTATTATAAGCTTAATGTAGACCTAACATTCCCGAGAATCAGAGCCCCAAAGAGTCAAACATCTAGAATGAGACTAAAACATACCTTGGCATTTTATATTGATCGATTTTTCACAGTTTCATAGCTACCCCCACCGCTTACCCACAATAAAGATTCCTTACAAGCTAATGGGAGAAATTATGGCACGTGTTAGATTGCTGATACCGTTTATTTTAACTGGTACTCGTAAGCAAAGCAAGTTATACAATTTTATACTTCTTAAATCGGGTTAACTATCTGAATAAATTTGAACTCGGGAGGGAAATATTGGGAATTTATGTAGTGTATGTTGGCAGTATGTCAGCGTTTGCGAAAGATAAGGCAGGCACGAATATTTACTTTCTTATCAATATCCGCCTGACGTGTTTTGTTCTATCCAAAGTTACTTTTCTTTGTGGAACTGCAGTTCCACGTGAATGAATTTCTCAAAACATAAACATTTGAAAAATAAAGTAAAATTATTGCTGATGAATGATAAATCTAGAAATATGTTAAATAGCAAACAAACAATATTGTTGCTGATTGTTTAGAATGTATTATATTTTGTTTTTTAGCGAATTTCCCTATAGGGAAGTAGCTATTACCGTAGGTCTCATGGTAAGACTTAGGCCCGGGACCGATTTACTTTTTCATTTTAATGTCCCCAGAGGCCAAAAACACCATTCGTTCAAATTTTTATATATGTATATATATATATATATATAGGTATATATATATATAGATTTATATATATATATATGTGTCCGTGAACACGATAACTTGAGTAATTTTTATCAGATTTGGATGAAATTTGGTTTGAAGGTGTAAGGCGGGATAAACTTGAATGAGTTCGCGATCCAGCATGATCGGTCCATGGGAACAGGGTTTTATGGGGGGTTTTATGGGGTAAAAATTGGGTTTTCTCACTTTTTACCCTCAAAACACAAAATTTCCCAATTTTTCTCTAAACCTTCTTAAAGAGCTTAAAAAAAACAAACAATTCAGTATATCAAAGTGTTTTTGTATGGTTATTGGTTACGGAGAAAACTAAAAAAATTGCAAATTTAAAATTCCCATGTTATTCTTATGGAGAATATTGTAAAATGTTGTAGTTTGCTTGTTTATGGATATATTTTGATCAAACTTGGCGAATTTATTTATTTTATAGTAAGCTATCAATATTTTACTAAAAACACACTACTTTATTAGTTTCCTTGTAGCAGCAAACCTAGGTACTCGTTAAACCTAATGTTATTTAAATAGATCAATTGAAAATCAATTCGGCCGAATGGAAATTCGCTTAGACGGCAGGTTTGCTGCGGCGGGGGTATTATTTACCACAATTATAATCTTATAGTCTAGAATATAGTATCTAATTGTTCGTCATCCTACTTCAGCTGAAGACAATGTTAGGGTACGTTTCAGTCTTGTGTCTAAAATTATAATTTATTTTTGTTCAGTAACCCCATTTTCAAAGTTGCATAGTTTACTGCAATGATATCACAGTTTGTTTGATGAATTCCTTTTCCAACATTATGTCGTATAGTGGCTTCTTTTAAATGCGTCGGTTGTAGTGTGTTTTGATACATGAACGCAGTTCGCACTCATAGGCTAATATTTACTGATACTTTAAATGACTGAAATTAAATATTTGTTATCCGTTTTATAAGGAACTATTAATCACGAGAGGTTGGTAGTATTTATCCCAAATTGCTCATTTCGTAGCGATGTTTTGCCTTCCAGAGATAATATTTATGTGAAATTCCAGAGTTATTAGGTGAAAAATACACAAATTTACAACAATATATAAAATTGTTGGTTGTAACCCAATCAGGTTGCAATTATCACTAATCTTAGGCTATTTAAAATGTATTTGACTTAGCTTTTTCGTCATACTTCAGCTAAAACAGCGGTTTTTAATACATGCGTTACGGGTCTAAAGCTGTATTTTTACTCCCTGGAGTAAAAAAATTTTGTAGACCCTAGGGAATAAAAAACTTTTTTAGTCCCTAGGGAATAAAAGTCAGCTGTGTAAACAGTTGTAAATTTCAATTGTAAGCAATCGCATTGATGGAAATAATTTATCGATTGATTTGTTAAGTTAGTTTCGGCGTATGGTTACATTATTTTCAATAGTTTGACATGTCTATGGTATAATGTACTGTAACCAATCGTAATAGACTAAATGATTGAATCACTCACGAAACATCTGCTTATTTACATTAGCGGAAACGAAACAATTTTGATGTAGTTTTTAGAGGTTATCTTTACATTAAAAGAATTTTTGTTTTCTAGCATAGTTTGTTAATTGATGACGCAATATAACGAAAAATATAGTTTATCACGGGAAAGGTGTCCTTTCAACCCTCTCTCATTTTTGGAGCTCAGGTCGAAAAGAGCCACTTTACGCCCTAGTAATAAAATATACTATTTCGTTTCATGTTTACTATGTAGCATATACCACTGTTACTATAACTAATAATAAAACTACTATACTAATTCTATGACAAACGGTATCAGCAATCTGACATACACTTTCTCCCATAAGCTTGTCAACAACCTTTACCATGGGTAAGTGGCGGGGGTAGCTATGATATTTTTTAGAGAAGAATAACCTTTACCTTGCTATAACTTTTGAACCGGAATTGTTACAGCAATGTGGGGTTGCACTCTTTTGTTTAGAATTATAAAGACCATAACACATTAATTTAAGTAAAACCCGAGGTTTTTCCTAAAATCTGATTTGTGTTATTTTAATGGAGAAATAACCTAGGTTAACCTACAATATTTTTTGAGCCGTAATTTTAACGGAAATGGGATTTGTACCATTTTGTTCAAAATTTAAAGGACTATAACACTAAATTTTATGAAAATCGTTAAAACCATTTCCGGGAAAAATCTACTCTTCAGTTATTTTATTGGAAAATCACCAAAAAGCCAAATTTGAAAAACACACAGTCATCACTTCCAAAACCACTTTTTTGGGTTTAGAGGGACGCAAAACGAACATATCCACTCAAAACTCAAACTCGAAAATTTTGACGAAAATAATACTTTCTCCATATAGGCTACTATGTGTGGAGGGAGAAAGTAAAATGTTAAAACAATACCTAAATACTCTAAAATATTACTGTTTCACTACAGGGTTTATAAAAGTCATGCGAAGCCAAATGTGTTTTGTTTTTCTTTTTTCGAGGAATGTCATTTAAACCAACGCTGAATGTGTCCCTGTCAATACACTACCGATTGTACCGAATACAAAGTTAACATTCGTTGAAAGCTAAATCCAATAGAAGATTTGTATGATTGCAATTTGTCGTGTTTTCTGCCGGCTATGCAAATATAAATCCGTAATGCGAACAATCTTTCGATTTAAACAATATATCTAACCTATCTAACCTTATAAGTTACTGTATAATACCTTAGACGTTGTAAATGTTACCCTTAACTAATTATATGTATTGGTTTAATATATTATCGTCATATACTATAGGAAAACGGCAGTTTTTAATACATGCGTTGCGAGTCTAAAGTAACTTTTTTTCTCCCTGGGTCTTTTAGGTCAATTGGGGGTAAACGCCTTTTTAGCCCCTGGGGAGCAAAAGCCTTTTTAGTCCTCGGGGAGTAAAAGCCTTTTTAGTCCCTGAGGAGTAAAAGCCTTTTTAGTCCCTGAGGAGTAAAAGCCTTTTTAGTCCCTGAGGAGTAAAAGCCTTTTTAGTCCCCGGCGTCCCCGGGGAGCAAAAGCCTTTTAGGTCAATTGGGGGTAAAAGCCTTTTTAGTCCCTGGGGAACAAAAGCCTTTTTAGTCCTCGGGGAGTAAAAGCCTTTTTAGTCCCCGGGGAGTAAAAGCCTTTTTAGTCCCCGGGGAGTAAAAGCCTTTTTAGTCCCCGGGGAGCAAAAGCCTTTTAGGTCAATTGGGGGTAAAAGCCTTTTTAGTCCCTGGGGAGCAAAAGCCTTTTTAGTCCTCGGGGAGTAAAAGCCTTTTTAGTCCCTGAGGAGTAAAAGCCTTTTTAGTCCCCGGGGAGCAAAAGCCTTTTAGGTCAATTGGGGGTAAAAGCCTTTTTAGTCCCTGGGGAGTAAAAGCCTTTTTAGTCACTGGGGAGTAAAAGTCAGCTTTTGTGAACCTCGATTATAAGCAATCTTATGTATTGAAATTATTTTTTGGTTGATTTAATCGTTCGTGGCTTATTGTTGCATTATTTTCAATATTTTGAGATTATGAAGGTGTAATGTGCAGTAACACAATCGTAATAGAAACACATAATCGTGTAAATAGACGAAATAGTCGAATCAATTTCTAAACAGATGCTTATTTGCGTTGGAAAATTAAAAACAAGTTGGTTATTATCATTTTCTAACTTAATTTGTTAACTAATATGGCATTATAGCAAAAATTTAGTTCATCACTCGGGAAAATAGTATATTTCATCACTAGAGCGTAAAGTGACTCTTTCCGACTCGTGCTCAGGTTTTACGACCGAGGTCAGAAAATGCGCGAGGGTTGAAAAGGCAATTTTTGCCCGTGTATTTTTCGTCATATTGCATCAATAATTAGCAAACTAAGCTAGAAAATAGAAATACTTTTCATGTAACGATAACCTTCCAAAACGGCTTCCAGCTTGTTTTCAATTCTGCTGATGTTAATAAGTAGTTGTTTGGTAAGTGATTAGTAAGTGAATCTATTACGATTGTGTTACTGTACATGTTACCAACCACAGACTATAGAATGTAATGTTTACTCTATAGTTTGTGATTATAACATAGATATATAGAACTATTGACAAGAATTCAACAATAGCTAAAACTTTACCTCATTAATCAATCGATAAATCATTTCGATCCACGTGATTGCTACAATCAAAATTAAAAACTGTGTAAAACGGCTTATTTTTACTCCCTAGGGACTAAAAAGACGTTTAACTCCCTAGGCAGTAAAAATGCAGCTTTAGACCTGCAACGCACGTATAAAGAATTCCTGTGTTTTTGCTGCAGTATGACAACAAATTTATTTTCAATCCTCGCTCATTTTTTCAGTAAAAATTAAGCTCGGGTCGAAAATGGTCACTTTACGCCCTAGTGATAAAATATACTATTTCTACTTCCTTACTGTTTAAGATGTATTTCATGTAACGATACATGTGAACACTTTAACCTTAACTAACTTAACTAGGCTGTTTTCTGTCTATTTTTATGGGGATATTTACGTTTGTTGTGTTGGCAGATATGTGTGTCCGAGGGAAGTTTGTCGTTATTCGGTTGGTACCACTGCTGCAGCCCAGTTTATCAGTCAGTCGTGTGCGAGCAGAGGCAGCGGTAAGATGTGTGGACGCGGGAGCCAGCGTCGAGTTATAGTGGTATTATGCTTCCTCTCCTACCAGTAGCACTGGCCGTCATCATACTAGCTGGAAAAGTAAGTGTCAGCTGATAATTTGACTGCAATTTCTATTCAATTTGCTGCAATTAGAGTAGTCATTCGTATTTCTTTGTTCTCAAAGTATGGTAGACCCTGGGATTTTTCTGCAAGTAAACTGTAGTATCATGTTATTGTATATAGTATTACCTGTTACATTATTGTATTGTATAGAACCTATATATTAGTATTATGTACAGTACAGTAACAATTGTAATTAAATAACTCAAAATTATGTGCAATAAACATGTATGGTCATTGTTATAATACTGATTAACTTACATATTTAGGGGTTACATTATTTATTGTTGAAGAGTAACAAAATATTTTAATCATTTGAATTTATTGTTAAGATTTTATAGAAATAACAGTTCATCAAAACTTACTAGTAATACATTTGAGGAGATTCTTTTTTAGTGGTACATATATTATATTGTATATTAAAGTTTGGCTTGAATATACAGTTACAAACTTTCTAAAATAACATTGATGTATGTTAAACGCACATTTATTTATTTCAACATTCTTGGTAAAGCCTTAGAGCCTTCGTTGAAAGCTCATTATTTATTAACCTAATAACCATACTGTGTATCATTTTCAAACGTTAAAGTGTTAATGCAACATTTAATTTAACCAATACAAGATAACTACTGTACTACGACGTTATTTTCCATTTTCAATGGCTATGGCCTATTATTTGTGTTTAACTAGCTGTCTCTATTCCTGGGTTTGCTGTGGCATAGTTTATGTTTCTCGTCAATAAATCACAAAATCCATATTGGACTCCATAATTTTCCTTTTAATATCAACTGACCATAATACTATGATAACATGAAGACTACGAGAGTCGGATTGATTTGCTCATAGGTTAATTGGGGTGATATTTTCATGATACTGTAGTGGTTACATTAAATGCAGATGTAAAAAGCAGTTTTTGAGAAGGACTTTTGATGGAAAAGCATATAAATACTTTTTACCTAAGAAATTGGGAATATCTTATTAGGGTATAGCGTCGATTAATGAATAGCTACCATATTTACTTTTCATGATTATACAATTTTTTAAGATAAATTATTTTATTTTCTGTGTGATGAACATTAAGACCACATCATATACTTAAAAAAATATTCAATTTTGATCTGTTATAAATATTCTGTGTATTAGGGCCTAACTTTGCTCAAATTGTATGAAAAATAATAATTTCAATTTTTATTGCTTGTGGCTATTTGTGAGAATATAGAACTTTCTGGAAACAGAAGCAGATCATGTAAAATAGATGAGACTTTATTTGTAGAATCTCCTTTGAACCGACCGACCGTATAAGCAAGCACGTGTCCCATAAGCAAACTAGCATTGTGCGAGTACAGTTGTTTAAGTTTGCTTAATTTAGCTTCTTGGGTAAGTTTGTTTTATAATTTGATACTGTAATAAGAGTCCGTGATGTGATAATACAACTGCTTCATCCGCTTAATTGCAGGTTATTTTTATTTAAAATTCTAGCATTATAACATTATTGTATTTTTAGGGCTCATGTTTAAGTTATAGAATCCTAATGAAGAACAAGATAATAACAATCCAAACAAGGGAAAGAAAAATTTTTAGCTGAATACTTAAAGTAATTTAGCATACAAAAAAGTGAAGAGGGAGCTTTATTTAGCCTATAAATGAAAATAAGCAAATAAGTCAAATAGATTACTTACGATTTCGCAAATTGAATCAATTATATTTGTCTAATAGTCAAAACATTCATTTTTCCCACACTACAATCAAAATATATCCATTAATAAGCAAACTAAAACATTTTTACTTTTTCTCCATAACAATAACTTTTCAATTAAAATTTACAGTTTTCGTTCTATTTTCTCCGTAATATCGTATAAACAACGTTTTAATATACAAGGTTGTTGTTAAAACCTCCATAACATAACACCCTCTTCCATTTACCCGATCTTACTGGCTCGCGAACTGATTCAAGTTTATCCAGGCCTGTAGGCTATATTCGTACCAATTTTCATCACAATCGGACGAAAATTATAGGAGTTATCATGTTCACGTACACACATATACATGTATATACATATTTTTAAGAATTGTTGTTTTTGGCCTCTGAGGACATCAAAACGAAAATGTAAATTCCACGTCTTACTGTACTACCTATGACAATAGCTTATACCCTATAAGAAAAATGCACATTACTTGGAAATACTCATGGTATCCTGGTCCTTTAAAGCAGCTACAAGGTAATTTTGTGACAAAACGTAGGGCGTTTCCAAGACGAAGCACTCTTGACGTATACCGTCGTATAGTCGTCAGAAGGGCTCGTGTTGATCTAGTATCTCTATCAGAGTGCCCCAGTAAGATATCAGTCCTACATGCTGCATTATTCACTCCCGATCAGCCTTTGCTGACCCCACCTCTTTGTGATGATAATACCGGGAAACTTGTCCAGAATTTCCCTTCAACCACTCAAGTCCCTTTATATGAACATCGGGGGATTTTCCTCGTCACGTTGCCTGTTTAAGATTTACATCTCCAGAGCTAAATCTGGATTCTATCCTAGTTTTGACAGTCCTCGTTTTATATTTTGATTAAAAGTAATGTAAACCCTGTCTATCTTTATTGTGTAATTTGTAATTCTAAAGCAAGATTAGGTTATACGATTTCTAAAAGTGTTATACTAATGAAATGTACGCAAGGCATCCTATGGTTAGCAAATTAAAATAATTGCTCTCGATTTTGTTAAGGGGGATTTTTTTTTATTAGATTAACCCACAGCTATTAAAATTCAATAAAATGTTTGGCCCTACCAGACGTGATGATGTGAAACGTGGCCCTACCACGTTTAAACCAGTGAGTGATGTGTGGTTTAAAAGTGTTCAAAACTTGTCATGAGGCATAAAGAATAATGCAATATATTTTACCATTTATATTTAAGGTTATCAAAGGTTTAACATTAGGGTTTCAGGATAAGGTCATTAAATTACAATTCACGCTTAGAATAGCCTAGTTATAAAGAAAGGTGGTCTGTAACACTACCTTTAAAGCTTCCTATATACGTAAAATCAAAGACTGAGCGAAATCCTAAAGAAAGCTACCGTTGTATTTGCCATTTACCTCTGCGCTAGACCATAAGCTTTAGTTACATCTCAATCACACCCCCAATTGTCAAAGAAAACCAACATAGTTTATTAAATATATAGGTTGGAAATAAATCAAGGCAGCATAGTGATGTAATGCTGGATTCCATTTTTATTTAATACAAAATTTAAATCATAAAAAAGTAAATACACTGATAGTAAAAGTTATATACGTTTAGGACAGACGAACCAATATTTCAGTGTTTCGTCATAAATTATTTTTCTGTGGTGGTAAGTTGACTTAATTCAAGGTAAAATTGCTTTTAAATTGCTGCCTTTGGGTTTCGTAATGCTCCTATTTTGGTTGGAATTAGTTCCTAGATCTTTAAACGTCGTGGAAACTTCAATTAACCAACCTCGATAAAAACCCCTGCAATAACGCTTCCATTAACGTTGCCTTTCTGCCTAAGCAAAGCTAGACCGCTAGTGGGATTTGAGATAAGTTTCTTCAGTTTTCTTTTCACGCAGTCATAAAAACCCCGAACGTAAAGCAAATTCAATCAGAGGTGTAAGGATAACCGCTAGGAGATTCAATCAGCTTCTAGAGCTTAGGTGAGGACGGATATTGGGTATTGGAAGTGGAGGAGTGTAATACGTCCTGGAACTACCTTCCTGAGGAAATATCTGTGAAAGCCATACAAGTAAAAGAAGTAACTTTTTAGTGAGAAAGTCGTGTTTCACTTAGCTAAATTTGAAACATTTTTGCAAAACTACTGATTCGATATTTGTTTGAGGGTTTTAGTTATACACCAAAACAAAAAAGGAGGATGTTTTTGTTTCTTCCATAAATTCTATTAGTGTAACCGTAACCAAGTCTGGACCAAGTCTTTTGATAAACCTTAAACCATGATTAACAAATACAAATTCCTAGAGATATTTGAGGGTGTTTGCGTGTTTGATAAAGATTCACTTGTTTTGAATCTTCATCATTTATAAATGTGTTTTGAATGTTTAAAAATGTTTGTAACCATTCATGAAAGGGTGTTTCTTTGTTCTCATGAATGTAGGCTATGATTGTCTGGTTGATTTTGGAATGTTATTTAGTTTAATTAGTTTGGATAAAAGTATACGATGGTTCAACTTTCAAATAAATGCAATTACCGTATTCTAAATAAACACAAATATGTTGTATTTACAAGTAACTTTACAGGAAAAAGAAACGTGAGCTTACATGGAGGGTGAAAGGCTTTGACTGAGTTAGGAATAATTTTGAAAAGATTTACATAACAAGAAGGCTTTCCCTGGCTGCATACGTAATCTTGTGAACTTACTATCTACGAGAATGATACTGTAGGCCTACACTGTATGTAAGAAAATTTAAATACCCCCTCAAAATCTGCAAAGTAAGTGAATTGCCATTTACAAGATTGGATTTTCGCTTGTAAATTATCTTGTCAGATGTATTTTCAAATTTAATAACATTGATTTTAATCCGTACTTAGGTTTGTGTTGTTCAGGCTACCTACCGACTACAACTCTGGTCCGGTTATGATTTTAATTTAGTATGACTAAACCAAGTGATTTGGAAATTTAGATTTTTAATGGCGATTCTCCTTTGAAACTACAAAAGTAACGGAAATTCAGATTTTTAAAAAATTGCGCTAATGATAATGATAAAAAATTTGTATGCTACGTATAAGTCTTTTAATTGTATACTGAATTATCTAACCCCCAAATCTGTAAAGATTACGGTTCAAAAGATTGAAATTGTTGTAATTTACCGTAAAATAACATAGCTATTCCCACCGCTTACTCATAAAAAGTATGTGCCAGTTTGCTGAAGCCGTTTATTCAGCATTATTATTTCATCACGAAACTATTTTCAATATGTTTAAAGAACGATTTGTTGCAACTAGCTTGTTTATTGCTGACATTGTTTTAACAAAATCATTGTTCTAATGCTGTTTTATCACTGATCTTAGTTCGGGTTGGTATACCCATTATAGTGATGTTGTAGTGGTTATTCTATCCTCGACTGTGTTTCCATCATAAAAACTTCATCGTTAATAAGTGGAAAAAATCTTATGTATAAAAACCCGTATGTTACTCTTTAGTGTAAATCATTCTAAAATTCTAAAGGTGATGACCGTCGAGATTGTACCTAGCAATTGCAAATTCCAACATAAAACTTGATGAGATGGGATTTTCAGACGTAATTTTATCCTTAAATGTTATAGTAGCAATATCCTATTGATTCCAATATCATTGACTCTATGTCCCTTTAACTTTATTTCTCTTCTTCCTGACCTTATGACCCCCTTTTCTTGTCTCCAACTTAACAGGGCAATCCTGAGTGTTTTGATTAAACGGTATTCGGTTATAAGCTAAACGCTTCATTAGGAGATTCGTTTTAGTGTAGTCTGCAAAGATATTCAATCGTTGATACTAATATATATTTTAGTTGCTGGTTACAATATCTCAAAAAGTGTTAAAATAGATAATATAAAACACATTTCCTGAAGACTTAATTCAGCTTCTTTCAAAATATTTGCAAATCTTCACAAGCATTTGCAGTGATTTAATTCTGTGTAATGATTACGAAATTCAAAAACTTAAAAATATAAAAATCTATGAATAAAAATTGATTGGAGAAACTCATTGAATACGAGCACATCACACTTTCCAGTAGAAATTAATTTTACCTGAAAAAGGTATGTATTTCAATTGTTTCTAAAATCTACACTTGTTTTTTTATATTTTTAGCGAATTTCCCTATAGGGAAGTAGCTATTACCGTAGGTGGCATGGTAAGACCTAGGCCCGGGACCGATTTACTTTTTCATTTTGATGTCCCCATAGGCCAAAAACACCATTCGTTCAAATTTTTATATATGTATATATATATATAGATTTATATATATATGTGTCCGTGAACACGATAACTTGAGTAATTTTTGTCCGATTTTGATGAAATTTGGTTTGAAGGTGTAAGGCGGGATAAACTTGAATGAGTTCGCGAACCAGCATGATCGGACCATGGGAACAGGGTTTTACGGGGGGTTTTATGGGGTAAAAATTGGTTTTTCTAATTTTTTACCCTCTAAACACAAAATTTCCCAATTTCTCTCCGGATATTTTTAAAGAGCTTAAAAAAAGAAATAATTCAGTATATCCAAGTGTTTTTGTACAATTATTGGTTACGGAGAAAATTCAAAAAAATGTTATTTTAAAATTCCCATGTTATTCTTATGGAGAATATTGTAAAATGTTGTAGTTTGCTTGTTTATGGATATATTTTAATAAAACTTGGTAAATTTATTTATTTTAAACAAAGTTATTCATATTTTACCAAAAATACACTTTTTTACCCTCCATGTAGCACCAAGCCTAGGTACTCATAAAACCTAATGTTAATTAAATACATTCAATTGAAAATCAATTCAGGCAAATGGAAATTCGCTTAGTCGGCAGGTTTGCTGCGGCGGGGGTATTTTATTAGTTCATTGAACAAAGATTTTATAAAATTTTGCATTTAACTTTTACTTCCAAAATAATTATAAACACATTTTGCGAATGGTGTCACTGTATCTTTAAATTAATTTTGTAATCAAAACATGCCTAGATTTAGTAAGTCATATAAAATATTCTGGAATTCATGGCAAATTATAAACTACTTAAGCACGTTTAGGCTTGCATTTTCACGTACAGTCGGATGACGCAAGCCAAGCTTGTATTTCTGTATTGCAGCAGAGTACAGCGTAGTATTGATTGTTTACTTGACATATTGCCAAGATCTCGTCCTCTGCCACAATACAGTAAGGGAATTGTATTGTCTCCGTGGAATCATCAGTTATGCGTCAATTGCTTCGGATATTTTATTTATGCCAATAGACTTTCTATTGAAGGAAAGTTTATATTTTTTGTAGTTTTGGATCACGGAATGAATTGACGTCGACTTTCATACTTTAGCGGATTCAAATAGAAAAAAAGGTCAATATTATCGTTTTGGTACAATATATATATATTTCACTACACTCATTTAAATATGCATCAAAGGTATTTTTCTCTTCTGATAAGTGGACGACTTCCGTCTCCCAAAAATCATAAACATTTTCTGAAAACATTTAAAATTTTATTTGGATAAATTAACTTCTACCATTCTAATATTACTTAGACAAAGTAGAAGAATCGTTAAATGGTGGCATCCTTATGAACCACCATACAAGGCCTTATATCCCAATACAAACTAAACATGCAATTCTGAAAATAGATTTTTAAAATGGAAAATCGAATTTTCTTAAAATTAAGTAACCTTTGCTATATTTTCAAAAAATGCCCACGCAAACACCCCTTCTTGCTATTGTGTAAAAGAAATGTGTGAAAAGTTTGCGTTACATTTGATGATTATTGCATAGCTCATTTATAACAAGTACACATGTAATTAATACGAATCCTTAATTTTGTAAGTCAATTTTCACGTCCTAGAACCATATCCCCCTGAGTCTTCGTTCAAATAACAAGGTCAAGAGGACCTAGAGGGTTGTGGAGTTATCAAAAAGCTAACATTTTTTTGTGATAGTGGGTATTTAAACCCGAGACCTTGGGGGCCGAACCCTTGTGCTCTACCACTAGACCAGTTCGCTACCCAATACCAATCGCTGGGTTATCGTCACCAATTTTCTTACACTAATATAACGTTTCTCGACAGAAAAACATACAAAAATCAAAGCCCTCAAGTCAGTCCACAATTAAACCAGGCTTTAGATTTTACAATAAGATCGGATTTATAATTGCAGTACCTAAGTATTTGATTACTGAGCAGAAATCAGTACAAAATAATGCAGTTGTCACTATTTCGCAGTGAAACCTTTTGTATAGGGCGTTTTTAATTTAAATACTTGATTCAACTTGAACAATCAATTTTGGTCAACGATTAAAAGGACTCGTTGTAAAATCATGCTTAAACGTTCGTATAAATTATGTATAACGGTGTGGTTTTGTTGAAAATAATCGGTTTTATAACGATCTTTGATGGCACCAATGGGTGATTGTCGTAATGACTTAACTACTCATAGATGTTGTGTTTAGTTACAACTGATAGCTAGCCATACATATTGGATTTAGTTCTATCTGATAGCTAGACACATATATTGGATGTAGTTACAACTGAATACCTAGTTATACATACTACTTAGTTATATCTAAATAACTACTCATACATAACACATCAAGTTACATATAAATATCTAAATAGCGTACGTGTTATAACAGCAGATCATTGTTTTCTTATCATATACAGGGTGTTCATTTGAAAACTTTCCATATCTGTTGTGAAAAACTATTTCATTTGTGGATTAATAGTAATATAATATGAAGAGTCATGCTTGATTCAAGTAAACAATTTCAAAGATATGTTCCAATATCCGCTATCACATTTACATTTCTCTTCCAGGTAATTCAAAAGCAATGCATAGAAAGTTGCAAACTAGTTTACAGTAATAGGCTTAAATATATCCTTTCTCTAAACGCTGCTTATATGGTTAATTTATTGGATTGAAGGAAATAAAATTACGAACTAAAGGCTGATGTATCAATAAAATACCTCCTGACAGGCTAAAGTAGCTTCCCAAAGAAAGGCGAAGTAAGCATTGGTTTTGGAAAGGGTTGACAGGGCTCGTTGAAACTGTTCTTCACATAGATGACATGTCGTATCGATGGATTATGTGAATTGTCTGCGAAAACCTTTTATAAAATATGTATTAGTTGGCGTCGGCACGATATACGGTAGTTATTGTACCGTGCTGTCTTGCCGCTTTCATGGCAATTAATACCTGCTTGGGGTAAAAAACGTTTAATTTTTTCCAACATCAATCAATATACTGTAATATGAATGATCATTGAATATTTTAAATCGTACTGTCACCAATGCTTAAAATCGTCTAGTTTCTTCGTAGTATTACCAAACGGCTGTTTCATTATAAAAAATAAACTATTAACACACTTTTAACAAAACAAGTTCAATATATTTTAGCATAAACCGTCTTAGAACAAAACAAAACAATTTAATTTTTTCCCCCTGAGGAAGGCTCATGCCGAAATATATTAACCTTTTTTTTATAAAGTGTGTTGATAGAAAACGGAGGGTAAAATTTGTAGGAGAAGAATAAAACGCTACATACAGTTTTAAATTAATATTTTAATATTTCGTAATGACCAACTATACTAAAATTCAGTAAAAGTGTAATCTTATAACGATAAACAACGCACACATTTTCTGGTGAATTAATTAATCTGTCATTAAAGTTTATGATGACGTAACATCGTGCAATATTTATTTCATACCAGTTCCCTTAGAGGTACAAAATAATCTATGAGTTATTTAACCAATGTTTTTTTTTATTTATCAGATTCTGAGGCAGTTCAATGGTAATTTGCAAAAATATTTACATGTAAAGACAGGAATTCCACAGGGCTCAGTTTTTGGAACAAACATGTTCATTATTCATGCCGTCTATTTGTCTGCAGCCCTAAGCAATGTTTGTGTATTATCCTATATGTATGCTGATGATGTGGCGATCCAAATCAGTTGCCCAAACTTAAATTTGGCTATTCCGATGTTGATGCATTACTTCCAGTCATAGAAGACTGGTCTGCAACAAATGTTCCATGGTCAAACAAGATTAAAGCTCAAATAAAACTCGAACTTAAAGAAGTACTTGTATAAAATTTATTTTTGGAGATTTGTGTATGGTACGGGTGAGCAATGATTTTGTGAGCTATTTGTCGCTTGACTCTAATTTAAATTTACTATGTAAAAAGTTTTCAACGAATTAGTAACACTATTCCACCAAGCTATTACATTATGTAACTCAGGTAAATTATGTTATTCGTCGCAATATGATTACTCTTCAAAAGGTTGGTATTTCAAATAATTACTAGTTTGTCATTAATATTTTAACACGTTTAAATAAATCGTATTAGCAGCGTTTAGAGAGAAGATATATTTAAGCCTATTACTGCAAACTAGTTTGCAGCTTTCTATGCATTGCATTTGAATTACCTGGAAGAGATATGGAAATGTGATAGCGATATTGGAACATATCTTTGAAATCGTTTCCTTGAACCAAGCATGACACTTCATATTTCATCACTATCCATTCACCGATGAAATCGTTCTATTTGTTTAGTAATTCATATTTTTTTCTATTTCGACTTATTTTGTACTAAATTATGATGAAGGGTTTTAACTACTTGGAACCTATGAGTATAATTTTTTACCAAAGAAATACAGTTTAAGATGTTCTTTGTGAAGGCAACGACACTTTATTATTTTGCATAACTGAATTAAAAATATATTTTCCAAAATTAAATAATGCCTTTTTATACTGAGTACAAAGTGATGTAGCAAAAATGTTATATTAAAAAACTAAGATTAATTATTTACCTTATACATGTGTAGACTAGCTATTGTTGCTACGGTTGGAGTTGTAGGGAAATATTTGTACACAGATTTATGTTAATTCTATTTAGGCTCTCAACTTCTGCATTAGATACTAGGATTCAAGCCTAATCAACCACCAATGAACGACCTGTCAAATATAGAAATATCGTGACCAGTTAGTTTATAATATTTACAAATATTTAGAGGTGAAGTACCTTAATCGAAAAAAACCTTTTTCTCTTATAAGATCTTTCTCAAAGGCTACACAAAGTATGTAGGTACTACATGGCAAATTAAAATTTAACAAACCCATTTCAATTTCAGTATGATTTGAAAAAATAACATAATTTTCATCCCTGTATAACTATTAAAACTTGTAACAATTTAAGCAAAAGATGTATACGCCAAATCAGTACTACTACCTTAAAAAGCCCTTCGTATAAGATATTGAAACTGTTTTGAAAGTAGGCCAAAGGAGTTATTGTTTGGTCTGCATTCTAAGCAATAAATACCGGCTTGTAGATGTAGAGCCTAGTAATGAGGTGAAAAGGTATGTACTTTATTTATTGACCTACACTTTTTCCCCTTGGCTTTGTTAGAAAACTTTTTTGTTATTGTGGCAATTTATTTTTGTTAATTATTCTTAACACAATTTAATAGGGTGATCCCAATAAAACGCACAAAAACACTTTGTTTAGTCATGGATGAGGATTATAATGCATTAAATTTTCTAAAACAGTCCGAATACAAAATAAGCTAGTTAATTTTAAAAGAATTTTATAAGAAAAGTCAAGACAAATAAATCAGGCCGGGCCTACATTTGTCTAAGGGCTCTTACCCAGTAATGAGTACAATTAGTCCGTAGGAGCGCTCAGCCCTCGGAGAATGCTGCCGGCTGAATTCCTAGCATTTTTATCTTGCACCTCTCATATTAATAAAGCCCGAGCTCCTTGTTTCGTTTACTACTATTACTATATCTGTGTTTCCTTAGGGTAAATTTTTTTTTACTAAATTTAAAAGTTTTATATAACGAAGTGAGGTTAACAACTAGTGGTATATTTTGGGATGATTTATCCCACAGCTTTCAAACTATTCGTGTTTTATTTTTTTTTTCTTAAATGATAGATTTCTATAACAAAGGCAGCTTGTTTAGAGATGGTTTCGTGATTTGCAATGTTTTGGGATTTTTTTTAAATATAACTAACAAGCCTATTTTATTACAGTATATTACTAACTAGGCATACTGTTCTTTACCCCAATTTGATTTGACCTTCGGTTAATTTCTATTACAGTTTTGCAAAGTCAGTTATTTTATTTTCTTTAGATACAGCAGACTAATATAATAGTAAAATACCACGAAATATAGTTAAAATTATAAAAAACTCTAGATCTACTTAAAAAAAAAAACTACCCAAAAATGAACTGAGTCCTAAGAATAATAAATAAAATAAATGATAAAATTATGTTAGATACTTAGTCACACTCTAAATTCCATAATTTATTATTAAATCAAAAATAAGTTTATGCTAATTTCAAACACTACTGTTAATTTCGGAATTTTCTTTTTCTAACTGATTTCTAAGTGAACGAAATACCAATACCAAACTACTTCCAACTAAAATTTCGATTTCATTTATTTTGATTGAAGTTTTGAGAAAAAAACATTTTTGTGTAAATGATTCATTTTATATTTTTATGTTCCAAACATTAAACAGACAAAATATAAATGACACGAATGAAATGAAATTGAGATGTATGAATAGCTTATATATAAAATGTGTATTTCCAATCTTTTTTGTGAAATTTCAAACAATTACATTATTGGTGTTTAAAAACTATTTACGACTACAATATTCTGTGATATTTGTGCAGTAGTCTTTGCTTGCTGAGTTGAATCAATTACGAACACCTCCAGTTGCATTTCCTTTGATGAGACGACTGCAATCTGCAATTAATTATTTTACTTGTGATGTTACGTTTTAGAATCACGAACTCCCTGTAAATAATCTCATTCGTTATCTACCAATTTAATTATTATAATGTGTTATTATTCGTGTCATTAGCTAAGTAGCTTACCTGCAAACAGTCACAATTAAATAAAATGTATAATTAGTCTACGTATCTACATAAAGGAAACATCTACTGGTCCGAATCACTGAAGCTTTTCCCCGGGTAATGTTGACAATTAAACATCCATGACTGTGGAGTGTTTGTGAAAAAAATGAAATATTAAGAGAGAAAAAAAAATAGTAAACCATGTTTACAAGAAGAACAGAAAGGAATAATGTTTATTTGTACAGTATGAATCATTTTTTAAATCATCAGCTGTTCTAAGTAAAGGCTTAAGAAAATTATTAGGTGAAAGAACTGAACAATGACTGACAAAATGCAAGTAATAATTTGGATTATTTTTCACTAACCTTAGGCTATGTATTTGTTGTTTGTAAATACAATAAATTTTGTCGACTACAATAAACGAATTATTATTATGCTCTGTCTCCGCGCTTTTAATTTTACCGTACTTATAAGAATTTTCTAATTGAACGAAAAAAAACATTTACAAATAATTACTTACACAATTATGCTTTATCTCCGGTTTTAATTCTATTAAGTTACTCTTCCTGATACTTGAATGAAGAATGCGAGTTTTTGTAATTTGCCTTCTGGTTGTCCTGTCAGAAACAACAGAATGTTTTGCAATCAAACTCTACTATTCAGAAGCGAAGCAATTACTTCTTTCGTCGCAACTATACCCTGTTGTTACTTGTGAAGCTGTTTTTTTTTTATTTTATAAAATTGGCAAGTACAATATCTCGAACGATAAATCTTCTCGTATGAGCGGCAAGATGATAGATTATACCAGAAAAGCCGGGAATATTGGTAACAGCTTAAACCAATGATTTAACGGGAGACTCCAATCCTTAAAATATCAATCGCTCAGGCTGAACCTCACTCAGTAGTGGATATAAGCAATTCCAATTATAATAAACTTGTTTTTATGTGTTTAATTTTTTTATATTGATTTAATTATTTCTTACAATCTATTTTTTCATTGTGTTTCTAGCTAAGATATAATTTAAAAAATATATTTTTTTAACACATGGACATTAAAGTAATGAGTATGATATCATTTTTCTACAGAACATTATTTTCTAAACAAATTTACACTCTAAATTAAAAGATTTTGATCTTTAACTTGACTACCAAAGACTCCATTTCCAATCACATTCTTGCACACCGTTGAAATTAATAAACTAAAAATAACCAATGAAATATTTTATCACAATTTATTTTAAAATAGCGCAATACGAGTGAATAAGGAATTATATTGGTACTTCTTTATTTATATAAATTTAAGAAAAATAACGCATAACATATAAAAGTATTCAACTGTTTTTATTTTGTTTTTAGTTTAAATTTTCAAAACTTTACGGTATTCGATAGCTTATATTTGCAAATACTCGAACCAAAACGAAAACTAAAATGTACAGTAATATCAAAAATAAATTTGATCTTTAGATAATTTTGAATATATCAAATATTAAAGTTTGGAACTCAACAAATATTCTGTACATAGTATCAAAGTTTGCGAAAAAGAGCCGTAACTTCTTCAACTACAATTCACAAAGGTCATGTTCATTTACATTTACTCAGGGGTAAAATCTCGTGTAAAATCTAATTAATCATCATACTAAATGAGGGGGCAAGGCCACCCCCCCCCCACAAGGTCGCATTGTACCACATCGCTACACGACCTTCTATTGATCCATCCCCCTCTTACTCCACCCCCTCTTTGTTACGGACTGATTTCTTGTTTTCTAAGGCATTAATTGACTTTCACAGTGTGACTCTTAGTTACTGACTCATTTCTAAGTTTCAACGACATTGAATTGTTACCGTGGCACTCTTTTCCATTGCCAGATTTTTTATTTACTGATGAATTTATTGACTGCAAATAATTGATTTACGTTTTGCAAATTCTGAAGCCTTAATTGACTAACACTATCGCTTACCTTGTCACCTACTGATTTATCATTTTCTAGATTTTCAATTAGCTTTCACTATTGCACTCTTTGTTACCAAGTGATTTTTATGAGTTTGCAGTGCACTAATTGACCCGCAACACTGAAGCCTTTGATATCAACTAATTTATAGTTTTAATATATTAATTGACTCCCGCCATTGCACTCTTTGTTACCAACTGAGTTCTTGTTTTATGTTTCCTCCGCGGGACTCTTTGTTACCGAATACATTCTGATTTTTAAAGGCGTTAATTGACTTCCAACCTCGTTTCTTTGCCACCTGATCTTTATCTAAATGAGTTAATTGACTTCCATTGTGTGTGTCTCTAATCCAAGTGATTCCTTGTTTTCTTATGAATTAATTTACTTCCTTCATTAAACTGTTTGCTGCCATCTAAATTATGTGTTTAGAAGGAATCGATTGGATTCTACCTTTGGATTAAATGTTACATTATCATTGCGGTTTAAAGTCTAAAACTGACTCCCGGGTACCCTACGTTAATTATGGCAAGGAGTTAATTGGCTTCATATGTTAAACTTATTCTAAGGATGTGTTTATGAGAGTATTTTTATGCATGATGCTAGACTCAAAATATGTTATAATTTATTGTATTTGTTTGTTCTAACTGACCGCACTACTTGAAAAGCGGCCAGTCAATTTCCAAATACTGTCTATGCATGTAACAAGTTTGTACTCAATGGAAAAAATTCATTTATTCATGTACGATTATTGGTTACGGATAAAACTCAAAAAGTAGTAAATTTACAATGTCCATGTTATTCTTATGGAGATTAAGTAAACTGTTGTAGTTTAACTTACTTGTTTATGGATATATTTTGATCAAACTTGGCGAACTTATTTATTTTGTAATAAGCTATTAATATTTTACCAAAAAATAAACTTTACTGCCCTCCTTGTAACAGAAAACCTAGGTACTCGTTAAACATCATATAATTTAATAGATTTAAGTGAAAATCCAGCTAGGCAAATGGAAATTCGCTTAATCTACATGTTTACTGCTGCGGGGGTATTGATTAGTCACACAATTCTAATAGTTAAACTAGATTTGCAATTCTTTTTCCTTCAAAACCTTGTGCAAATCCGTGAATAAATTAAAGTCAATAGCGAAAAGTATATTAGTAGTTAATTAAAATCTTAACTAGGCTAGTGCAATTTTTTTCGTAAAGGAAGTCTTTTGTTTTCTTTTGGTACCTCCCGGTGTTAATTTTCTGATGTCTGGTAACATTAGAATACACAAATAACAATAACTACGATAACAAATTAACCATCAACAATCAGTTAAAATATTTTGCCTGCGGTAATTTAAAAAGATATTTTCCCAGGAACAGCGCACGATTTACAACAATCTGCCTCGTAATAGTAAATTACATCACAAAAAGTGTACAGTGTTCTATAACATGATCAATAATGAGTATGATGATTTTCCAGAAATGACAACTGAGTCTAAATTCAGGCTGATCATATGCAAATTACGGAACAGAACTGAAATCAGATAATGAGATATTTAAACACTCTCTGAGTGAACTATATAAATAACTGCAAGCGAATATTCAATTATGTAGGTGAATCGAAAAAAATACTATGTGGATTTCATTTCAAAAACTTATATTTACGTCATGGCTATAAAACAAAGAATTCTTAAATACAACTGTAAACATTCATACTCTGACGCAATCTATTAGGTGTACATTGTAAAAATGAGACACTTCTGTGTATTACAATTCGTATGGATTACACATTATGGTCATTGTTACTGTGAAAATGGGGTTGATGGGATGATGATTGCAGGCTGGGTCAGGGGGGTGGGTATCGATGAAATGTCACGGGGGTGTAGTTTTGAATTAATCTCCCCGAGTACAGACGTCTGTCGTGTCATTGCAATTGGAAGTAATGGATTGCACAAATATCAGCGGGACCTTTGCCAGCAAATTGTGGATGTACAAAAATTATTACCTGATTTATACTTCCGATGAGATTTCACAAGATGGGTACATTTTTATTACCTTTGGGTAACCTACTTTTGTTGATTTGCTCATTGGAAAGCGTAACATGTTTTCTAGGTGTTTTCTAGGGCATGTTCGTTAGGTGTTTTAGTTGCGTTTTAATTATTAGGTTTATAAAAGCCATACCATTAGAACTTAGTTTGTGATAATTCCGCGACCCTTTAGGCCTATCTTAAGTAATGTGTAAAATGGTATATACAATACTTATGAATCGGACTATAAATTTAACATGCTTTCTTATAAGATTGTTATCTTCATAGGCAGCAAAAGACGAGTTTAAGTTTTGTTTCTGTGCTGCGTTATAGTATCTACTAATTGTTTCCAATAATTATAATGTATGAAGTACTAACTTAACTATTTTTAACGATCACTACAACTCATACAGTGATAAACGTATGACTATAAAAGAAAACGAGGAAAGAATACGATTGTAGTATTACAATAAATACGCTTGTCGAAATAGAAAACTCAGAATGTTCGCGACTTGAATTACTGATTTAATAAGCATTATAACTAGTTTATTGATATGAGTAAAAATATTCGATATAGCAGTTTTTAGTAGTTTGGATGGATAAAAATCCCTTTTAGAAAAAGTTAAATAAAATAAAAATTAAATTATAAAAATTCAAACTTAGTTCTAAGTCATTTTTAAGGGTTGTTGTCATTGACTACAAGATTCTACTATAATTCATTGATTATTGTTCGGAATTAAATTTCGTACTTTGTTTTAACCGTGTCTATTTCACAAAATTTTCCATTGACATTTTTAACTGTGCTATTCCTACCTGGAAAACTAGCTTGTAATCTTAACATAATGATTCAAGTTAAACGTAGTACATGATTTTATTTTATTTTTCTTAGAATATAAAGTAAAATATTATTTTTGCTATCAATTCAGTTTTTTTTTACCAATAAACATAATAAAAATCCATCCCAACTATCCACGAAATATAAAAATTAATCACGTTTACTAATAAAATTGATGATTTTCCTACTGTGCAAAGTGTAAGTAAATCTTAATAGGTTCAAACACGAATAAAACATTTTATGTAGCCTAAGAGAATCACAAGACAAGACGATTGTATCTCTTTACTGGCAGCTCAGACTTCCATTAACTTAGACATTAACTTGATTCTACCAGAGGCAGCGTCTTTTCAACTCACATCAATTGTTTGTGCAACCACTGAACTTCGTGTTAGTGTTTACAGTACAGAAGTATATAGTAAAAAATTAACGTGTAAAAATTTATAAAAGTCTTAGCCTAACGTTTTTTATAGAGCTTTAGTTTGATTTATTCTATCACGCAATACAGAATTGTTTTGTTAAAATTGTGTTTCTGTGGAAATTTGTAAAACCATCCACTACATACAGCAGGTACACTAAAGTATTTAGTGTTTTTTTGGGCTGTGAAATAATAGACCTATACCATAATAGAGAGGAATATGCCTAATTTATTTGTTTGTTTGTATTTCAGATTTTTTTATTTAAAAGATTCGATAAATTTTTTATTTTGAATGACCGTGTAACCGTTAACGAATCATAGATCCATACTACTAAGTATAAGTGAGAAAATGTACAACGTAATCTAAAATACGTAAAATAATTTTACATCATAGTTTGCCATACACAGTCTGTATCATAATTATAACTATATATTATTGTTATTATTCAGCTATATAATTTCAGTGGAAGGTTATTATACGTGATATATGTTGGGTATACAGAAAGGGTATAGGGCACGCATATCCCATTTGAAAACAAATGGGAATATTTCTTTCTTACAGGTATGAATAATTCAAGGATTTTACAGGAGAGAAATAACCCCTTCTTATGGTAACATTTTTGTATGAAGTCTTATTGTAAGCAATAGCCTTATGCAAAACGTATTGTCTATAATCGTAATATTTTTTTATTTACGTTTACAGTATGAAAAATTGAGTTAATTTAATTATACTCATGATTAATCTAATATAGGTATCTAATTTGTGCACTTTAAATTATCAGAATTAACCATTCGGGACACCATAGGTGAAAGATTATTGGTGAGCTAGGCCTATGTTTTTATAAATAGAAATTAACTATAGGATTTTTATGGTTATATAAAAATGCATACCATATTTGGTAACGGTGTTGTAAAAGCTGGACTTTGTTTGCTTAGGTTTTCGGTCTTCTTATATCCTCTCTAATCATCTCACCAAAATACATATTTTTGATAACCACTTTGCCATGACCTAAACTATTTTTTTTGTCCTTAGGACGCTAGGCACGAGCTTGGGATTGTTTTTCGCATTACTTCAGGCTATACCTAGGGGTTGCGGCATTATCACTTAGATCAAATCCATTGGTGACTTGGCGGGGATCGAACCCAGGACCTCAGGGACTGAAGTCCCGCGCTCTAACCACTACGCCAGCTCGCTCCCCATGACCGAAACTATTAACAATAGACTAAATTACTTCATTTACTATTTACCATTTACCATCGATGTCTTCTCCGCCGTCCTTGTAGACAGGGGAATCGTCAATTTCTTGTAATAGTGTATGTGTGTGAGAGTGTAATTGAGCATTGCTTTCCTATTTATTGTTTAGGTTATATTTGTGTTCGTTGATGAATTCAGTTAATTTATAATATGGACGTTCAATACTCAATACTACTTCACTTGCAATGCGACGATTAATTTAATTAAAACACGCTAACACGTGCGAGCTAGTCTAGTGGTAAATCGCGGGGCTTTGGTTAGCGAGGTCCCAGGTTCAAATATCACCAATCACATATAACTTTAGCTGTATGATAAAACCGTTACCGTCTCACACCTATCTTAAAATGCTATCTAAAACGGTTTGGGCCAGATCCCAAATTTTTCTCACCTAAAGGAACAAAAAAACCTGACGACCGATCACTGTTTTTCGTTGTTACCTACCTTGAGAATTGAACAAAAACTTATGATCAATATTTGTTTGAAGTAAACACTGTCTAAAGTGTGTAAATGCAATTTTGTTCACGGGCTTAAAGTTCATACAGTTTAGTTTCAAATCAGTAAAATTATCTGTATTTATACTAAGAATCGATTTGTATAAACGTTTTTACTAATCTTTTTGGCAAGATTTTCTTTCTATTTATTCATAAATATACTTAGAAATGATTTGTGTTCAATCTTAGGAGTCCTTCTTTATTCGCTAGCTGGTTTTAAATCATTTGATAAAAGAAATATTTTTTAATCAATCTGGTTCATTATTTAATTGATATCTGTAAAATAGATAAATGTCAAAGAGGATGTCCAGTTGTCAATAAATTAGTGTGAAGCCTAGAGGGATTGTGGGGGTAGAGAGGAAGAAAAACAAACATTGCACAATACAAGTCGCATGGGGGTTTTGTTTGCATGTTAAAAACAGGGCGCTTCGACGCATCAACTTTTACATTTGAGCATTCCTTTCTCCTGTGTTACTGACAAATATCGAACGACACTATATTGATTTTCTTTCAACCAATAATTGTGACTGGTCTTGTTAAAATTAACGAAAGTACTTTATACAATTACGTTGGTATCGTTGGTATCTTCATGGACAGGCTTCTACTGTCACAAACCGTTGATTTTGGGGAAGACCTTATCAAAACTGCAACAATCTATAATCAAACATTTTACCAATACACGTGGATCTATCAATGCAGCATTAGTATAGTTAGTTTTGTAATCAATAAATATAGTGAATGTACTCACTCAACAAAGTATACGTTAGGTACCACGTACGCTATAGGTCGGGGTATTTTAGTTGAATGTTATATCTATGTAGATTGTCGTTAAAAACAATGTTGTAAACTTTAAACAATTAAATTGATAGTATTGTCCCTCGCCTGCTTTTAATTTACCTTGCATTTTGGTTCACTTTACCGACAATAGGTAGCAAATTATAATTGTCAAAGATTACTATGAGTAAGATGATTTTTGTAATTTTATTAAAGACCAGGATTAGTAGTTTGGACATTTATTAAAAGCCCAATGATCAAAACAAGATATGAGTAGATAAGTAGTTATGGTTTATAAGTACTTTAGATAAAGATAGTTTTTTTTCTAGGACACATAACCTTTATTTACCATTAGATCCCTGGAACATACTAAAAATGGGGCGCCACAAAAATATAACCTACGTTTAACGTTCTCGACACAAAGCTTAAGTGAATCATTAAGGAAGCTTAGTCCAAGAGATAACTTCTATTTGGAACGCCTAAAATATGCTCTACCAAAGAGTAAAAAAGACATTCTCTAAGAGTTGCTGAGTAAAGGCTCTAATGGGACTATAAATATAACATTTCCTTCAACTTGGCGGAAAGAAGCTTCTGGGTTTTACTGCATCATTATAACATAATCCGCTCCTTTATAGTTATCTAAATATTCCAAGTACTTGCTAAGGAATCCATTTATGCAAACTGTCTCCTCCTATAACAAAGTAGTTTGTGATTTTGTGAACAAAGTAGTTGAACCAAGAGTTTTAATTATTTTTGACAGTTGTACACGTTACTTAAGGCTAGACCTATGACCTATGATAGATATGTGACGTTATTGTATAGGTTAACACAAAAAGTAACAGATGGGATCCAACCCGATACCACGAAGACCGAAGCCTTACGCTTTCCATTTAGACCAATTCGCCCCTCGTAACTCAAACAGTAATTTACACACATGTTTATCTAAATTTCTTAGATCTTATATAAAATTTTTTTTAGTGTAACATTTAGTTCTAATTTTGATAAGGATAATTTACGCAATCCCTTGATTGTAACCGTATCGCAGGGAAAATTATGATTGTAGAGTATAGTGTAGGTCTTAGGTCCTGGAGGCCTAATTTTGAATCCACGTCAATAGCCAATGTCAAGACCACTACCTAATGATTTGTTTGTAACGAAGATAAGAAAAAAACCCCATGTTATTCTCATGGAGAATAAATAAAACTTGTATTTTGCTTGTTAATGGATATATTTTAATCAAATTTTTGCAATTTTTTTTTCATACTAAGCTATCAACATTTCAATAAAAACACACCCAATACCTCCCCTGTAGCAGCAAACCTAGGTACTTTATAAGATAAATTTTATTTAAATAGGAAATAAATATAAAAATTTGTTGGGAATATTTCAGTAAAAAATCAAATGAGATACATGGAAATTCGCTTAGTCTGCAGGTTGCTGATGCGGGGGTTATTAGAATTTATAAACGTTATTATGGACAACCTAATGTGGCTATGAGTGGGAAACATTTGTAGAAAACACTAAAAAAACAAGATCAGCTTTTGAAAAATGATAAGATATTTACAATAAATGTACATTATATTGAACTGTAATGTACATTGTGAGTATTTCCATAATCTTTGAGCTGACTCTTTTAAGTCTCTTAAGTCTCTTTAAGACTCTTTTGACTTTTTTTAAGTCATCGGAAATTATGGCTGTTATTCGTATTAAAATAACGCTTGTAATACTTCGTAATTGCTCGAATTCGAGCAACAGGGACACTAGTATCTTCTAAATCAGTTGTTAAAAATCCCTTATCTTCGACAAATTCAGCGTGTGCCTCTTTCAAAATTGAGTTTCCGTATGGTTAAAATATGACGATAAAAATTATACTTGGTTCACCTTACTTCAGGAGTAGTCATCTGTTCACTTGTAGATTTAAAACTTCCAGGAAAAGATAGAAAACGCAAGTGTGAGAAGGAAATCCTTCTAACTGGACTGGGGGTGGGGTGTTTTGTCACCAAGGGGAGGAATTAGGCCTCGGGTACGATACGAGCGGCGAGCGGTGAGCGGCAAGCGGCGAGCGGCAACCTGAGCGGCACGTAAGCGGCGGGGGTGGCTACGATACAAGCGGCACATTTATGCTCATCAAATTTCCCCAGTTTTATGAGTCAGTATAGTCGAAAATAGTAAACTATGCTTACCTGCAAGACATATTGCAGCTATTGTTGCTATCTGAAATTTGCTTGCATTCAAAGAAAAACTTTGTTTTTAGAAAAAAAACTTAACCCTAACTTTGTCCCGTACTTTTCTGGTGACTGGAGTGTTTTAAAACTTCCGTGCTGGTCATTCCACAAACATTCCCTGGACTGCACCTCACGTATCGACCCGTATCGCATGTTTACTGTTGTTTCCCTGTCATTTTAGGCCAAACTGAAGCATGACTCACCTGAGCGGCGAGCGGCGTTTTCGCGAAAATCGGTTTTGACTTGGATCCATGAGCGGCGCTGAGCGGTGCCGCTTACCGCCGCTCGCCGCTCAGACGTATCGTGGCCACCCTCAACAAATTTACACGCAACTAAATGAGACCCGATGTCAGAGCGGCGCCGCTCATGCCGCTCGCCGCTCACCGCTCGCCGCTCGCCGCTCGTATCGTACCCGGGGCCTATTAAAAGGCACAAAGCAAGGGCTCTCCGCGCTGCACCCAATTTGGCCCAAGCCTGCCAACCTTTTATATTTCGCCCAGTGTTGCCACTTTTCCCCGTGATTATTTCTCTCTTCTCGCTACTTCAAAGAACTGAAGATTATTACTTCCAGAAATATTGGAAGATCACTCCTTTCCTCTGTTCGTTATATCCATCCGGGTTTTGAAGTCAAAGATATTATTGTCAAAGGTAAGTGAGTAGAAGTGAAATTGGAACGTAGCTTTACATTTATTTCATGAGATCTTATGTTTGAAGGAGATTGAAAAAAATTTAAACCCCAATAAAAGTAGATATATTTCTTTAAACATGGCTATGAAAAGAAATAATTGTTCAAAATTCCCTCGAATATAACTAATTCCCAAAAAAATCATTGATTAATAAACTTTACTACTACGGATGGAATATTTTCCACAGAAAACTTCTAATATCTTGCAAAAAGTCAAAATTAAAATTTGTTAAGTCTTTTTGTACACACCTCGAAAACAAAAAGAACAATTAAAATTACCGTTTTGTTACATTTGTATCGATTATTTTAAGTTAAACTATTGAAAAAAAAATTAAATTAATTAAATGTTATAGCTTAAGATACCTACCATAAAAATATCTAACATAATAGAAACAGTGTTTGTTATACAGCTAAAGTCAGGTTGAAAAAGTAAACGTAAAAGCTTATCATTGTTCTCATTTGAAATCTGTGAGCCGTGACGTGATTTAAACAATCAATTCATGTTTCAACTTTGCAGAAATAATCAAATTACTGACTGAAAACCACAGAATCAAATAAACTGAGCTTGTATTAATACGAAAAGTTAAAGGCAGCCAGGCGAATATGAAGGTTAAAACAATTTCACCGCGCCGCGCCGTAGGGGTTGGTATATTGTGGTTCAATTATGTTTTTATTCGGTGATAACTTGTTATTTCACTGGACAGAGTCTAAAAATGTCATATTTATTTTTTATTTAACATGCCGTGTAAGAATGATTGGAATTCCGTGCATTAGGTTAAATTCAATGTAGTGTTCGAAATAAATGTAGCATTGCTATAAATACTTTTATGGTAAATAAAAGGTAATAATTTGTATGTAATGAATCTTTCAAATAAATTCGTAATTGGTTTATACTTTAAAAGTTAATTTAAGTTATTATCTTCAATTTTAATGTATACTTATAGCTTTTCCGCAGTAAGCTGTTTTAAATAATCTATAAACTGATCTTGGTCGTTGTTAAAGACTTTAGTACAGTAATCGTCCATAGCTTCCCCATTTTAAGGAATGTCAATATGACACACAGCTAGTCGGGTTGCTAGAGAATAAGGGTCATTCAATATGATTATAAAAATAATAGGTTAAAAATTAATATTAAAAGTTAATATAACAATGATTTTTCCATGCTAGTCTACAGTACTCATGGACACCATTCAACATTTTGAAGATTTATGAAAAACACTAGACAAAGTGGGTGGTATAGACTATTTATTTTGCTACATTTAAAAAATGGAATAAACCATCACTACAGTTATTTATTATTACACTACACTATTATCATTATTATTATATATACTTATACCATATTTCGTTGCGGTTATTTCAATTTGTCACCAAACCACAGTTGGCAGACTTGCATGGCCGGCCATGTTACTTCCGCTCGTTATATCCACTTCCGGTTTTGCATTTGACGGATCGTGTCCTCTTCCGTTTTACCATCTGTGGTAGAACACCTCGGTTTTTTCATAAAACTGTTATAGTTTTTATTGTCATTGGTATTAAAATAAGTTTCAAATTCAAAACGTGTTCAAATGATTTTTTAATAAAAACAGTGTATAATATACATGGCTTAGGTTAACATTGAATGTTTGCAAGGATATACAAAATACGTAATTGAGACTAATCAAACAAGCTTTATATACGTCATGTTTTTTTCATTTAGCTATATACTGATTATAGCTATATACTGATTATACTTACTGAGCGCGATAGCGGCTTTTTCATATATTTATTATTAGTAAGAGAAAACATGTCGAAACTCGATAAGTTATCACCAACATGCTTATAAAATATATCATACCCACTATTTGATTGTTTATCGAACAATTGCCATGCAGTATTTTCATTTTGCATACCACATATTTTTTGCAGAATTTCAAATACTGTGGAGAAAGTTTTATTAGCAACATAGTCTTTGAGCTAATAACTACAACTATAATTTAAGCTGTCATATAATTACTAAGAGGGTATATATATTTAATGGTTCAGAGTATTTTTTCTTGCCTTGTTAAAGCATCAAATCTTGTATCGTAAGGAGTTAAAAAGGATTTATCATAACAAAATTTACAGTGACAGTCGTAAATTCTTCATTGAAAATAAAGCTTGTTGCACATTATAAGCGTAATACATTATTAATTAATACACAGTCCATCCGTACATAAGCTAATTCAATATATATAATATATATTTAGCAGGGAAAATAAAACAAATTGACTTGGTAAAACCATTGTCCAACAGTTAAAAAATTTATGCAGTAAGAATAATTTTTTTTTTAGTAAACAGTGATAAATATATTTTTATACCGTTTAATATTATGATAATTTGGAAAATTATATTTCTTCGCTCTTACTTACCAATGCGTTTTGTTGCACAAAATACCATCTAAATCTTTTCATATTTTCCACCATGTGGAGTTTTAACAATTGTACAAAAAATTGAAAAGAGGTGTTTATATACCTCGTGTATATAAACCTACGTGAATATACGCACAAATTAAAATATTTGAACTAATCAATTAGTTTTCATCACGCTTTTTTCTCATAACCAGAACTATACGGTGTTTACCACACCGCTATCTTTATTGGCTATCTTTATCCAAAACTATATACATTCATTCGCCAAAAGGTTAATGAAAGTTATGTGTGTTTGTTAGGCGTCTGACCTTTGGTTTCCAAACAGAAATCGACATCCAAATGTTGTTTTTCCGAATGGAACAATGGATTGGTGTTGTGTAGTTTCGAGTTCTGTTGTTGTTTTCAAAGATATCCTAACTTCAGACTACTCTGACGTTGCTTTACGAAACACAAATGTTTTGAATATAGAATACTGTTTGTGCAGATATTCATGGTTATTTAAATGTTTTCCGAATTGATCTCTTTTATGGCCTCTTAAGACACATTTACAGTAGCTTTAAATCCTTACATATTTTACTAAAGATTATTGGTTTTGTATTATACTTTTGTTCTAATCATCAAAGTGATCTAAGAAAATGTTCACTAAATTTTAAATGTCGGTATACCAATTGTTAACCAGGCATTTTGGATAATTGATGTCAATGTTTAATACTGGGATTCCAAACCAAAATACGTTAATCTTTAATCAAATTTTCAAAATAAAACTCAAAAGTGAGTATAAAGTTATGCCTTTCAGTTCACAAAATATATAGGTTACTCAATAACAGCATATGTATAATTAATAGTAACTCGGTAGGTCATATTTGTACACTTTTAGGTTGTAGTTAATGATCTCCAGGCAATATTTTTACCACTAATTAAATTGCTTTGACCATAACTCTTACAATAATTTATAATCACAAGCCTTACTCACTCTTAAAATTTAGATAAATTATAAACATTAAAAGTTTGCTGGTAATTGTGGGTTCGTAATCTTATTCAATAATTATTGTTAATTGTATCTCGTAGTAAAAATTATAAAGAGTAGCCTACAATAAAGTAATATAAACTTTTAATAACCATACATTGTTATACTTTGAATTCAATATCTTTCAACATTTGCATAAACGTTTCAAAAGTATACAAGTTTAGAAACTGTTGATCCCAAAGCGCCTTCATAAACTAGATGCAAAATGGGTACAGCATTCATTTAGCCGACCCATAGTTGTACGGCGCTCTATTCTTACACATTTATGAATTTTCACTTGAAATGAACTGTTATTTTTCATAAAGTTATCGTATTCTTTTCTTCTACTAGGCTATATTAAAATAATCACGCTGAGCATATTTCGAAATTTCCAAACGGCGAAGAAGTATTCAATGATTTACCCAAATTGAAACTCATATTGGTGTAATAATTTCCTACGATATGAAAATTATTGCGGGTCCTATGACAGGCTGTGATATGAAAGTGGGAGAGTAATAAGTGTGCGTAAGAGAAATTTGCAGAGAAGGGGAGGGAGAGAGATATGATCCCTCGGGACGTGATTGTATTATCAATCCTATTCATCCTCTAGGAACCTCTCGATTCTGATCGGATTCGAGGTTTGGCTTGAATAAGAGGGTAAACCCTTCATTTGTAGTCTGGTTGGAAGTAATAGTGAACGTAGTGTCGTGAACTTAACTCCTGTCATCATTATCAGGGTACCTATGGTTATTTTCTGTACAAAAACTATTATAATGCATGCAAGATATGAAAAATATTCTTCAAAGGTCAACGTCAATATTTGAAAATGATTCCGTTTGGTAATCCAGTCATCAAACAGTAAAATCACTAACTATTCTCTACCAAAGGAAGCTGTGGATGTCAATTAACTAGTTGGGGACCGGAAGTAACTTGTAACAGAGAGGTGCCTGGGGTACAACAGTGGAGATCAATATTGTGGTGTACAATACAAGGGGGGGGGGGCAAGGGGGTGGAATACTTAGCGGAATGATTACCATACATATGTGCACTTTACACGCTTGCATTCCTACACTAACTGCAATGGCGGTTCCATTTAGTTAGTATGAAATGTTAATCAAGGAATTTGCTCAGGCTTGATTATTGAAGGGGAGTTTACGGATGTATTGATAGTTGTGTATAATTTATGGTTGAGCTGTGCAAGGAAAAAATACTAATTCATTCCTCATAGTGTACAGGAAGTGATGGTTGCTTAATTGTAATTAGAGTATCGGTAAAATAATGTTCAATTCAGCGACAAAAACTCAACATTTTATTTTTTTAACAATGCAAAATTGTTGAACCTGTTTTGGTGAAAGAGTGATTCTTCGGTGTAAGCAAAAGCAGGATGTAAAATAAATTTTAATTTTATAGATTACAGTTGTTAATAGTGTCTAGTTCGTGTCTGGCGACAATGGTCGCTAGTGTCGAAGACATTTTGCTTCTATTACTTTAGGGGTTAATTTAATAATTTGTGCTTCACTATTTGGTTATATAACTAGGGACGAGTTGTTGTATATGATTAAATAGTTTTGTTCGGTTGAACGAGGTTTAAAATGTCTGAAATAGCAAGAAACAAATTATAAATAAAACACTACACCTACAGTGCACCGGACAGAACTAACAATAAATTGGCTTCAGATTTTCCACAATTTTCCGCAATCCATAATTTTTCAATTATGGAAGATCATTTTATATTATATTTTATAATATTATTTATATTATATTAATAATTTCATACATTAAAGTTACCACTTCACAGAAGGGTTCAAGTGTAGAACAAAATTTGTTTACCTTTCTTATACATTGTCAACGTTTTTTCTGAGAGGCAAAGTATTCAATTACCAACTGCTAAAAGGGTGATCCATCTTTGTCGAGCTCAGGTCTCTCTGCTTGCGTGGAGAGTTTAGTTTAATTTGTACACTTTAAATTCGCTATTTCGGCCAAAATCTTTGAAAATACAAATTTTTTTCTCTAAATCTTTATCTCCATGCTCTGAGAATTTTTGTTGAATGGAGTTATGTTTGTCACGTATTATACATAATTAACGGATATTAATTTACGTTTTATTTGTCCAACTCATTAATTTTCCAAACCATAATTCATAATTAGTTCATTTATTATAGTGAAAATATATTTATATTTGTGATTTACCCTAAATCAAGATGAGAAATTACAAAGTATCATAAAAAATATAATTTTAGAGAATTTAATGTAATCGAGATTTAAAATACTTCTAATTACAGAAACGACCGATGTAAAAATGTGCATGTAATCAAATTAGTTGGGTGATTTATTTTGTAATGCAATAGCAGAATAATATAAAACGTTCACGTTTCTACCATATCTTGAAAAACTCAATTTATGATCGACTTGATTAAGTCAAATCTATTTTGAAATTCGATACCTTTTTACAGAAAACATCTTTAATGAGGATTTCAAACTTTTAAATACAATGAATATCTTCACTAATAATGCTTTCACTGTAAAAAAACAAATAAAATAACCTTTTACGTTTGACAAATTCATACGGTTTAGGACAAACTGAAATAGTTTATTGTGTCATAAGACTATCATAAGACTTTTATACCCTCTTAAATTCTACCAAGTATAAACAAATTTTCAACAGATGTCAAGAAAGTGAACGAGTGAATCGACATGCGTTATTCGAATGGTTGAAACGTTGGTACTCACTTTGAATGTAATCACTGGAATATTAAACTATGATATTTAATTAAAGTTATAATCTAAGAGCTCTATTATTTTACAAAGGTTTATTTTCAATTGTTACGTGTATATGAACTCTAAAATATACTCGATACAGTATATTCATCAATTAGCCAGCCACCAAACAACTCAATTGTTGCGGTAAGGTTGGTAGTTGTGGTTAGTTAGTTATTTGCACTGTTAGTAGCTGTGGTTACTTGGTAGTTGGAAGACCCTATTACGATTATTTATCCAACTCACATAGTTCCTAGTTTCCCCTACCCTGCAATTGAGACCACATGAGCCTGTGGTTTTCCTGTATTGGAGTTTGAAACAATAATTTACATTGTTGAAGCCCTTCGCAAACTTGTATACTGTAATTGTTTCTATAATCTTTAATAGTTAATAAAGTGTACTAACTGGCCTATACAATTGCTTAGAGGTGAATTTTTTAACACGAACTAAGCTAAACTGTAGCAGTAAAATGTTAGAATTATGTTTCTGAACTAATAGCATTACATTTTAAAATAAATATGTGTTTTTGTTTGTTTTTGTTTTTGTTTTTTAAGAAAATTGTTGATGTAAATTGTGGATCTAACCAAATCAAAGGTCAACATCACTTCGATTTCTTCAAAAAAGGGCATTAAGGGTTAACATTAGTTAACACAGAGTGTGGCTTTACAACTTTAAATATTAATTACGAACTATTCATGGAAATACATTTTTTACGTCAATGGAATCCAGTATTCCAATTATACTTTATTGAAAATAAACAATTTATATATATATATACTAGCTGACCCGGCGAACTTCGTATCGCCTAAGTTATTGGTTTCCCCTAAGACAGACCGATGGAAAGAAAGTACCGTTACGTTTAATTTTCAAGATGATCTCGTTCGCATCGCTCAATCACGTCCTGGTTGAAGTTCGTTCGCTACGCTCACTCACCTTTGGGTTGGAGCTCGTTCGCTACGCTCACTCACCTTTAGGTTGGAGCTCGTTCGCTGCGCTCACTTGCCTTCAGGTTAGCTCGTTCGCTACGCTAACTCGCCTCCAGGTTGAAGTTCGTTCGCTACGCTCACTCACCTTTGGGTTGGAGCTCGTTCGCTACGCTCACTCCCTTTAGGTTGGAGCTCGTTCGCTGCGCTCACTTGCCTTCAGGTTAGCTCGTTCGCTACGCTAACTCGCCTCCAGGTTGAAGTTCGTTCGCTACGCTCACTCACCTTTTGGTTGCAAATTAGCTGTTGTCATAAATGTAAAAGAAATAATAGTGCTGCATCCTGTTGGTAATCCTTGTAACTTTAATGCTATTGAACATCATAGAACAGAACCAACTTGTTTAATTGAAACAGCTGTTAAGATTCATTAATTCCATTTCTCATAAGAATAACATGGGAAACTCCAGAGCCACTGGGGCGGAGCCCTTTTAAGAATTTCGAAACGGGAAATAGTTTACGTCCGATTCGCATACCTACAGAATTTACACACCAAATGTCATAACGATCGGTGAAGTCGTTCCGGAGGAGTTTGCAGACAAACACTGTGACACGAGAATTTTATATATTAGATATATAACTATTTTTATGTAATCTTAGATGTTCATCTTTCAATATGAAAATGTAGTATTAAACCCGCGTAATAAATTATTTACACCACTATTTGTGAATCTTGGCTGACTTTAAGAATTTAAAAGGCAATTCGTTTCAAAATAATAAGTGTAACAAACGTAAAAGGGAGCCACCAAAAGAAGGGTTAACTAAATTAATTTATTTTCTGACTAAAATCTGTACACATTTGTACATAATTTTTCAATTGTTAAAAATAGTAAAACGATATACTATAGCTGAGAAATATTCCTATATTAGTTTTACCATCTACTAGGGCCTATAATGGTTTCACTCACTTCAATTCATTTTAATTTTGCATACCAAATTAAAATTAATTACTTATCCAAGGAGGATTACTGTCGAAAACAAACCTGGTTTTTTTCTAAACGAGGATTAAACAAGACTTAACCTTCTGTCTCCTTTAATCTTCTTAAATTTTTAATCCGATACAAAATTGCTTTTATATTATTCATTAGCAGACCATTGAAGGGGAAACTTTTAAGAAATATACTTGGCCTTAATGTATATTGATGTGTTCGTGCAAGTATTATCCATTACCCAGAATGCCCCGGAGACTTCAGTAAGTAGAAACATGCTCGTTACATTTGCGTAATAGCCTTAACCTTATCTGCATTGTTTTACCTTAGAGTAATTTCGTTCCGTTTTCTACTTCGTAAGAATAACAATTATTGCATTAGGGTGCACGAGAAATATTCTAGCCTGATAGTTATATATAATGCTAAAGTTCCTTAATTTAGGTTGATTTTGAAAGCTCAAGAAAGTTTCCTAAACGTAACAATCTTACTTTGTAAAATAGAGTTCAAGTCAAAGTAATTATATTTAACTGTTAAATACTTTGTGTTAATTTAAAAAATCAAGATATGTAAAGGTATGTAACTATAGCCATAAAAGTGATATCATAGATGATTTTAATGAAATGCTAAATGCCTAAAGATTTAACAGCTAAGTCTTGAGTTTCATTAAAAATTCCTTTCCTTTAACACTATTAAGATTCTTGAAACAACACATAACTCATCGAAGGTTTGCAAAACTTTGGACAATAAGTCAAAGGACATATACAAAATATGTATTTTAAAGGGAGAATTTTGGGTCGAAATCCGTTACGTGCCCACAACTCCAAAACTTGTTAATATGAACATTAAAGTGTTAAAAACTTAGTTTTTCAATGACATAGTACTCAATAGAAGGACTCATTTCCAGGTATTTACGACGGCATTGTTGTCGGTTTTATTATCTATCTGGGAGAGATAATCGGTTCGCTGTAGCGTCTCGATTACGTGCCGGATGCGACCTTGCCAGATGCGACCCAGCAAAGATCGTGCCAGTAGCGACCCTGCTAGTACAGTATCGTGAGTGCCGCTAGCGACCCTTTGTTTTATAGAGGATTTTTACAAAGTTTTGTCAAACCGATATTAATATACAACAATAAACAATACAGCCCATAAACAAACTCTACACACGTGTCAGTAATATGTACCACTCGCCAGAGCCTCATATTAGCCTTAGTTACTATAGCCTCATTAGAATCTCTAGTTACTATAGCTGCTAAGATAGCTTTGTCATTGATTAAAATATGCACATCAGACTTGTTAAAGAAATATTTTATCAGAAGTCCATTCATACACATAGAAATCTTTTAGTCTGCAGTTTTGTTGAGGTAGCAGTATTTTATTGGGCATTAATTTGACAGACAATTGCTTTAATTGTTTTAGAGTGTAATTAAGTTAAGTTATTGTTAAGGATAGACGTTTATACTGTGTTATAAAAAAATCTTATGGGTATTTCCTTATAGACTATCCGGCACGGGTCGCATCCGGCACGGGTCGCATCCGGCACAGGTCGCATCTGGCACAGGTCGCATCTGGCACGGTCGCATCTGGCTCAACACCAGCGTCTCCAGCAGCGGCCCGCGGTACTGAATCACTGTTGACTTTGTCGTAACAATGAGATGACGATTAATTTAAGTCCAGTTACTCAAAAAACAGATTTTAAGCTGTTCGAGAAGTTTGGTTGGGTTAGGTAATGTTAGAACAGTGTCATCTAACCTAACCTAACCAACCAAACTTCTCGAACAGCTTAAAATTTGCATTAGTTATACTACTGTGTGTTTTCTCCATATTTATATAGCGTATGATTAAAAACCTTTTCTAAATATTGTATTTCATTATTTATAACATATCAAAGGTTTTAGTAAGTTATAGAAGTGTAATTGTAAAAGAAAGAGTTGTGGGCACGTAACGGATTTTGGCAAAATTTTAAAGTCAAAGGTAATTTTTTGGAATTTAATTATTAAGTTTCTTAAGGTGGATAAGTAGTTAAAAATCTAATGTATTGTTTTCTTTAACAGGCAACGTCCAAATACTGCGATGGCGACTACTTGTAAGTAGCCTAACTTGATTTATAAATATGATACATTTTATAGATACTACTTTTAGAATGCAACTCAGGTTTAATTTTCGTAGTAACAAATTTTATGTTTCAGCCTTATACCGTAGCCTACTTTTTATTCAGATGCTTGATTAATTTCAAAAGATTTAGAACATTGTCACTATAGAGCAAAGATTTGATTATTTGTTTAACCAGAGATTTTTGTTAAAACTCGTTGAATATTAATTCTGTCAACGCAGTTCGTTAACTGTTTGTTAAAAACTGGTCTCAATGTATAGACAAGCCAACAAGAATATCTAACAATAGTCAAACTTGTATTGATCATATTTTTAGTTTTATGACATGTGCAATGTAAAGTCCAAAAGTCAGCAACACTTCACATCCACAGTGCAGACCGCTTCAGCACAGGCATAACAATTATTACTTTCCCAACCAGTGCTCTGTTAGTAACTTTAGACACTACAACACGTGGAATGAGATTAGAACAACTTCTTTTTTTCAATTTTTGTATTAACTCTTGTGCATTTGATTTGTTAAAAATCATGGGAAAGAAACGATTATTCGAAAAATCCTTTAAGGAATCGTCGAGGTTTAAAAATTAAAGCCATTGATTATCAGCGACTTTATTAAGCTGTTTCGCGAAAAGGAAATAATTAATTAGTAAGAAAACGAATAAAAACATCCAATTAGTGTTACTTAAAAATAAATATCTTGAATTGAGACATCGTGTTTCCAGTAGTATAACAAGTTCCCCGCTGGTTTGTTATAGGTTAATTTTATAATAATATAAACCGATCTCACAATAACATATTTTACAGAAATTGTTTTAAAAATTAATTGTCAATCAAAGAGTGTGGTGCTAGCCTAGTGCTTACCGTCTCGGACTTAAGAATAAGAATAAGAATAAGAATCGTTTATTGCCGTTAAACATGTACATGCAATGGGCAAAGTAACATTTTTACAATATCTTAGCCTACTTAAAAATAAACAGATGTATAGGCCTAGACCTTAACACAGAATGGTAACATCGAATCGTTGAAAGTCATTTTCAAGAACTCGTTAACACTATACATGGGGTTTTCCACTAACCAATCTGACAAAACTCTCTCAAATTTACTATTACTAACTTCTTTTGCGCTATGAGGCAGTTTGTTAAACAAATTAATACTAAGAACATTGAAAGACTTGAGGGTTTTACTTAACCTACAATGTTGCCTATAAATATGATGACTAGATCTTGTGAAATGGTTGTGGATTTGGTTTGACAAAGTGAGGTTATCTAAATTCTTCTTAACATAACATAAACACACAAAAATATATACATTTATCACAGTTAAAATCTTGGCTTGTTTGAACAAGGGCCTACAGTGCTCATCAGGGTCTACATTAAATAAAATCCTCACAGCCTTTTTCTGGATCACTAAAACTTCACTTATTTTTGAACTATTGCCCCAGTACAAAATAGCATAGAGCAAAACACTATGAAAAAAGCAAAATAACAAGATCTTAAGTAATGACTAGGTAGGCTAAATCTAAGGCGACGCAACATGTGAACAACTTTGGACAGCTTTGAACAAACCTTAGTAACATGAGTATCCCAAACTAACTTAGGATCAAGATGGACACCTAAAAGTTTAACGCTACTGTCATCATCTGCCTCTTTCGGTGCTCTTACGTCTAGAGAGAAAGTTATATTCTGTGTCTTATTCAAGTTAAGGAGAAATTTGTTAGCTGCATACCATTCAGCTGCCTCTTTAAGAACTACTTCATTCATGGTGCAACAAGGGTCATTAACATTTTTCTCGCTTCTAAAAAAGGTCGCATCATCAGCAAACATGACAGTACTAGCAGAGACATTATCAGGCAAGTCGTTAACCATAACCAAAAATAGGAATGGGCCCAGGACCGAGCCCTGCGGTATACCGTACTCAACCTGGGTAGCGACTGACATTGAACCCTTAACACTAACTTTTTGTCGCCTATTTGTTAGATAGGATTCAAAAATTTTGATTTGAGGACCGACTACCCCATAATACTCAAGTTTTTTCAATAGTATGTCCCGGTCAACGCAGTCGAAGGCCTTGCTCAGGTCACATAACGAAGCTCGAGTGGCTAAGCCTCGCTCAAAACCCTCAATTACTGAGGAAGCAAGGACCCCGACCGCGTCGGCCGTTGACATACTAGGCCTAAAGCCAAACTGATCAGAAGAAATTAAACCATTGGATTCAAAGTAGTCACTAACCTGAGTTTTCATTACCACTTCCACAACCTTGGCAATGACGGGAACCACAGATATCGGCCTGTAACTGGCTGCCTCCTTTACATCCCCAGATTTATAGATAGGTATGAGTTTGGATAACTTCAATTCATCTGGAAAGATTCCTTCGCTCAAACAAGAATTAACAAGCAAAGTTAAGGGCAAAATTACAACATCTGCAACATATTTCAAGAGATCGTTGGACATATCATATATATCCTTGGTTTTGGATGACTTCAAGCTGGTTAACACTTTCAACACTGCACTAGGCTCAACATTTTGCCACACAAAGCTCTGCTTTACACTTAGCACTTTATTCCTCAGAAGATCTTCAGCCGTTGTGGTTACTGGAGGGATGGCATTACGTATCTGGGGGATGACCTCCATGAGAAACCTGCTGTAGACCTCTGCAGTAGGTTGACCTCTTTCCCTCGGAGCAGCATGAAGTTCATCTCTCACCACTTGCCATGCAGCCTTGGTCTTGTTGGCAGCAGACTCTATGAAGTTCTCGTTAGAAGCCCTTTTGGCATTTTGAATGGCTTGCTTGTACAAGTTTCTTGCTGCTACGTAAGCCCTTCGATCGGTAGCACTCTTGGTATTATTTGCTATTATGTACAGGGACATAACGTAGTTCTTCTGTGCTTCAAGCTGGGGGGTATACCAGATGCCTGATTTACCCTTAGGAGTAGATAAGTGATTTGACGACCTTCTGGGGAAACACCAGCTCATAATACCAATTAATACATTAAAAATTGTAGTACAAATTGTATTGGTATTTTTGTTATAGAGTAGGCTCTCCCAGTTAATAAGGGCTAACTGTTCTTTGAAAAGTTCCATTTTGTTATAGGTTATAGGTCTCACAATAACATTAGGGCAAGTTGCTTTTTTCTTGTCAACTTCACTGGGAAAGAGCATATCAGTAAGAATGACATGATGATCTGACAAAGGAAGTTTAACAACATTCGCCGAAATCATACACTGTTTCACATTCGTTACAACATTATCTAGGCAAGCAGGTCCTCGAGTAGGTTCCCAGACCGTGCATCGACAACCGACTAACTGAAGCGCATTATGAAGAAGTGAACAATTACTATCGTTCTTAAGCACATCTACATTGAAGTCACCACACATAACAACTTTGGCTTCAAACTTAGTGAAATAACTCAGTGTAGCTTCAAGTTGTTGCAGGAAAATTGTCATGTCACCAGCAGGAGATCTGTATAGGGATAATACTATAATCTTAAAGTTGATTAGCTTCACAGCACATATTTCAAAGTGAAGTTCAATACAGAAGGAGGATGTATCCAAAACTTCGAAGTCAGTAACATTGGAGATATAAATTGCCACACCACCGTGGATAATGCTTGAGCGACAAAAGATGCTCCCCAGGCTATAACCTTCAAGGTTATAAATATCGTAGTTGCTGCTATTAAGCCAATGTTCACTAAAGCACAATACTGAAAAATGTTGCACCTTGAACAGCATGTCCAATTCGTCAATTTTGTTGATTAAACTTTGAATATTACTATAAAATATTGATATTTTGTTTAAATTAGCCTGCTGACCCTCTAGACTAGGGCTCGACTGTACTGCTAAAGCTGAAGCTAGGCCTACCCCTTCGGACTGGGAAACCCTAAAAAAACCGACTGGTCCTTGTTTTCAGTACTATTAACATTATGAAAACTTTCACTATGTTCAGCTTTACCAGCTGGAGTCTTGTATCTCTTGTTCACGAATTTTGAAACAAAAACATCGCTTGGGCAAAAATTTGGAGTAAAGATATCGTTCATTAGTTTGTAGGGCACTCCCACTTTGTACGACGAGTACTTATCCGGATATCTAGAGTTAAGTTTTTCTACGGTGAACTCCTCTTCTTGGTAATGCCCTTTAAGGTAGTCCGTTAAGTCACTTGGTCCAGTTGAAGGACTCAGCCTAGAAACAAAAAGAGCTACACTTCTCTCCACAGATTTAAGGTTATGAGTCTTATCAGAAGTTTTGCAGGCTCCCTGTAATAAACTTATTACTTCCACGCACAGATCTATTGTGTTGAATGTTGCTATGCTTGTCGTCAACAGACTTTTGACCCAATCTTGATTTATTTGTTGGTTTAAGCTCTAATTCATTGTGCTTAAGCTTAAACCCACCAGACTGAAGCCTAGGCCTATTTATGTTGCTACTCTCCTGAACAGCCGTTTTTTGGATGGGTTTCTTCATTGTGATTTCTGAGTAACTTGGGACACAATTAATAGAGTCCTTAATACCCACGTTATCGTTTACAACATCGGTGATAACCGATTGAGTCGATTTTTTAACGTCTTGAGGTTGGGATGGCTGATTTAGGTTATGTTGTGAAAGTTTAGATTGAAGTTCATCATAGTTCTTTAAAACTAAGTCCAATTTACTTGTAATTGTCAAATTAGTAGTCACTAAACCATTCACTACATTAAAGAGTTTTCTTAGCAGAGTCTTGTCCATGTCGGCAGTTGAATCTTCGTTACAAGTTTCCCTCATGTCAAGGCGGCACTTTTCACAGTACCAGAAAACACTACTTGAAAGTTTATTAATCACATCAAACTCTTTAACCAGTAAGTTGGCGCATTTAAAATGAAATTTTAATCCACAAATGCCACCGCATCGCAGTGATCTGTCATTACTTTTAAATAATATTCGGCAGCTGCCACAATCCAAGTCTTCACTCACCGCCATCTTTCTTAGACTTAGATGTGGGAGGGTCGGTTTTAATTCTTGGTACATCCACAACACATGGGTTTGGACCGCTTTCACAAAAACCGGCGTAGACAAAGAAAAAAATTGTTAAGCAAACAAAATACAAGACTTATTTACCTGATCTATGGTATAAGGGAGTCAATTACTTTTTTACTGTTTCAATAGGTATTTGGATCAGCAAAACATTAAGACATGGTAACAATAATTTATGTTTCAAAAATATTTTTAAATTTCATATAATATTAATATTATAATTATATATATATATTAATTATAATATATATATATATATATATATATTAATATTAATATTAATATTATATTAATATTATATTAATATTATTAATTATTAATATTATTAATATTAATATTATATAATGTGGTTTTTTGCCAAACGTTGTGCGAGAATCCTCAAAAAATGCCAGAAACTAATTACGAAATATTTTAGGGGCAACGTTTAAAACTACAAATAATTATGGAAAATAAAGATGGAGAAACTAATGACAGAAAATATAGACACATGTTATTATAAGAATAAGACACAAGTAGGGAAATTCTTAATTTCATGTCTGTTTATAAAGAAATATATGCATCGCATAGTTTGTCGCATATTACAAACTCAACAACCTGAAAAAAGCATGTCAAAGATTCACTCACCCATAACATTATTTACGCTAGCAGCTCAAGTGTATAAATTGCTGTCCTTAAATTGAAATTTAAATGTAATATACCGATTATTGTTTAAAACCGCATACGGAAACCTAATAATAATACAGTGTATAGTCTACAAAAACAACTAAAAAAGAAACTTTTTAAAAATATTATGTTTTGAGCTAAATTTGAGGGAGTGAGGTTGTTTTGGTACAAACTTCATGGTGACTTAATTTATTGAAAGTTATAGGATTTTACATAAGTCACAAAAGCGTACTAATATTTATTTGTGTGTAATGACATCAAAGACGTTTAAACAAATTGTGAATTGTCAAGTTACTTGTAAACTGTAAACGCAATAATTTACAGTCGTACGACAATGAAAGGGGGTTTAATAAAAATGGATTTACCACAAGAAGTTAATCTAAACTAAAAACGGATAAAATATCACAAATAAGAAATAACTTTACCCTCGGGGAAATTTCTTGGCTGGCTTTATCGATTTGTGAGCCACAGCATTCAGGATTCCCCTGGTGTGGCGCCGCGCGCCGTAGACGGGAAATGGAACGTTGTAAATAATATTTATCTCTAACTCCCGCGAAAAAACCCCCTTTGGTAAAGGACACAGTTTGGTTACCAAACTTGTTGGGAATCGACAAAAACATTATGTTAAGTCATAAACTATTAATTAATATCTGAAAAATAATATAATACAACGGTTTATGAATGTTTGAAATTTGACAAACTGCCTAGTAAATGTACAGGATCCTCTCCACACACCAAATGAATAAATAATAGAAAATGTGGTATAGATGTAAAGTTAATATTTATTAATAAGATTGAATATCGGTGAAAACATGATTTTTTTGTATTCATGGGATAGATACTCCGCAATATTTTAAATATATAATATAGACATGATATATACGCTATCAACAACGGGTTATGTATATATTTGTTTGACAATTTAATTTTATGGTATAACCTATATTATGTTGTATTATGAATTGAATAAAACTAATTTGTTAATTTGCACGGTGTGAGGAGGAAAAAACTCTGAGAGGATGGGTAAAAACTAAAAACGCACGTATTCTATTAACTATACCACTTGGGTGAGGTTCATAATGTCCAAATTTCACAAACTCCAACGTCTAAAATATTAAATAAACAGTGCGTTTCATAACCTCCAAACTTCATAAACTCCAAAACTATAACTTTCAAATAATCACAGTTTCACAATGTCCAAATTTCACAAACTCCAACTTTTAAATATCAAATAAACAGAGCGGTTCATAACCTCCAAGTTTCATAAGCTCCAACGGTACAGTCTCTGCCATAAGTCAATCGAATTGGCGGGATACCGAGGCGGACGGGCCGAATGAACCTCTCTGTTTTACACAAACATACATTCACTCAACCTGCTCTGCTACACTTATTTGTTAACATACAAATTTCAAATTGATATATTATTTTTCTGGAAAAACCAGTATAATTTTTATAATTTATTTAGGCAAATTAAAACAGATGATTGTTTTTTAACACCATAAAAAACGTGAAAAATGTAGTAAGCGAGGAACTTTTTTATTTTTTGGTCAGGAAAAAAATTCCTGCGGCAAAGTTTTAGATCAAAGTATGAATTTAATTTTTTATTTGAAGCTTTTTTTGATACGGAGCCTGCTTGTATCATTTTTAAGCGATAAAAAATAGGCATAAAATCGCTTGGCGCGGCATTGGCGCTAGGAGTTTGGCCGGCTCAGCATCAGTTTACGGGATATAGAAACTGAGTTTCTAGCATTTAATTATCATTATATTACATCAAATATGTCATTACATTACGAAGAATGGTAACTTAATTTACAGGCGTATGTTTGTGCATTTTAATGCTTACCGGTAGTCTATAGTTAACAAAATTCTTTGATATAAATGCTTCCCCGATTGTAATTTCGGAAATTGTCTTCGTGAAATATGAAAAGGCATATAAAGATGTGGAGATAATTTAATTTCTTGGTAAAACCCACTGAATTAGCGACTTGGCCCAGTTATTATTTCTACTTTTATTCTCCTTTCGTGAAGGTAAACTAAATTAGTGTAAATGCATCCCTTTGACTAAACTTTACCCTAGATTTGGTTCTGGTCAAAATAATATAAACAAAAATAGAAACTACTCTTATTCTAAGTTTATGTGGTAAAATTCCTGCTAAAAGTGCGATTGACTTTACATTCTATCGAAATAGGCCTATTTAAAACGTTCAGCGGGTTCATAGTTGAGACCATGGTTGAGACCACATTACAATACCTATTTATTTGCTTCTTCATCCTCTTTAGCCATTTAGTTGTTAGATAGTATTACATGTTATATTCAATGGATATATTATGATTTTATTTTAAAACATTTAACGAGTTTATATTCATCTATATTTGAAAAAGCTAATCAACGGCTCACGTCTAACATTTTTGCCACTGCAGTGCATGGTTAGGGTTTGATTACCCATTTGTCGAAACCAATCACGAAATTACGTTTCTCCAGCATTGACAAGCATATAAAGAAAAGGAAACTACCTCAAAATATTACTGTTATAGGTTTTCCCTGTACTTTATTCATACTATGCATGCTAGTTTATATGATTTTAACCCCTTTTCCTTTGAGAAACAGAATGTACCTAGTTAAAACCTTCTCCAAACAAAATTAATAAATCCCGCTCACTGGAACTTGTCATAGTAATTGCTTTAGTGAAAAAATATATTGTCTCTACGAACTTTTTTAGTTTAATTCTCTGGTTAGTTCCAGAGTAGCCGTTGAGGTCATTCCACTTTAACAAAATATTGATTAAACACTAAAGTAAGCGTCAAATGTTTACAGAAACGTTAAGAATATATCATCTCATTATAATGTTTTTGAAATAAAAACAAAGCAGGAGTTTTCCATTTAATATTGAATCCATAATTAATTAGTGAAATTAGTGATTTGTGTTGAAATTTTATTTGGCGTTTTCTGGTATCTTGGTTTTGTTGTTAAAGTTAGTGATGGTAAAAGGCCTAATTGAGTTCGCAGTTTACATGCCGATTTTGCAGTTTTTTTTTTAAGTCAGTAAAAGATAAATTAATTTTTATTTTGTCCTTAGGTAATTAAACATTAGTCCATACGGCACGCGTACGATTGTAGTTTCTTTCTACACGTTGCAAAATGCTAAATTGCCCTACCTGTTTAAGCAATCTACAGAAACATTGTTTGTAAAAAATTAAAAAAATACAGGCTATTTTATGCATTAAACTATTGGCTACAACTTAGCCACAGGCAGAACCTCTCTGACCAAAACAAAAAATAGGCCTATATATTTTTTTGCAAAGTATGGTGTTTCCTCTTGACGATAGCTTCCCTCTTGACTGCAACGCCAGCAAGGCCGTGGTGCGAAGTTTTTGCTGGACTGTACTTTTTCTTATCCAACCTAAACCCCTAATCAATTCGAGCTAAGTGCTGCATACATTTTAATTTATATTCACTGAAAAATTGAGATTCAGACTAGTTAAAGTTAAACTGTGTAATGAAATGTAAGTGATAATTTAAGGTAACATATTATAAATAATATTACAGAAACCCTTACAGTTAATAAAACACTATCCTACAAACTCTCTCCAGAAAGTAAATCTCATGAATAATTAACCACTACGGAAATCTATCTATCTATCTATATAATACGCTAAGCCGATTTTTGTAAACAGACCTCCTCCCTCATTTTTGGACCGATTTCGATGATTAAAGTGTCAAAAGAATGGCCCTGATCTGTAGTTTTGCAAAGTCTTTTTCATTATTTGAAATCTTTATTAGTTTGGGCAGGATCTTCCATCAAAGTTGGATTTTCTTCCATAGGATTAACATGGAGGAATCTAAATATTTAATTGGAAACTTTGTCTCCGCTAATTTGAGAGAACGACTACTAGTAGTCGTAGAAACTTGGTAGAGGTGTAAGAAGAAAGGTCTTGGTCTCTAGATGAGTTACCAAAAGAAAAAACGAAGTGAATCCCGTTAGGGCTCTGCCCCAGAAGCCCTTAAAGATCCCTCCACAGATTTGTTTACATTTTCATGATGTGGATAATACTTTTGAATTAAACAGCTGTTAATTCTTAAATTGTATTTTAAACAACACACGTTTATTGGGAGTTATTGAACTGTTCAAAAGAAGTATTTGCAATACTATTTACTGATTTTAAAATATATTTTCTTCTGTATCATGCCATGTTTTGCAATATAACTTTCCATCGTTTATTGGGTCTAGGTCTTACCATGCCACCTACGGTAATAGCTTATTTCCCTATAAGGAAATTCGCTAAAAATGACACCAAAAATGATTGAAGCAAAAATTATCAGTGGTAAGTTTAAAGGAGAAATAGTCATAATCCAAAGAATAATGATGATTTCATCCCAATTACCCTCTGAATTTAAGAAACTAAAATTTCCTTTTTGTCTTGCTTTCGCAATAACCATTTTAAGCCACCAGGGCAATCCCTGACTGTCGTCGGTTTAAATTTAGAAAATGCATGCTTTCACACGGACAGCTGTACACATATATATACAAATATAACAATTTTAACGAATTGTGTTTTTGACCTCTGGGGACATCAAAATCAAAAAGTAAATCGGTCCCGGGCCTAGGTCTTACCATGCCACCTACGGTAATAGATACTGTACTTTCTTATAGGGAAATTTGCTAAATAGAATCTAAAAACTATAAAAGGTACCTATCTAATAACTTGTTGAATTATTTACATAGAACACTATTTTTAAATAGAATATGCAATAATCGTTACAACAACAACAACTTCATACCTTAATATTTTATACGACAGTCAAAGACTCCACTGTTTGTGATTACGCATTTTTATTGGTAAATAAAAGGTATACAATGCTTAGCTCTCCACTGAAAAGGCAAATCAAAATATAAATTATCACCTTGTCAAAACTTTAACATTATTGAACTAGCCACATTAAGTTGCAAAGAGAAACGAGACTGCTGTCGAGTAAAAAAGTGTAAATACTCGAGTATGAGCTTTTATTGAAACGTCAACAGTATACCTACAATATGATGTATAAGTTAAATCCTACTTATAAAAATGTATTTCTGCGTTTATGTATGTTAGTTTCTACCTTTTTATGTAGTTTAAACTCATCCTTTTAGTGGGTAGAATGAATAAAGTACAAGGTTTGCGGCACTTTTCTAACAAAGGGCTATTTTTACACATAACAAAAAAACAACTGATGTAATCATTATGAAATTTTAACAGCTATTAGAAAATATACTTATAAAACATATTTATATGTTTTAAAATTGTTCATCGGTAAAAAAATCTCTTACGATATTTGTAATGTAATAATTGGCTTTTTAATTGAGATACGGAACAGTTAAGAAACTCAGCTGAAAGCTTGAATTAAAGGTATTAAAAATGTAAAAATGTAAATTTGATTTGCACATTGTGTGCTATGAGTCACACAGCTGAGTGTTCTTTAATCATAAAATGCCCGTATAATCAGTAGTTGAGCGCTGGCGAACGGTGCCTGCTATCTGACTGTGGCAAGCACTGTAGTGTAGATACTTCTGGCCCAGACTGTACCGTTGGAGGTTATGAAATTTGGACATTATGAACAGCACTGTTTATTTGGTATCTTAACGTTGGAGTTTGTGAAATTTGGACATTGTGAAACAGAGATTATTTGAATGTTATAGATTTGGAGCTTATGAAAATTGGAGGTTATGAACCGCTCTGTTTATTTAATATTTTAAGCGTTGGAGTTTGTGAAATTTGGAGTTTATGAAACGCTCCCTACCACTTTAATACTAAACACTTATTTTAAATTTTTTTCTCATTACCAAGAAAGTAAATAAAATCATAAAAATGAAAAATATGTTCTACTCGCATCATTACTCATTCTTGGTTCAATCCAATATCTACAAATAACGAAACTAATAAATTATTTACTGAGGTCACTCCTTTGTGTAAAGCAAACACAAACATTCACTTGAAGCTCCAATAGGAATAGATCCCTGAAACTCTCATTAAATAAAGAAGGAAAAATGTCCAAAACGTGGTTGGGCTTTGGGGTTCAATTTGATTCCATTAGTTGTGGTTCAATTCGGCTACATTTTCTAATTTTATTTGCAAGCTCAAAACACGTTTGTTGGCTCTACTTTATTCATTGCTTAGCCGTTGCTGCTTCATTGCTTCGCTTAAAGTTTTAGACTTCTTGTCGTAAATAGGTAAATCATAATGAATTATGTATCTGTGCGATTGTACTTGATATTACTTCTAGTTTTTTCCTATTAGTTAGATTGAAGAAATAAATCCCGAAATATTTTAAAGTATCAAATCGCAACCTATGATATATATTTTTCCTTACAACAGTCTATAATGTGCTTTAACATTCTATGTTGACGAAATTCCATCCACATTATCTCTAATGGACATTTAAAAACATGTTAATAACCAACAAAATATTAATCCTGAATAAATAAATCGGTGTTTCCTTGTGTTCTACTAGTTACTCCAGATCTTTAAGTTCAAAAGCTTGAACTTTGGTGGTAACTATAAATAACTCGTCAAACACGGGTATAACTGTGACATCCAATTTCATGGAATAAGAATTGTTATGTTTTTGTTCTTTTTCAAGTTGTTATGTTGGTTTATTTGTTAACCAACTATATTTATGGGAGAATATGGGTTACCTTGCCTAAAATGATCCAGTGTAGTCGTCAAACACGACAGCTGTTTCGTGCTACAATGAGCACGTCTTCAAGGTGAAGAAGCACGAAATCAAATCATTTAGCCCGCAGTTGAGCACGTCAAAAAACACATAAAGTACATGAAGTTCACACAAATACACATATTAAAATACTTGGCCAAGTACCGCGAACACGCGACGCGGCGCCGGTAATGTGCGATGTATAATTATAGTTTAGATGTTTGAATTTAAAAAAAAAAAACTTGTACTGCATTGGTTGCAAAGACAATGATCATACCTCTAATTTAAATCGCTAGTAAATCCAAATCATGTAGCTCATAATACGTTGTGGCAACACTTTTTTAACCTACTGATAGGAACTTTGTGGAGGAAGAAATTCACATGCTATAAAGTGAAAGCTGTTAAAATTCCTCTTATATTTTATATAAATTCTTGGTAAATATTTAACTATACTCCACCTGATAAAAGTTTACAGTAGCATGTTCTTTTTAATGACGCCATAAAAGGTTTTTCATTTAAGTTATAAACTCAAACGGTTCAAAGTAAAATCGCTTCAACATTTTTTGAACATTGTGGGACGATTACCTGCCATTCTTCCCGCGTCCGATAACCACTAACAACCCTACTAAATTTAAGGTTCTAATTGTTCATGATTTTTTAGAAGTTAATATCCATCATCCACCACTAAGAACACATTTTACACAGTGTAATTTCCTGCAGTAGTGTTTGTTCATTAAAAATAAAGCCAATAAACTGGCGAAGCTTCTGAGAATTACCTGAAAGTTCTCAAATTGTTAGATCGCTCCATTACCCAACACCCCCCCCCCCTTTACCATTCTCCCCTATTCTGTTCAAACATTGAACCATTATCCCGTTACTGCCACTTATAATCATTCAACATTCGAGCTGTTTGGTTATAATTTAATATTTTTAACGAGGCATTCATAATATTTCAGAATTTTTTTCAGTAAAAATGCTATTACCAATTTTCTATTGATATTTTTTATGGTTTTTACTTGCCGACCTTATTTAAAATTAAAGAATATTAAAATTAAAAAATTAAACAGTAAGAATTGTAATAAATGCATATATTATCTATGGTGCTTTTAATATTTATAAAAACGGATTACTAATAAGTGATACGTTTCAACATTTAATTATTTTATTTGACAGGATGATGTGTTTATCAGCTAGAATTTAAAAAAAGTTTAATCCAAAACCTGAGCGATTTTTTAAATTTTTTTACTATTTTGTAGTGCGGATGAAATATAGCTGTCATTTAAAAATGAAATTTATTGTAAATTTAAATTTTCTTAGCATTACACAAAGCAGCACGAAAAGATTTTACTGACTTCTCACACTCCCGTTCGTATTCATGTTAATTTGCTCGTGACTTATCTTACATACTTGGATATTCTCAAAAAGAAAACAGACAGTAATTTTAAGATACTATAGTAATACAAACTTAGACATATCACTATTTCCAATGGTATGGAGCATATGATTTTTACGAGTTTTCCAAGCCCTACAGGAAGTGGAAACATTGAAGTCTACTTAATTTTAACACCACAAAGACTAAAATGCTAATGGGTCTGAGGTATTTAATCGCCTGGCTGGAGAATGGGAGGACAGAATGTGCATTGTTTACAATGCTTGTGGCCACGCAACGAGCAAAATCAATATCCTTACAACAACATGAATGCAATTGAAATGTTTAATAAACAAAAGTTATTATGGTGAATCTAGCAAATGAGTATTTGGACCTACCTGTAGTAATAAAATGTACAAATCTTTTATATGAATGCAATAAAATAGGTCATCCATCATTGTTCAGTTTATACATATAAATTACATGCTATATATACATTAAAATACATATATATTCAGTATGCATATAAATATAAATTCAGTACAGATTTAAAACACGAAATGAAAATGAAGTGAAAAAGCTGAAACTAACTTAAGTTTAACAAGCGCCAAATGGGACCCCTGAAAACAAAACATACATTCCCATAATCCAAACATGATTATCATTGTACATTGTATAACATGCTTTCGTTACTTACAGTACTTACAAATGTTCACGTACTGTTGTACACGTATACTAAATCCATACATTTACCGTAACTATTTACGATAAAATATATAAAATATGTTAAAACAGTGTTAAGTTTCAATTATTATCAGTTACAACGATCATCATCAGGTTTGTTTAAATATTCAAAGGAATGAAAAAGAACTATTTACTGTTGTAAAAACGTTTCTTGAGAAAGAGCTATATGGACAATTTATTTAACTTGTTTTAAATCAGCATAAAACTTGATGTAAGATGTTGAATTTAAGTTTAAGTGTTTTGATTGAAATTATATAAAAGCTCTAAAATTACAGTACATTGTGTCCTATTTTATCCGAATGGGGAATAAATTATATGTCGCAGATCATATTAATCTTACTAATATTATAGATGTGAAAGTTTGTGTGTTTGTTTGAAGTTCAATCACGCATTAACTATTGGACGGATTGGGCTGAAATTTGGCATGATGATAGATTACATTCCCGATAGGCATATTCTTATCTCAAAAATCCTTTCGGGCTCCACCCCAGTGGCTCTGTAGTTCCCCATTTTAACCTTATGAGTATTCATATTTAAAGGGAATTAAAGAATTTAGTCAGCTGTTTCAACTAAAAAAGTTGATTCTATGACATGCAAAAGCATTAAAAAGCTATAAGATTTACCAACAGTACTACGAAGCATGTAGCACTATTATTTTTTGCATTCATGAAAACAGCTAATTTGAAATAAGCAGCAACAAAAAACTGTGATACGCAATGAGAACCATCAAAGTAGGATTGTTTACAGAGTTTATGTTTTTAATTTCATGAACAATTTGTGATATTTCGAATTTTTTATAATTTTTTCTGTTGTTTAGGTGAAGTGGTAGAACATTATGGCTATGGTAGATGTGTAATACTATAGTATACCGTAAATTTAAATAAGCAAATGTTATCAAACTGTGTTCCCCCATTGCAAACGCAAAGCTTGACTATAACTGCAATAAGGATTTTATCCTTAATATGCCAACCCCGTACGAAGGACGGGTACTCTGCTAGTTGTTAATGAATATCAGCATAAAAAATGGTAGACTGTGCTATTTCATAGTAGTCATTTAAATTCAAAATACAACACTTCACCTTTTTGGTGTCCTATATAGCATAATCTAAATTTCCTCTTAAACTTGATTTTAATTATATCGAGAATTTTTAAATTTTTATATTTAAATGTCGCAGTTATCTTATATCCCAGTAGTGGCTTTGGTATCAGTCTGTTTCATTACAAACTTATTTAAGTAAAAATGCCAACTTTGCAGGTTTGATTTGACGGAGATTATTAACTTCTGGAACAAAGTAGACCAAAATACAATACGTTGTAGTACGTGTTTTCCGTTAAAAAAATACTTCTATAGTAATAATGTGTAATCAACTTCTTAATCACTACAGTACGCGAACATATACAGGGTGTCCCGGAACTCTCTACCAATATTTTAGGGCATTGCTCCTGGGTAAGAAACATACCTAAATATCATATTTAAATTGTCCGGAAGTCCTTAGTTACTCACACAGCCGCCATTTTGTTTTTTCAGTTATTAATTTTTTTCTAGAGAATGGTTGAACATACGAAATTGAAACTTTACACAAACATTTATGACAACTAGACAAAGCTACCAAAGAATTATGAAGATTTTTCCAATTCATAAAACAAAATGGCGGCCATTTAAAATTTTGTAAAATCAATGGTTTTTGAGTTATTTAAGAAACAAAATTTTAAATGGCCGCCATTTTGTTTTATGAATTGGAAAAATCTTCATAATTTTTTGGTAGCTTTGTCTAGTTGTCATAAATGTTTGTGCAAAGTTTCAATTTCGTAAGTTTAACCATTCTTTAGAAAAAAAATAATAACTGAAAAAAACAAAATGGCGGCTGTGTGAGTAACTAAGGACTGTAAGAAAACAGACAGTAATTTTAAGATACTATAGTAATACAAACTTAGACATATCACTATTTCCAATGGTATGGAGCATATGATTTTTACGAGTTTTCCAAGCCCTACAGGAAGTGGAAACATTGAAGTCTACTTAATTTTAACACCACAAAGACTAAAATGCTAATGGGTCTGAGGTATTTAATCGCCTGGCTGGAGAATGGGAGGACAGAATGTGCATTGTTTACAATGCTTGTGGCCACGCAACGAGCAAAATCAATATCCTTACAACAACATGAATGCAATTGAAATGTTTAATAAACAAAAGTTATTATGGTGAATCTAGCAAATGAGTATTTGGACCTACCTGTAGTAATAAAATGTACAAATCTTTTATATGAATGCAATAAAATAGGTCATCCATCATTGTTCAGTTTATACATATAAATTACATGCTATATATACATTAAAATACATATATATTCAGTATGCATATAAATATAAATTCAGTACAGATTTAAAACACGAAATGAAAATGAAGTGAAAAAGCTGAAACTAACTTAAGTTTAACAAGCGCCAAATGGGACCCCTGAAAACAAAACATACATTCCCATAATCCAAACATGATTATCATTGTACATTGTATAACATGCTTTCGTTACTTACAGTACTTACAAATGTTCACGTACTGTTGTACACGTATACTAAATCCATACATTTACCGTAACTATTTACGATAAAATATATAAAATATGTTAAAACAGTGTTAAGTTTCAATTATTATCAGTTACAACGATCATCATCAGGTTTGTTTAAATATTCAAAGGAATGAAAAAGAACTATTTACTGTTGTAAAAACGTTTCTTGAGAAAGAGCTATATGGACAATTTATTTAACTTGTTTTAAATCAGCATAAAACTTGATGTAAGATGTTGAATTTAAGTTTAAGTGTTTTGATTGAAATTATATAAAAGCTCTAAAATTACAGTACATTGTGTCCTATTTTATCCGAATGGGGAATAAATTATATGTCGCAGATCATATTAATCTTACTAATATTATAGATGTGAAAGTTTGTGTGTTTGTTTGAAGTTCAATCACGCATTAACTATTGGACGGATTGGGCTGAAATTTGGCATGATGATAGATTACATTCCCGATAGGCATATTCTTATCTCAAAAATCCTTTCGGGCTCCACCCCAGTGGCTCTGTAGTTCCCCATTTTAACCTTATGAGTATTCATATTTAAAGGGAATTAAAGAATTTAGTCAGCTGTTTCAACTAAAAAAGTTGATTCTATGACATGCAAAAGCATTAAAAAGCTATAAGATTTACCAACAGTACTACGAAGCATGTAGCACTATTATTTTTTGCATTCATGAAAACAGCTAATTTGAAATAAGCAGCAACAAAAAACTGTGATACGCAATGAGAACCATCAAAGTAGGATTGTTTACAGAGTTTATGTTTTTAATTTCATGAACAATTTGTGATATTTCGAATTTTTTATAATTTTTTCTGTTGTTTAGGTGAAGTGGTAGAACATTATGGCTATGGTAGATGTGTAATACTATAGTATACCGTAAATTTAAATAAGCAAATGTTATCAAACTGTGTTCCCCCATTGCAAACGCAAAGCTTGACTATAACTGCAATAAGGATTTTATCCTTAATATGCCAACCCCGTACGAAGGACGGGTACTCTGCTAGTTGTTAATGAATATCAGCATAAAAAATGGTAGACTGTGCTATTTCATAGTAGTCATTTAAATTCAAAATACAACACTTCACCTTTTTGGTGTCCTATATAGCATAATCTAAATTTCCTCTTAAACTTGATTTTAATTATATCGAGAATTTTTAAATTTTTATATTTAAATGTCGCAGTTATCTTATATCCCAGTAGTGGCTTTGGTATCAGTCTGTTTCATTACAAACTTATTTAAGTAAAAATGCCAACTTTGCAGGTTTGATTTGACGGAGATTATTAACTTCTGGAACAAAGTAGACCAAAATACAATACGTTGTAGTACGTGTTTTCCGTTAAAAAAATACTTCTATAGTAATAATGTGTAATCAACTTCTTAATCACTACAGTACGCGAACATATACAGGGTGTCCCGGAACTCTCTACCAATATTTTAGGGCATTGCTCCTGGGTAAGAAACATACCTAAATATCATATTTAAATTGTCCGGAAGTCCTTAGTTACTCACACAGCCGCCATTTTGTTTTTTCAGTTATTAATTTTTTTCTAGAGAATGGTTGAACATACGAAATTGAAACTTTACACAAACATTTATGACAACTAGACAAAGCTACCAAAGAATTATGAAGATTTTTCCAATTCATAAAACAAAATGGCGGCCATTTAAAATTTTGTAAAATCAATGGTTTTTGAGTTATTTAAGAAACAAAATTTTAAATGGCCGCCATTTTGTTTTATGAATTGGAAAAATCTTCATAATTTTTTGGTAGCTTTGTCTAGTTGTCATAAATGTTTGTGCAAAGTTTCAATTTCGTAAGTTTAACCATTCTTTAGAAAAAAAATAATAACTGAAAAAAACAAAATGGCGGCTGTGTGAGTAACTAAGGACTTCCGGACAATTTAAATATGATATTTAGGTATGTTTCTTACCCAGGAGCAATGCCCTAAAATATTGGTAGAGAGTTCCGGGACACCCTGTATAAGTACTGTAAGTAACGAAAGCCTGTTATAAAATGTACAATGATAATCATGTTTGGATTTTGGGAATGTATGTTTTGTTTTCAGAGGTCCCATTGTTCATTTGGTGCTTGTTAAACTTGGGTTTGTTTCAGCTTTTTTCACTTTATTTTCATCTCGTGTTTTACATTTGTAAAACTTTATATACTTAGGAGGCTATGCTTTAATTTTCATAGCTGCATTTTAGATTTCCGTGATTTCTTTGTAGTTTTGAAGATTAGCTTTTATACATGCCATTTTATTCCATAATCAGTAGAATAATGTGCTGTATCAATAGAGAGGCTATCCTAACCGTGATACGAGTGTGCGTACTATCCTACCAAGATCAAATTTTTTTTAGTTTATGTTGTTATTATAATTTCGTGTGATATGAGAAATTAAACACATGTAAATGAATAAAATAATTAAATTTAAAAAAGATATGTGTCACATACCTATATTACTTATTGTTAAATATGGTATTAAGAGGTAAAATTGTGAGAAATACCTTTAGATCCTAAAACTGAAGATCCATTAGGGTTTTGGTAGAACAGGAACAAGATGAGCAGAGAAGCGATGGCTCTGGCCAGAGTGACGAGAATCGAAGGACCACAGATGAAAGATGATGTTGAGAAATGACTATTGTTGTGTAGTATGTAATTCTTCACTGATTTAAATTAAAACTCTTCTTCATTAATAAAAAGAAAGCAATTCACTACTCATGAATATTCTGGACTGTACACGAAAATTTACAACACATTTACTTTAAATAAAAATATCTTCTTGGATCCTAGCTTGACACTTGGTACTATAAATTTGGAATCCATATTTAAATGAGAAATGATGAAATAATGCACTTGGAGCGGTAAGAGAGAAAGAGAGATTAAAATATTTAATATGAACTAAACCAAAAGGTAAGCACTGTGTACTGTGAGAGAGGTGAGTCTAAACTGAACTGACTAGTACGAAGTGCTGTAGTGAACTTTGGACAGTGATGTCATCATATCAGCTGTTGTATCCTTTCAATAACTGAACTAAAAACTTGACTTGAATGTTAATACTACTTGATTAATTGTTTATCTTTGACTGTATATAGTTCATATGTTATTAAATAAATATTTTATTAAATGTCCTTAGTTGAATTACTAAATATTTAACATACCGGCCCCCCCTGAACCCCTGGGTTCTGAAAACAACACAAAAAATGAGAAAATCAATAAAAAAGGGGGGTGGTAACTCCTCTTCACTATTCCATAGGAAGGACAGACACCTTTGTCACAGGACGAGAGAGGTGTCCACTTGCGGTCTTCAGGTGCACGACCCGTACTATTCCATCAGTACCAGGTGAAACGGAGAGAACTCGTCCAAGCTTCCAGGAGAGTGGAGGCAAGTTGTCTTCATGAATGACAACCAAGTCATTGACTTCAATATTCTTCTTGGGGTTGACCCATTTATTTCTCTCTTGAAGAGTGTACAGATACTCTTTCTGCCAGCGAGCCCAGATATGTTGACTGAACTGTTGGACTAACTGCCAGCGTTTTAATCGGTTGATAGGAATGCTACGCAAGTCAGGTTCAAGAGGTGTCATAAGAGGACCACCTACTAAAAAATGACCTGGCGTCAAAGCTTCTAGGTCCGAGGGATCAGAAGAAAGAGGAGTTATAGGCCTAGAGTTCATCATTCCTTCAATACGGGTGATTAAAGTCGAAAACTCTTCCAGTGACAGGGTCTGTTGTCCAATGACTCTTATTAGGTGAAATTTCACACTTTTGACGGCCCTCTCCCAAAGGCCTCCCTGATGAGGTGCATGTGGAGGTAAGAAGTGAAATTTAATATTGAAATTCTCAGCGTAGCATTGTACTGTGGAATCCTTGATTAAATTTTCAAAGTTGCGTCTGAGTTTTTCGGATGCACCTGTGAAATTTGTAGCATTGTCACAGTGAATATCTGAAACGATTCCTCGTCTGGAGACAAATCTGGTAAGAGCGGCTAAATAGGCATCCGCTGTTAGGTCGGTTACTACTTCTATGTGTACCGCCTTAGTAGAGAAGCAAATAAATATACAAATATAAACCTTGATAGGTTGAACTCGTCTTAGTAGATGTTGCTTCACAAAGAAGTGTCCTGCATAATCTACACCAGATATGGAAAATGGCCTTGAAGGTGTAACTCGATTCATAGGTAATTCCCCCATGAGTGGAGAAGAATGAGGAGGTTTACATCTGAAACATTTTATGCATTTAAAGATCCTAGATCTTATTAAGCTTCTAGCACTGAGAATCCAGTACTTGTTTGCCAGCATAGCCTGAGTTAGAGTTGGACCAGAGTGCAAATATAAGACATGATGGTGGTCAATCAAAATATCAACTAACCTATGACCTTTAGGTAGCAAGACGGGGTGTTTGTGATCTTCAGAGATATCAGCCTTGTTTATTCTTCCCCCTACTCGAATGAGGCCATCTTTATCCAGATAAGGAGCTAGGCGTCTAATGCGCACAGAGCAAGGTTTATTGGATTTCAAACATGAGATTTCTTCAGAAAAATATTCTCGTTGAACCAATTTACAAATCAGGTTATGAGCCTCTTTTATCTCCTGAGAAGTTAAATTCCCAATTTGTTTAACTTTATTTCTGGTGTTATGAATGAAGCGCAGCAGGTATGCGGAAACATGAAGTAGTGTTGTCCAAGATGAGAAGCGAGTGAGGAGAGAAAATGGTTCATCCAGAACAGCAGAGAGAGTGTTAACTGTGAGAATCTTAGTTTCAGGGATAGACTCTTCAGGTAAAGATTTACAGACAGACTTTGGCCAATTTTCTTCAGAGTTACACAACCAGACAGGTCCATTCCACCAAAGTGTGTGGTTAATCAAATCTTGTGGGGCGGTACCCCTTGACCCAACATCCGCTGGATTTTCTAGTGATGAAATATGTTGCCAAAATGAAGGTGGGATATTTTCCTGTATTTCTGCAACTCGATTTGACACATAAACCTTGAGTCGATAAGAGGGCATGCCAATCCATGAAAGCACGATTGTGGAATCGCACCAAGCTGTGTATGAACTAATCTTGCAGTGAGGTGAGAGAAGTTGTATACAGTAATTTAGGAGCTTAGACATCAGGTGTGCTCCGCAGAGCTCCAAGCGAGGTATGGAAATACGCTTCAGAGGTGCGACTCTTGACTTCGCTATCAGAAGATAAGTCGATATAATTCCTTGTGAATTTACAACTCTCAGGTAAACACAACTACAATATCCTGCTTCACTTGCATCAGAAAAAGCATGTAGCTGAATATCTTTAGCAGAAGAAAGTCCCACGTAGCGAGGTATCTTGAGCATTTCAATATATGGAAGTTCATTGGCGAACTTGTTCCAAACTGATATAACGCTGTCGTCTAGGGGTTCATCCCAATCGAGACCAAGTGTCCATAAGTATTGCATGAAGGATTTGGACCAGAAGGTTACAGGAGTTAACCATCCTGACGGGTCATAGATCTGTGATATCACACTTAAAACAATTCTTTTTGTAGGAGTTTCCTTAATATTTCGAGTTCCTACAGAATAAGAAAAAACATCTTCATTAGGAATCCATTTAAGTCCTAAAACACTATGAACTGGTTGTTCGGGAGCTCGAAAACCAATAGGTTTTTCTTTGTGATCTTCAGGGATCGACTGTAAGAGTAATGGATTATTCGAAGACCATTTTCTTAACTCGAAACCTCCTTTTTTGAGTAACTGAACCACATCATTTTTCAACAAAAGAGCGTTTTCTACGCAATTACTACCCAATAGGGCGTCATCGACATAAATCTGATCCTTTAGAGCAGTTGCGGCTAGAGGATGATTTTTTCCTTCATCAATAATGAGTTGTTGAATGACACGATTTGCCAAGTAGGGCGATGATGTGAGCCCATAAGTGACAGTCGCTAGCTGATAGATTTGAAGAGGCATTTTATCATTCTCTCTCCAGAAAATAAGTTGAAATATCTGATCAGATTCCTTTACAAGGACTTGTCGAAACATCTGCTTGATGTCGCATGAAAAAACAACCGCATGTCGGCGAAAGTTGAGAATGATGTCACATATGTTGTTGTGGAGTTTTGGTCCTTGATGAAGAATACTGTTGAGAGACAGAGATGTTGATGTAGGTGCTGATGCGTTGAATACTACCCTTAATTTTCCATCTTTAAAAATTCCATGATGTGGAAGGTAGTAATGAGGATTATTTTTAAGACGTGGTGACTGACAGAGTGTCATATGTCCCGAAGACAAGTAATCTCTCATAAAATCAACATAAGTTTCCTTGAAATCAGGATTAGAACGAAATTTATTCTCTAGAGACCAGAATAGGGATTTTGCCATTTTGCTCGAGTTGCCTAATGTTGACGGATCGTCTGAGAAAGGCAAAGAGACAATATATCTTCCTTCAGGAGTGCGAGAGTGCGTAGATACAAAATGTTTTTCACATTTTTCTTCGGCTAAGGATTGCTTGCTTGTAAGAGGGGGTTCCTCTACAGCCCAAAACTGTTGGATAGAGGTGTGAAGATCCAAACTATTGGTGGTTAAGAGTGTGACTAATCCATGAAATGAATTTTTGCAAGTTGAGGCAACAGGGGTCGATCCTAAGAGCGCATATCCAAAAATGGTGTCAATTGCTACAGGCATATTCTCACCAAGTGACAAAAACTGGCCTTTCACAGAGGAGGCAAAAAGGTCAGCTCCAATTAGAACATCAATAGGAGCGGGTTTATCAAAAGTAGGATCGGCTAACATTAAATGTTGCATCTGTGAGCGAACTTCAGGAGTGATCTTAGCTCGAGGTAAATCTGGAGTGATATTATCCAAAATGAAGACAGGGTGAGAGCTTGCCAATACATATCCACTAAGGGACTGGAGAGTGACATGAGTTAACCCTTTTGTTTTCACCTGAGCAGACGAGATGCCATTAATAAGCGTTTTATTAGCATGAGAGCGCTTAATCCCTAAAGACTGAGCACATCTTTGAGTAATGAAGGTAGACTGAGCAGCAGAATCTAAAACTCCCCTACAAACTAGGGTCTTACCTTCGCTTGATTTTACCACAATTAAAGCAGTGGCAAGAAGAACTGTGTTCTCTGTATTTGTCAAACCAACAAAACCAGATTCATTTTTATTTGAGTCAGAACTTGGAGCTCGTTTGTCTGTGTTACCTTTAGACACATTAGGAGAGGGATTATTTTCAGAATCCATAAAATGCAAAAGAGAGTGATGTTTTCTTTTACACGTAGAACATGTACGCCATGAATTGCATTCCTTTACCTTATGCTTATCGCCAAGACAGTTGGTGCACAAATTTTTGCCTTTTACAAAATTATACATTTCTTGTGAAGTCAATTTAAGAAAACCTTTGCATTGATAGATTTTGTGATCTGCACCTGCGCAAAATGTACAAACAGTGCGAGGAGTTGCAATAAGCGCCGATTTATTTGAGCGCTGAGGGGGTTTTACTTGAGTGTGGTGGCCTAAGGTACCCTTAAGAGATGATCCCACATTAGTAAGATTAGCTGCTTCAAGATTTACACAGTGAGACTCAATGTACTTGGTTAACTCATCTAACTTAGGAGTTACAGAGTTATCACTTCGACTCTGTTCAAAATGATGGCGAAAATCAGAATCAAATTTTCTTAACAAGTGAGAGGTCAAAATTAAATTTTCCTGAGAAATTTCTTCATCTAGAGCTTTAAGTGCTTCAATGTTTTCATTTAAAACAGACAAAAACCTTCTAAGTTGCTTCACTGAGGGATTGTGAAGAACTGGTAAGTCTAACACATTGTTGACATGAAGAGAGATTAGTAATCTTGTATTCTGATACCTTTTAAGTAGAGATTCCCATGCAATAAAATAATTAGCATTAGTCATAGGGATGTGTTTAACAACTGAAAGTGCCTCTCCCTCAAGACAGCTTAACAAATAACTCATTTTTTCAACACCAGAAATACTATCATTTTTATGAATAGTATTTTCAAACAAATTTTTGAACGCCATCCACTTTTCATGTTGACCTGAGAAGGTACCAAGTTGAAGTTTAGGAAGCTGTACACTAACCTTAGTTGTAGCTACTTGGCTGATAGCTGCATTGGAATCATCCAGGTTTGGCTGGCTCGACTGGTTAGAGCTTGGGGAAGGTATCAAGTTCACACACAAAGAGTGAATAGACACATAGAGATCACTTATTTCATCTTGTAATGTTGAAATTGTAGTGATATTTTCACTTTCATCTAATTCCTCAGGTAAAGGCACAGTGCCGAACAACTTATTCACTAATTTGTCAAAATCATTATTTTTGGCTGTAGCGGTGGAATCCAAAAGAGTGAGCTTTGTTATAAGTTGAGGAGTGATAGGTTCCTTTTCGATAGCAAGCACTTTTGCTTCAATTGACTTAAGCCTGGCTAGCACAAGCTCAGATTGCTTCACAAAAGTTGAGAACCTCATTTTGAATAAGTCTTAAATTCAATAAAATTCCAAAATAAAAATAAATGCAGATTAAAATAAGTTTATAATGAGCAAAACTTATTTAAAGACAGCCAGGATTCATTGTATTAAATATTAATATTAGTCAACTTGAAATCAGAGAGAAATATTCAGCCATAGTATAGGCCTATAAAAAGTTTAAGTCCCAGAAAATATCTACCTGCAATTATTTCCAGATAATAAATTTGAAATTCAATAAAACATGTTATTTCAAACACAAACTGTAATTAAATGTTCAATCCGTATTAATAAACATTCTTCTGTCACTTTAATTTAAAAGTGTAAGCAAACAATTGAGGTTATGAAAACATAAACAAAGTCTTGCATAATGACATTTAAGTTTTCATTTCTATCCATCAGCAGCGCTAGTGTTGATCAGCTGTGAAGTTGGTATGACTTCCATGATTTTCTGAATATTCAGCAACAAGAGAGAAACTTGTTTCACATTACAGGGGGGAGAGAGGGGGGCAGACAGGATGCAGCCCGATAATGCACAATAGAGAATAGACAAACTATGCATGAAAATACAAGAGTTGTAGACAGTACAGTCTGAGAACAAAATTTTCTGTCTGGGACAACAAAACTTTATGTGTTATTTCACAAATTACTGCAACAATTTAATAAATTGATAATAATGTGATCAAAAATATTTAATCCTCTTGTTAATGATACTTAATGTTGATGACAGATTTATTCAATTAATTTATTCAGTTCAAATAAATACAAAACTTAATAGTCACAGTAGATTATTTTCCATAGGCTGGGAAACTTCCGGCTCGAAGGACCATGTTAAATATGGTATTAAGAGGTAAAATTGTGAGAAATACCTTTAGATCCTAAAACTGAAGATCCATTAGGGTTTTGGTAGAACAGGAACAAGATGAGCAGAGAAGCGATGGCTCTGGCCAGAGTGACGAGAATCGAAGGACCACAGATGAAAGATGATGTTGAGAAATGACTATTGTTGTGTAGTATGTAATTCTTCACTGATTTAAATTAAAACTCTTCTTCATTAATAAAAAGAAAGCAATTCACTACTCATGAATATTCTGGACTGTACACGAAAATTTACAACACATTTACTTTAAATAAAAATATCTTCTTGGATCCTAGCTTGACACTTGGTACTATAAATTTGGAATCCATATTTAAATGAGAAATGATGAAATAATGCACTTGGAGCGGTAAGAGAGAAAGAGAGATTAAAATATTTAATATGAACTAAACCAAAAGGTAAGCACTGTGTACTGTGAGAGAGGTGAGTCTAAACTGAACTGACTAGTACGAAGTGCTGTAGTGAACTTTGGACAGTGATGTCATCATATCAGCTGTTGTATCCTTTCAATAACTGAACTAAAAACTTGACTTGAATGTTAATACTACTTGATTAATTGTTTATCTTTGACTGTATATAGTTCATATGTTATTAAATAAATATTTTATTAAATGTCCTTAGTTGAATTACTAAATATTTAACACTTATATTTACTTATTTTTAACGTATATTTACTTTTATTTTTTATATTTACTGGATAAACCTGATACCTCACTGAAACAGTGACAAATAATCTCCGTTCATCACAATTAGAATTAAAAGTTCTCTCTAAACGCAGGAAATTGTTTTTATCTAGTTAAATCAAAGACAATATTTACACAGCAAATTACAGTTGGTAAAATAAGCGCTGTGTATTTAACATCAATTCTCTGTTGGAGCCAAAGCGCGATGCTGGTCTCTGAGGAATACAAATTCCTGTTGACCAACATGTATTTTTCAAATTGATCTGTCTGTAGCAGATGGATTTAAAATAAACATTTATTTTCGGAATGTGAAGGGAAAAGTGTGAACTTCCGATACGGTTAAATTAAAAGCATCGACCCCGTATATAGATTGTTTATGTATCAATACTCAATAGTTGTCTATGTATAATCTGATAAGAGTATATTTATTTACTTGAAACAGTCATAAGATTATTTAATTTGCCAACTAATTTGCTGGTGTTAATCATTTTCTTTTATGGTATTTTTGCATCTGGATTTATTCCATTATAGCGTAAAACTGATGAAATATCCTCCCTTATCAGTACATTTGTCAGATCGCACCCTATAAAATTTACTTGAAAAGTTAGATACCCCCGGTTATCGGTTTTATCTTTTCATCCTTTGAAGATCGTTATTGTTAGAGACAAATCGACATTTGTTTCAGATACGTTTCAATTAAACATTGTTTAAGGCTTGACTAATTAATTGAATAATCGTATGTCCTGTAATGAATGAAAACTACCACCAGGCTACAAAAACAATATTCCCTGATAAATGACATGTTCCATTTTGTGTAGACAGTTAAAATTCAATTTCCCGTTTGCCAGAAGCTGGAATTACGAGTAACCTGTTGTAGAAGGAAGATATTTTAACTGTTAGTGACATTTTACTTTGTCACTACGATGTATCCTTTTAATTCTAGCGAATTGTTCTATGCACCAAAACAATCCTATTGTGATTAAATGCTTTGTGTAGTAGCTTTGACTAGTCAATGGTAGTTAAAAGTAAAATGCATTCATATAGGTTTGAAAGCCAGCAAACTAGCCTATGAAGATGCGATGGTAAAAGATTTATTGGAGTTATACATCAATTTTTACTTTTTTCAATGGATTTTTAAAATCTCAAAATATGTTTGCTATTGAAATTAGCTTTTTAAACAAATATGGTACACACCTTATTTTTGACCTAGGCATATCGGTTACCGATATATTAAACGTGCTGAAAGTCTTAAGTTCTTTGAACTCCATGTCTCCAAATATCATACAATACAACAAATTCGAGTTCTACATGTAATTTCTGTAACGCAACAATATATTTGCAAGTTTTTACCATCAACATGTGTTTTACGGACATAAAAGCCTCTGAAATGAAACAGGATTTTGCAGTTAAAGGGGTTGTTCCTTGAATCCCTTTAATGTAAAACCGTCCGAACCCATTTACAGAAATCTATAACCATTAGGCAACAATCCTTGTTTCAATTACTTCAACATTACGGATAATTGAATAAAACCTAGGATCATAGTTGTATACAAAATATTCATGTTATTTTCTTCAACCATCTAAAATTAGATTTTTCCAATGAGCCATCTATAATCATTAAGCAGCCGACTATTCTTTCAGATACTTCAATGTTGCGAATGGATTAATACATTTTTGTAGCATAGTTGTGTAACATAAACTAAATTTTCCATTCTCAGTATGGATTTCGTATAGCTATATCCGTAAAAGTTAATTATTAGTTTGCCGTATCGTAGAAACTTTTAAAGGATTAACGTTATTTTAACACTAATGATTCTCAATGGAAACCCAATTAATCAATTTGTAGATTTTTTTATTTACTACTTTTGTATTAGGCCTATATTTTTACTGTGATTAGATTAACAGCGGCATTCACTTGAAGGGTCGACATACAATAACGACCAAAGAAGGTGTCATGTCACAAATAATTGTTTTTCTAACAAAAATCTGTCAGCCTTCGTACAGTTTCTTTTAAACCAAGTTAGTACTACGTGCAAGTTCTGGTTTCAAAGTTATGTTTTTAGGGTATAAACCAATTCATTTGAAGGTCTTCCAAAAATGGTGGTTAAAAAGCTATAGATTCGGCCTACATAGATATAAAGATCCATGATAATTTTTCTTATCATAGTTGAGGTTTATTATTTCTAGTTGTAAATGCTATTTTTAAACTAACAAAATAGAAAATCGTCTGAAAATCAATATTTGGGAGAACATTACAATTAGGAAGCGATGTGGATTGAACAAACAGAACATTCTCAAACTTAACAAAGCAAGTTTAACTCTCTTTTTTTGTTCCAGGATAATTCTAAGAACTCGCTTTTAACGCCTACACTAATGTTGAATAAGATTACTGAAAAATGCACTTACCTTCTCTTTCCATTAAAACACATTGTGAGAGTTTTCCCTTTATGTTCATCCTAATTTTTTAGTTTGTTTTCCGAACGAATTAGATCAAACAATACCAAGAGCGTGAATTGATTAGTGGTAGGGTTTCGATGGATTTCGATTGAAAATGTAATAAAGGTTACATTTAATAAGATATTTGAGTACAGAACATGGTATAAGGATAGAGAAAATTTATTTTATGAAATTCGTAAAATCTATTTTATACATATTGTGTACCTACTAAGTTTGATTGTTTTGAAATGTAGGCCTACAAGACCAAATTCAATAAATGTTATACTCTATTTATTTTTTCTTTGATTCGAAACGCCATTTGATACTTTTCACAATCTAGTCCTCTGAATTAAAAACAGATCAAACATTTTAACCTTCATAAAGCTGCACCTATATGAATGATATTTATTGATTGAAGTACTTCGTTTAGAATGTGAAAATTCAAGGTTTTTAGATTACACCAATCTCTTGCAAAACACAAAGTGTTTATTTTTGATAAACTTGCAAAAATGCTAAAACAAACAATGATACATTTATTTACAATAACTTAATACATTTTTCTTTTAAAATGAGTAAATACTTTTAAGAAAAATTGCATGTAATGGAATTAAATTATTAATATTATGCAAAGAAAATCTTTCCACGTTAAAAATCACTATTAACTATTGAAACTCTAGGTTTTACCATAAAATATAACGTAATATACTTCTCCTCTTTTTGTAATTTATGAAAAATAATTTCAATGTTTATGTTGACCACAAAAGTATGTACAGTATTATTTTAGGGTAAAATTTACAGTGTGAGATTTACTATTTGTTTACAGGAGAGGGTATAAACAGTAGTTTACAAATATGTCGTTCTGCTTGGTTATAATGATTCTAATGTTGGTACCTATATAATTAACTTATATTATATTTTCTTATTCTTATTTCTGTTATTTTCTCATATTAAATAAAGAAAATAAGTCGTTGACGAATTCAAGCGTTACCATATATGTTAAAATTGTTAACAGCTAAAAGAGCCATGTATAGAATGTAAGGAACACAAAACTATAGCAAATGTGTTTATTCTACGATAACACCATTGAATATAAGTACAAGTCGACATCTCATTCTATAGTAAACTCTGAAGCTGGTTTGGATGGTATGTTTAATGTATGTGACGTTAAAGGTCGATTCACACAAATCAGTTACGGCATGTCACTGTTCAGACATATCAGTCACTTCACAGTCAACCAAAATATTCTTCAGTGGATTTTCTATTGCATTATCTACACTCAACCGGCGCTGGTCCGTCATTTGCTCTGTCGGCATCCGTCAGTCAATTTCAGATTTCTTTTTTTTTTGTAACAATGTAATAATTTTTTTTTAAATAATGTAAAAATAATTTTAACAACGAGAAAACAAAATATTTAACTAAAACACGACCTGTAACCTGACGGAACTATTTAATTTGTCTTCAGCTGATGCGTTCAGGAGGATGACAAAATCTATAAATGAGTTGGTTTAATTAATTAATAATACGTTACACGACCTATACATTCAATAGTTGTTTTCGATGAATAGTTAATCACGTGTTTTGTGCCTCAGCCAATCAGAAGCCTTGTCTAGGCAATCAGCTGTTCTAGCCTTGTTTGTTTCATGAATGTACTCCAATTTACTGCACCTCAATCACTTTGTCATGTTCAATTTATTTAACTACCCGTTCTATAATACCAATTTAAAAATTGGTTCACTGAAGTATAATATTGTGTGGGTTTGTTTGATGCGAAATATATGACGCAACGTTTTACTACTGCTAGCTGAAGTTTTATATTAAATTCTGAAATAAACTCTATTGATGATAATGATAGCATTGGACGTTCTCAAAATGTAATGTTTCATCTTACGTCTATCTTTATGTTAAAATTTAGTATTCATGTGAGTCTTTCTTATATCGGTAATATAGTCTTTCTATGATAAATTGTTTTACATCCCAAAATAACGAACATCAAGGCTTGACAACAGTATAACAAAAACCACCAACTTTCTTGCCAATTAATAAATGGTAAAACCACTCTGTTTTAATATTTTTAAGATAGTGTCTTTTGTTGCCAATTCATGTTATATTACTGGAATATTGTCCACAGGAATTATGAAGCGAAAATGTTTTACCAAAAAGGGTTGCTAGTTTATTAACTACATATTAACTTGGTGAAATTTAGGTTGATAATCCCAGTATGTCCTGTTTGATATATTAAAAGTACAATATGATAAAAAAAGTCTGCAAACACTTTTTGATACACCTACATTCTATATTTACTGATCTAGTAGTAATAATAACAAGGGGGTTATTATAAAAAATGTAAAACGTCTATCGAGATTGGCCAATCGTATCCATAGTTTAGACAGAAATAAATTCATTTTCCTAATTTGATCAAAATATGTTCATAAACAAGCAAACTAGAAATGTTTACTTATTCTCCATAAAAAAATAACATGTGATTTTTTTAAATTCATAACTTTTTTGGAATTTTCTCCGTTACCATTAGGTGCATAATAACGCTTCAATATACTAATTTATTTGTTTTAAGCTCTACAAAATGGTTTGCAGAGAAATTGGTAAATTTAAAGTAAATAAAGTAAAGTAATGTTAAGTAAACACCAAAGTACTATATGTGTTTGTACAGTCATTCTAAAATACTTAATATATTATATCTCACTACATAACTTCCTATTATTCAACCCAGTTCACTCCCAGTCTGATAATTAAACATTTACCTGTGCAGTAGCGACTGACATGCGGAGCTCATCATTGATTTAACCTTGTATTTTTTTATTCTGCTGTAATTCTAACTCCAGGTTAAAGAAGCGTTTTCCTATTTGGATTACTTTCCATAATTAGGAGCATTTTTTACACCATTAAAAAGTATTGTTAATATTACGATTTATCTCAAAGTGTAGTCTGTATTTATTAGATTAAATGTTGTCTCTGTTTATAATAATATTCACTATGAACTTAAAAACTCTTTATTTAATGTTTTGTTTGATTATCTTAATTTGTTATCGATCCATACTGATAAAAGGCAAATACCACTTACCGGGTACTCACTCCTTCAAATCATCATCCTATATATTAAAAAATAATATTCAGATTATATTATTTAGTTCACACAGATTTCGAGACAACCGCTTGCCGGTTTTTTTTATTTGAAGGTCATTTTGTGTATAAGGTCGTGACGGAGCCAGAATTTTGATTTAGACCTCAGGGCTCTGACCACGGGACTTCAAAGTTCCCCTGATATGGAGGAGATTTTTTTATTTTTTATTTATGGTTTTTCAATACCTTATACCATCTGTTAGAACATTTTTATTCAAAACATCTGTCTCAAAATGTTAGTTTTTGTTTATTATTAATCGTAAGGAATCTGTACTATAACTAAAAAGTCACAGACCTAGAACTCAGGAATTGGCATGGTGGTTCCACTCTAGATGTGCATTAAGAAGCAATTTCGAGAAACTCCATCAGGGCTCTGCCCCAGTGGCCAAAATTATACTTTGAACTAATCTCTTGTAGATCTAGGGGCTTTTGTGAACAGATAAAATAATACTGAGAACATTTTGAAGAAAGTAACGCTATACACTTAATGGCTTTTAATTTGCATATTATTTTATAACTAATTTAGACCTACAATTTTAAAATATTGTAATTTACAATGGTTTTGTGAATTTACTTAAAAAATATTATTTTTTATGTCTTGTTTATTTTTATCTTTTTTTGACAACTTAGCAAAAGTTGCACAAGATAGATATCCTTCGATTACTTTTGTGTTTCTTTTTTTATGTTCTAAATTTATGTTTTCTTGGTATTTCTAAAGCTTGTACCCAAAAAATATCGCGTAAGGCCTGCTCTCACTAAAAAACGTATATCCTTCCATCTTCATTTTCCAAATCTTTTTCATTTCTCCTGGGAAGGACAGGATCAAAGATTCTTCAACTAGGTTGGGCCTTGAGGTTGTCTCATATATTTTACTTCAGTCCCCACATGTATGTAAAATGTATGAAGCTTTATTTTTATAAATAATAATAATTAAATATATATTTTTCTATCTGAATACAATTCTAGCTATCGTCTTAACTTGATCATTTAGGCTGATCATTATTGGTATTCCTCTAGCTATAGCGGATGGAGCTTGAACTTTTTCAAAATACCCACATCCAATTCCATGTTTGGTATTTTCTCACATTCAATTTTCTCAGGCCTTCTTCTCCAGCCACATATTTTTTTATCTCCATTTTGGTCTCCCCCTTTTCTTTACTATAGTGATTTTGCTGTTCATAATTTTGCTCTAAAGACAAATTTCATTCGTTTCCTATTTTTTATCTAATTTGATTGAATAATCGATGTACCAACATTTATAAAAGTAAGTTTTTTTACTAGCCTAAAACGGTATTTACACAATACTCAATGGTCTATTTGCAAGTAATTTAAACCATTGAATCGACATTTTAAATTTATGAATAAAACTTGAAAATGGGTAATAGTATAGTTCTATATGTATATTTTTCAGCATTTCTGTATGATCTATGTGTAATAGTGCAGCAACAACAAAAGCCAGTAGTGTCAGCTTTGTTTAAATGGCAGTCAAACAACAACAGAATGTTCCTGTTCAAAGCACCATTGTAAATAAACAAGATAAAAAACTAAATCTCACATCAAAAGAGTGGCTCTAAAATACTGTGTTTGATTTATCCCTGTTGAAAATTTAGTGACTGAGTGTAAATTTGAAAAGCTACAATCCATGTTTCTGTACGTTAAAACAAACTCCTGTATAGCAACGAATATTTTTATTTGAAGACAGATCAAGTGAATTGTTGATGTAAACAATTGTTGGTGTTAAAAATATAAACTTTTATTTTTGAAAATCTAGCTTGCTATTGGCTTAAATGCTAAGTGTGGATTCTGAAAAGCCAACAGATGTTCGATTGTGGTCATAAATGTAATTCAACACCGATTATAAACATTTTCAATAAAATAAATTGACAACAACACAGCAAAATACGAAAAACAATAAATGATTAAAAGCAAACTTGGACCAGCGAACTGGTGGCAAACGATGATTTGTGAACCTTTCACACAGAAACTTTGTAATTTCCCTTCAGTATTAAGTTTCCTGTGACAGAGAAAGGGCAAACAGATAAATAACTTTGACCTTCTCCTTTCTCTCTGTCTTTCTCCCCTCTTCTTTTTCATCTCACCTTGATCCTTGGAAAACTAAATGTGACACCTTTTAATTAACAGCTTTTCAGTTTTGAAAGTTGTTCCTATAAAGTTAATATTATATCAAACAAATAATTATAGTAAGTTGACAAATCCGATAAATCTCTGTTGGAGAAGATCAACTAAAAAAGTTTAAAATAAACATATTTCCAATCAGAATCTTTATATAGAATCTATTATTTAGAAGAAATAAAAACACAATCAAAAGCATGAAAAATAATAAAGTTCCGGGAATAGACGGAATAACCATAGAATTACTAAAAGCAGGAGGAGACGGACTAAGCAGACAAATACATAAACTTATTCTAAAGATTTGGGAACAGGAGACAATTCCAAAGGACTGGCAAGAGGCTATCATAATCCCAGTATTTAAAAAAGGAGACAAGCGTAATTGTAACAATTATAGAGGAATTTCATTGTTAGCAAGCACCTACAAAGTACTCTCAAAAGTAATACAGAGGAGACTAGAAGAGTATGTGGAAACAATCATTGGAGAACACCAGGCTGGTTTTATAAGGAGAGGAAAATCAGATCAAATTTTAATTCTAAAAGAATCAATTGCCAAACATTGGGAATATAACCAAAATTTCTTCTGCTTATTTGTGGATTTCGCCAAAGCATACGACAGCCTCAACAGGCAGCGTACTTGGGAAATAATGGAGAGTTTTGGGATACCGGAAAAACTAATAAGGTTGTCCAGTTTAAGTGTAGTTAACTTAAGATGTAAGGTCAAAGTAGAAGAAGAAATGTCTGACGATTTTGAAGTGGATACAGGAGTTAGACAAGGTGATGGACTTTCCCCCACTCTATTTAATATAGCCCTGGAAGACTACCTGCGAAAAGTAAAAAACTCTAATATTGGAATCAAAATTGGCAAATCCTTAAACATTTTAGCCTTTGCAGATGATTTAGTTTTGATGGCAAAAACCAAACAAGACTTAATAGACCTCACACAATTACTAGTTTTAAACACAGAAAAAACAGGATTAAAAATAAATGACTCAAAGACTAACTATATGATAGTAGGGAGGACCCAAGAAGACCTTAGGGAAGATGATTTTCTGGAAGTTATAAGCCACAGATTTAGAAGAGTAGATACATTTACATACCTGGGTACCGTAATATCAGGACAAAGCAGAGAAGATCTAGAAATACAGAATAGACTAAATGCCGCAAACAAAAGTCTCTATGCCTGCAATAAATTAATGAGCTCAAAATTATTATCCCACACAACAAAATTACGTCTGTATAAAACAATAATCCGACCAGTAATTTTATATGGCTCAGAGACTTGGATCCTGAACAAAAAAGAAGAAAGAAAAATAATAGTTTTTTAAAATAAAGTATTGAGGAAAAGTTTTGGCCCAACGCTAGAAAATGGAGAGTGGAGGAAGAGGCACAACCAGGAAGTAAGAGAAATGTACAAAAATGCAGACATCATCGGAGAAATAAGAAGTAGGATACTAAAATGGGCAGGACACATACTAAGAAGAGAAGAAGAGTCAAACCTGAAGAACATTCTGAAGGGAACACTAGAGGGACGAAGACTTTAGGGGGACCAAAGACTAAATGGTGGAACCAGGTGCAACAAGACATGAGGCGGCTGGGAATTGGGAGAGGAGGATGCTGAAGAAAGAGACGGATGGAGGTGCTGTGTTGCTGAGGCCAAGTACCGACTGGGGTACAAATGGCCAGGGCAGTAAGTAAGTAAGTAAGTAAGGCCTAGGTACTAGTCCATAGTATCTCCAGGGGTTTTTTCATTTTTAGAAATTAGATTTTTAATGGTGATTTTCCAATAAAAACCCATAAAAAACTAAAAATAGGACTTTCTCGAATGTGGCCCGAATGATATTGATACAAATTTAGTATGTTGCAGCCCTTTAAATATTGAACAAAATGGTAGCAATATCATTCCTGTAACAATTACGGTTTACAAGTTATTGTAAATCATGTTATTTTCCATTTAAAAAATGCCAAAAAATAAGAGAAAATCTTTTTTTTAAGACGGTTTTGATTGAAATTAGTATGTGATGGTCCTTATAATTCTAAACGACATAGTGCAATCCCCCATTTTTGTAAAGTTACGGTTTAAAAGTTAATGCAACTTTTGTGATTTTACCTGTCTACTCTCATTGCTTAGCCATGATAAAGGGTGTTGACAAGCTAATGAAAGAGTCTATGTGTCAGAATGCTGTTTATTTTCGATTGTGAAATATTAATTTAAAAACTACTGAATCGACTGAGATCAATTTATTTTTAAGAGCCACATTAATATTTTCTGTGTCAGCGTGGGTTATAGATACTTTTCTCCATATCTCTGCCCATCCAATCATTATCACTATCCATATAATGTTATGGATATTTTTGTTACATCATACCTACAGTTATTTTTATTAGTTTTTTCAATCTTTTTGTAGAAGTAATGTCTACCTTCCTTTTACGTTTAAATTTAGTTTTCTACTATTTTATTGAAAATAAAAAAGAGTAAAGGGAAAAATCAAGGATCCTATATTACTTTGATAAGAAAATGTCAATAAACTATAATTGTTTGTTTGTCTATCAATATATTTGCTTACACTGTTGATAAATTGCTTCATTTCACGCTATGTTGCTTTTAATTACAAAAATAACCTCTAATGTTTTCCTTATTAATATGAACCTTGCGGACGGCTGAATTTTTATTTCAGGATTAGTGTTGCCTAAGTATTATTTTGAGGCTTCTGATTGGCTGAGGGAACATCATTACCGCGACGATACAGACGATGTCAACGGCCTCGGTGGTGTAGTGGATAGAGTGCTAGGCTGATAATCCGAAGGACCTGGGTTTCGAATCCCACCCATTGCACTACATTTTTGTATTGGATTGTATTCATTGTCAACAAGTTTGGTTGGTTTGGTTAGGTTATAACGGTTTAATTTTATAATTAAAACATTATGAAATTGAATTTGACCCATTTATAGTTTTATTTTATGAACAGAAATATTTTTTCGGTTAAACCTTCATTTGATTTTTCATTGTTAGCAAGTCTGGTTAGTTTGGTTAGGTTATGATAGTTTAATTTTATAATTAAAAAAAATATAAAATAGGATTTGAGGCATTTATAATTTGATTTTATGAACAGAACTATTTTTTCGATTAATAAACCTTCATTATATTTTTTCATTGTCAGCACGTTTGGTTGGTTTGGTTAGGTTATGACGGTTTAATTTCATAATCAAAAAAATATAAAATTGAATTTGAGGCATTTATAATTTTATTCTATGAACAAAAATAATTTTTCAATTACTAAACCTTCGTTATAGTCAATCAGAAGCCTCTAAATGACACTGTTGGCAAAATTAATCCTGAAAAACAAATTGTCCTATCGGACGAATCATGGAGGGATGTTTCAATCAGTTATAAACCAAGTATTTCTATTCATTTGGTTATATTAATAATGGGTTCATAGATAGGTATACAAATATTCCTTGCACTAAACTATAAAAAAATAATAGATTACATTACTGCTATTTTCACCATGTCCTGCTTTTGATTCTTTACTAGCAAGCAAGCACACGTGTAAAGCGTTTTGGATTGAATAAAGAACCCTGTTTTTCAAAAGCAAGACATAGTCAAAAAAGCAATTAGTGTAATCTTTTAGTACGGCATATTTTTTATACCTATTTATGAACCCATTATTACATCTTTTGCCCGTTATAGTTTCTACCTTCCTTAAGTTTAAATTATCTAATGAAAAATGTTATTCTTCTTCCCAACTTGTTCCTTAGATATACAAAAATAAGAATTTTCAAGTATCATAATTAACAGAGAACCTTTTTCATATTGTACTGATGTCAATGTGCCAAAGTATCTAACGATAGCTTCACATATTTTGTTAATATAAAAAAAAACACTATGGTATTTCTTATGTATTAACTAACATAATTACCTTTCTCATAATCCTAAACCATGATAAAATTTGGGTTATTTGGTTCACATTAAAGGGTGTATTTCGATGTAAGAGGGACAGGTTCAATTCCATCGTATGAAAAAATAAGGGGTTCGAAGTACTTTCCCTCAAAATCGTTTGTGACTCTTTGTTTAAAAAGCCAATGGTGTTAAGCACTAACAAATAAAAATATATGAAAATCAATTAAATCTCCTTAGCATAACACTATCCAAATTTATTGTGTTAATTGACTGATTAAATAAATATTTTCAAATCCCCAAGCAATTTTAATCCAAACTAAAGCAATCAAGTTGGAAAATTTCAATCCAACACTCTTCAACTTTCCAATGTCTTGTCTTCACTATGGCTCAATAGCCCGGAGCTTGTAAACAATGAACAATACCCCCCCACCCCCATCATCAAACCCCTCTCATTTCCCCTTCTGACAGCCCATCCAACCCTGCCATAGTTGTTCTTCCAATTAAATGTTCAGAGACCATTTAACATTTGTTGTCTTACGCTGCAAACTGTCTTGGATACAACATTTACAATCAGATCCCGCCTTTAAGCTTGATCATTGTGAAAGAAGTTTTAATTGGTTACAAAAATAAAGTATAATATAAGGATTGAATTATGAACTATTCTGTATAAAGTAGGTACTCAGTTTGTATAAGCTAAATAATGTTTGGGTGTTGTAAACAAAAGACAATTTTACAGAATGCCTACATCAACGCAATAAAACTGCAGGATTTGTTTAGATAAACTCTAATCAAAACTCCTTAAATATTCAGTTCTTCATTTTTTTAAACATTTTGATTAAAAATTCAATATTTTTAAGCCTATGGACGATTCAAGATTAATTTAAATTATTATGTCATCCTTTTTAAGAAGATAGCAAAAGTGTGCTGAACACATTCATCATTCTTTTAATTTTGTTCCTCTCAGATATTAATTTCTGAAGATGAACTGATGAACATTGTTGGAAACTGTAAATCCAGGAAATATTCTTCCCTGGCATCCCTAAGGACCATTAATAAAAGTCCCTTACTCGGGGTGTAGGGGGTTGTTTTTGTTTGATACTGCTAAAAGGGTTTTCTTGCCCTTTAAGTGTTCCCTGGCTTGTGTGTTTGGTAACTGGTGATAAAGTATTCCACACATCTTCTTGCCATTTAGACATCATCATCTTTGAGTATAGTCGTTATATAAATTTCAACATGTCTTAAATGTGATTAATAGAATTGTGAGAATCTTAATCCATATTTCATAAAATTATTAACTTTATTCATGCACCCTTTTATACTATCAAAGCTGGTCATGTTGATTTCTACATGTAATTATGAACATCTAAAAACACCATAGAACAAAAATACAAGTTGTAGGACAAAGCAAATGTAAACTTCCTGAATTGTTATTTATATATGTTCAACTTCAACCACTATCACTTTGTACCCTAGTCTATGAAGTCATTTAATCACACTTCAAATCAAATCAATCAATCTTTATTCCGAGACAACAATGTATAAAAATCATACAATGTTGTATAGGCTGCGTCAATATGTAAATTAATAAAACATTTCAAAGGTCAAATTGTCAAAATATTCATCTAAGTCATAAAAACAGTATTTCAATAACAAATTCTTAACAGCTATTTTAAATATATCATCTATCTAATGGTAACTCTTGAATATAATATGGTAGATGATTGAATAACTTAATCGAGGAATATTTAAAGCTTTTTTGAGTAATACTATAAGTACAGTAATAATTTCTTAGTTTAGCACAGTTTCTGGTCTTATAACTATGGACATCACAGTGGGAAGACAAAGTGTTTAAGTTCTTTTTACAATACATAAGACAGTGAAAAATATATATACAAATAAGAGGCATGACAGATAAACAACTAAAAATGGGCTTACAATGAGTTTTTGGTGGAACAACAGCAATTAATCTAAGAGCTCTCTTCTGCAACACAAATAAAGATTTTACATAACCACAATTAGCCCAAAGAATGGTACCATAGGTAAGATGACAGTGTATGTATCTATAGTAAACAGTAAGCAGAACTTCCATTGAAACAACATTTTTTAGTTTTCTTAATACAGGGTGCGGCAGAAAGAACTCCCCTATTAGGAAAGCTAATAAAAACAAAACTAAGTAAGATATGACATTTTTATTGTTATTAACCAAAAACACACATTATGCCATTTTAAAAAATATAAAATTATAGTGCTTTAAATAAAATGTTGTTTTAATAATCGATAATTTAAAATTATCGTGTTTTAAATAAAATATCATTTAAATGGCGGCCTCCAGTGTTAACACATTGGTTCAAACGTTCCCAGTAGTTGTCCATTACCTTTCGGGTCATATCGGGTGAGATGGCTGCAACTGTATAAACATACCTTTGGATATTTTAACAGCTACAAATTCTATGTGTCATTCCCACTTCAAGTTGCTCTGAATTAAGATACCTAAAAATTTAACAGGTTGTTGATGAGAATCTGTGTTAGCATAAGGAATTTTCAGATCTTGCGTTTTATTTAAATTTAAAGATAGTTTATTAAAATTACACCAGTCTACCATTGTATTAACAGAGCCAACAGTGATTCCATTCTGCAAGTCCTTATGTGTTTTAAAATTTAGACACACATCATCAGCATACATATAACAAGAAACACATTCATTCTGTAAATTATAAGGCATATCATTAACATAAATAATAAACAACAAAGGTCCTAGGATCGACCCTTGCGGAACGCCATGATGAGTCTCCACCAAATCTGACAGAACACTTAACTACTGTTGGTAAAATTACAGGTTTGGTAAAATTATAAACTATAAACTCTACCCTTGTGGTTTAGAGTCAGTGGTAAGTCACATGGATAAGACAGTCCAGAGATAAGATAGGACAGCAATATATTGCTTATTAACTTAATGCTTTCATTGTGCCTTCTTTTTGTGAATTTTCCAAATAAGTTCATTGGCTGATATTGGCTTTATTGGTATCATTTACTATCATATTTATTGGTCCCGTCATTGGCTTTATGTATCTACAGTCCCAAAATGCACTAGTTCAAATGTACTAGGTACAATGTACTTCATCCCGTAGTACAAATGATGACCAACATTTCACAATTCTCTCATTCAGTACATATCTACAGTTGTGCGCTTAATGACCAATACCAATACTTGGCTTAAAATACCTACTATGTAAGGTCGCCATTTCATCGAACAGTATTAACAGTATTAACCAATAATCATGGATACAAACTCAGTTTTGAACCATTTATGCTGCTGACTTTTCTCCGAATTAAAACGGAGACCTTCTACACTCTGCGGGTAGCACTATATGCACTCAGATACCCAGCCATGTTATCAACAAACAAATTATTTCAATGTCAAATATAGTGTTATCTATATTTTGGTAAAATATATGTCAATATTGTATTATAGTATTGAACATTCGATGAAACTAAAATATTTATTTGTTTTCCAGCTGCACTCCCCCCAAAGAATGCTGTTCTCTCGGATGTTGCTACCTGTACCCTCCCCCTGCCCCAAACTTCTTCAGTCTTGTTAACTGGAATCACTGGTATCTATGGTGAGTATGTCATTTGGCTGTTCACTTTGGTTCTTTAGTTCTACACTTCATATTTTATGCTTTACATGTTCTAAAAAACTACTTTAACCTGGAGAATAAGTAGTAACTTAAATTGTCACAAGTATGATAATGTAAATAAATTTTCATTCAATATTTGATTCTACCTCCATTTTATCATTTAGATGTTTGAAGTTGGATCTAAATACACAAATGTTATTGTTAGTTCTGTACGGTGCACTGTAGAGGTCGTGTTTTGTTTAAAATTTGTTTATTTCAGTCTAAAATCTCGTTTGAACAAAAAAACTATTTAATCATAAACAATACCTCGTCTCCCAGTCATATAACCAAAAAGTAAGCACAAATTACGGAATTAACACTAAAATGATGGACACAAAATTGCATCAACACTAGTGATCACCAGACATGAACTAAGCATGAAAAACTAGCTTCAGAATTTACAATGGGATGAGAGATCTACTTGTGTCGGTAAGTCTGTGATTATAGTTTCTCTGTTGTTAAATCTAATTGTTGTAAGTCTTTAAGTGTCTTCCATTGAAACTACTTACGTAACACCTTTTTAGGCCATTTTACAAATTGTGTAAATAAAAGCTGACAAAGCAATAACACTATCACAAAAGTAAAATATAAAATATAAAGTTAAAGTCCGCTCAGCCTTACAGTTCTCTGTTGGTACTGTGACTCAGTGGCAGTTCCAAGGAGGCGGGGGGGGGGGGGGGGGGCTACAGGGGCTAAAGCCCCCCAATGGACCCTGGAAAAATAAATTTAAACATTTTTTTCTGCTGAAACGTAACGTAGGTTTTGAGACACAGTTATAGAAATTAAAAATGGCTTTGGAAAGTCGCCAAGAGGTTTTTAAAATACTAATTTTTCTGAAGGAGGACACCCGACCCCCTTTTTCAATGGAGTCCCCCGGTACGGTATCCCTTCCACAATGAAGGTCCTAAAACCGCCACTGCTGTGACTAAAACATGAGGGTTAACAGAGAAGTATACAGGTACAAAAATGTTAACCCAAATACAGTTAGATTAGTCGGTGGCTCAGTTGGTAGTGTCACAGACTTCGGGCCCAAGGCAGCAATTTTGTGGGTTCGGATCCTGGTCACTGCCGCAAAAATGTTATCAGTACAGTTCACCTTCATACTGTACCGGATCACCCCTTGCTTTGCTGGATACGTTCCACGCACAGATCTGTAGTCTATGTGGACAGGAAAATGCAAGGTTAAAAGCGGCCGCCCAACCTCTTTTTGTATAATAATAATAAAAAAGGTTAGGGGCAACAAAAAGGTAGTCTTAACATTACTACAGAGTACAAGCGCACCACATAGAAAAAGCGGTATAGTTTCATTTTTTTTTTTTTTTTTTTTTTTTTTTTTTTTTTTTTTAATAGAGGGCCAGGCTTACAAGTTACCATGGGATTGCATCGCAGCTAGAAAAGCTTATTGTGCACCCTCGTTCACAGATCCTCATTCTCCGTCAAATCCCAGGTCTTTGGTGAACCGTGAGAGTCTTTTTTTTACTATGGTGACCTGTTGTTCCCTTTGATCTCCCACCAATAGGCCAAGGGATCTCATACGCAGACCTTGTAGGGCTGGACACATAAATATACCTGCACAGCTTTCACAAGGACTCTGGCTGGGGCAAGCCGTAGCGAGATTTCCCCGAAAGGACTCAGCTCCTGAACTTGCTTGACCAGCCAATCCTTTGTGGCTGCGTCAGCACAACCTCCACCTTTCTTCCTGGAGGCTTCATTAGAGTCAGCTTTGGGGGTACCACCCTTGCCCTGCTTTTTCCCAGCATCCTAGTTCCCGGAGGAACTGGCTTTGCAGGCAGCAGAGTTAGGGTGCTTGGCAGCCCACACCAGCCTCCTCTCACTTCTGGATAGCACCTTTTCACCTTTGGCTAAAGCATCCGCTATCCTCTGTCTTTGCAACTCACCCCTGGAAAGTTGTTTTTCGTACGAGGGATCTCATACGCAGACCTTGTAGGGCTGGGTACATAAATATACCTTCACAGCTTTCACAAGGTCTCTGGCTGGGGCAAGCCGTAGCGAGATTTTCCTGAAAGGACTCAGCTCCTGAACTTGCTTGACCAGCCAATCCTTTGTGGCTGCGTTAGCACAGCCTCCACCTTTCTTCCTGGAGGCTTCATTAGAGTCAGCTTTGGGGGTACCACCCTTGCTCTGCTTTTTCCCAGCATCCTAGCTCCCGGAGGAACTGGCTTTGCAGGCAGCAGAGTTAGGGTGCTTGGCAGCCCACACCAGCCTCCTCTCACTTCTGAATAGCACCTTTTCGCCTTTGGCTTAAGCATCCGCTATCCTTCATCTTTGCAACTCGCCCCTGGAAAGTCGTTTTTCGTTCCTTTCCGGTTTCTGCGAGCTTGTCGTCATCGTCAGATTTCAGTAGACCTTCCTCCTCCATTTGGGTCAGATTGTCTACATTGTTCTCACGAATACCGGGTATTTAAGTCCACCTCCCCAGTGACCCGATTAGAGAGGTGAGGGGTGCGTACGACTGGGTTACCCCTGGTTCCCAGATGGCTCCGTTAAGACACTGAATATTAGGCCCCCAGTGCCACAAGACTCTTGGCACGGATCGCATTACACCTTAGTCTAGGGCCCCCCTCACTTGGTTCAGTAGGTGGACCAACACCCAGTGGCAGAAGGTAGCTCTCCGCAGCTAACAAGTGAGAGTTGGGGTTTAGGTTGTGGCCAATCTGCCGAACCAACCCCGCATGCGAGGTTTGGCCGGAACGGCGCGAAATTTTCTCCCACTCACTAAACCCCCATACCTTCCTCATGGTTTCATGATAATAGGTCATTCACAGGGAGGATCAGATAACATAAAAAGTAGGTAACGATTGATTGGATACTAAAGATAATACTATATTGTACAAAATCATATAGTAGTGTATTTCCTTATAAAGTTCCCTTAAATTATTTGTATCACGTAACTAACAATAATACAAAATAACAATATATAAAATAACAAAAAAATAATATTAAAACTGAAAAAAAAATTAATTAAGTCAACAAAATCAGCCAGATAACAAGGTCAAATCGATCAATTATAAAACGTTTCGACACCTCGTTAAACAAACCTTCACAGTGACAATTATGACTTTTGTGACTATTAGTTCAGTTAGAATTTTTGATAAATGAGTCGACACTCATCTATAACTGATCTCTCATCATTTCAATCTCAAATGAGTACAGTTGATGAAGCATTCAATCGGAATTAATTTAATTGAAGTGGAATGTTTTCCTAAGACAAGACCATCATTCAAAGCTCTGTTTGATCATTTGTCTCGCGAGACTCTCTGCTTGTGACAAAGACAGATTGTCTGATACCTACATTTGGCTCCTGCACGCTCTATATCACCAAGCAATTGATTTTCTGAGGTTAAAATACGTCTTCCCCAGCCCTTATCAATCTTCACCTCAATTAGAAATTGGATTGAATGAAAGAGTAATTTTTAATAACTATAAAAGAAACTGAATTTGAGTGTGGGATTAATCGAAGTCAAGAAAGATGCTTTAATGACATTAGGATTAGAGTAAATGGTTGTTCCTTTTGTTCACAATAATAATAATAATATTAACACTAATTAAATCTTTGCATAAAGAAACTGTCATAAATAATACATATCACTAACATTGTTGAAACTTTATGGCAGTGATACTTAATTGCAAAGGTTTTAGGATTTTTAATACTTACTCTAATAATTTGTAATCTTGATTTTAGACTATGAATATTTATTTTCTGTAGTTCTTAAAAATCATGTTTATCAAAAATCCATTGATGCAAAAGTTACATATGGATGTATGGTGAGGTTTTGTGATGCTGTTTTTACTTAAAGACTCTATAATTGTTTGAAATAATACGGTACCTAACCCAATGGAAGTAAAACCTTGAAGGTAATTTTTACGTCCAAGAAAGGCCAGGTACAATAGTTCTTTAATCTTATTTATACCAAATATGTATGAGTAATAACATTAAACATTTAAATGGGTAAAAAAAATACATAAATAAAAAATATCTTTAAATGGAGATAAATGTTCTCTGCTGAATACACTTATTGAAATTTCAAAACAAACCTTGTACAAAACAAGTTCTAATCCAAAAGATAAAAATGCAGCACTGAGAAAAACTACTCTAACCTTTCCAATAAGAGAAGCCATTAAAGTTGCCCCAAAGGAAGCATCCGTTGGCGCAACAAAAACACCCCGGATTCACCTGATAAGGTTTACTTTGTTGGTGACATTCTTTCCTTTTCAGTTTTCCACTGATCCACCTCAATACCTCGAAAAGACTTCTGTCTGATGCAGACTTTATTTCATCTTCAGTTTCTAGCAGGGTAAAATCTAAAGGTATATAGGGAGTCTAAACAATCAATTACGGTTTGGTGTAGGGGTCTATATCTGTTTTACATTGTAGAACTATACTTGTTTTATCTTCTTGCTTGTTCGTTTGAATTCTTATGTTTTAGTTTGGTGGGCAGTGTATTTATAGTGTTAGCAAAACGGGAGTGCCGATGGAGACCTGTGGGGTGCGTGCATTTGAAGGAACTTGACCTGGTCTCCATCGGCACTCCTGTTTTGCTAACACTGTAGATTGTAGTTGGATGTATATATTTTTTTAAGGGGTTGGTGTCCTCTTTTACCTTGCATTTGTCTACCCACTTGGGCCACAGAGGCCTGCGTGCTTGAAACGTATCCAGTAAAGCAAGGGGTGGAGCAATGATAAAAAGTATTGGCACAAACCAGGATACAAACCGCCATAACTGCGAAACGACGAAACTAAACTGCCTTCGGCCTGAAGCCCGTGGCACTACCGACTGAACATGTGAATGTGATAAGAAATTGGATTATTGTATACTTTATCACCCATTACTTTCTAAAATTGTGATGCACTTTGTGAATAGTTTAATTTAAAAGTAAATTTAACTAAGAAGTTTCCCTTAGTTACATTAACTACCAAAGCCTAGAGAACATACAACTTTGTAGAAGATATTTGAGGCTCTAATGGAGTATGTGCCACCTCTAATATTTCAATAACATTTTGATTCACAATTGCTAGGCTCTATATAAAAAGCCAAGTAAAATCTTATGGGTGATTTAAAAAAAAGACGCATCTAAGTAGTCCTTTACATTTGTTTGAAATATGTAAATTTGGCACAGGTGCATGGGCGTCATCGGCCTGGCGCTGGTGTGTGTTGTGTGTGGCTGCGGTCTCTGGCGCAAGAGAGACTCACCAAACCAAGACGCAGCGTCGGAGCCTGACAGCGCCGGATCTTGCTGCCAACCGCCTCACTATAGCCGGTGCTCCTCCTTCCATCAGCCTCCCCCACCTCCTTACTCAGAGGTATGGAAATACGTAATGTAGTTTATTTGTTATTTTTTTATCCTTGGAAGCTATAGGTGCCTGGAATGGTTTTTCACATTACTTTGGGCGACATGCTATACGCAATATAGTACCATTGATTGTTACTCTGATGATAAAGTGAAGCCTAATGATGTACTCTAATTATGTTAAATACTGTAATGAGTAATTATGTTAAGGACTAATGTCTTTGAAGAGTTAAGAGGTTATTCACACAGCGAGTACTAATCAGACATATTCACTCGTGCTGCTTAATACCTTTGATTATGGATAGAACTATATATCCATTCTCACGTTAGAGTTGTAGCTGTGGGTGGAGCCAACTTCAGCCATGTGGACTTCATAAAAACTACATGATAATAGAGTAGTTGAATTGAGCCGCAGAGTGTGGGCTAAATGAAAAATTGCTGATTTCTGAATTTGTGACCTTTTAACCAACTCAAACTGATAGGACAAATTACTGTACGCAATAGTATATTTTATGTCACATCAACTATCATCAGTAGAATGTTAGGGTAGAAACACACATCAACGACTGGGAGCGGAGCGGAGCGGCGCGATTTAGAGCGGCAAAATCAAACCTATACAATCAAGTAGTAATGGGCACACAAACAGCTGTTGCGAGCGAAGCGGAGTGGAGTGGTAAACATTGGAACAATCTCTTTTGTTTTTCTAGCGTTTGGGAGCGGAGCGGGCAACGATCTTGTGGACTTTTTAGTTCCACTCTCGCCAGTAGACCTTACGCCAGTAAAAAATAGAGTATGGCCAGTAGACAGTACGCCCATCCTACCGGAAAGGGAACTACCCGGAGCGTTTTTGAAATTTTCTCTTTTTAAATGAATATATTCAAAGGTAGAGGTAGACATGTATTGCAGGAATCGCGATAAATGCTTCTAAAGAACTGGAAACAAATGGAGAAATTCACCATGTACCTCCCTTCCTCCATTCATTCCATGCAACCACTTCATATCGTTTTGAAGCTTGCAAAATGAATGTTTTTAGCCACGTGTTTTAGCTGAGCTGCAAATTGCGTGCAAACTTACTATGTGATATCTTGGAAATGATCGAGCTCCCGTTTGTGTCGCTCTCGCTAGTCGCTGCATGTGTGCGATGTCAGTCGCTCTCAGCATAAAAACATACTACTATAACCCAGTATACCAACCACAGTAACAAGCATTAAGTACTTTGAGAGAGCTTTGCCTGTCAATTCGTAGGCAGCGCCACCATCTATGCTGAGTGCATAGCAATGCTGGTGGCGCTGCCTATAAATTGACAGGCAAAGCTCTTTCAAAGTACTTAATGCTTTTTACCATGGGGTTGGCATTACCTCTAGCATTGGTTTAGCATTAGCACGCAGGTTGTTTTCTATGCGGCCGAACTATAGTAGTATGTTTTCTGTGCTCTCAGCTGCACTGCTACGGTCCTACAGCTCGCTCTGGATCGCCCTGCCCGCTCTGCTCTGAATCGCTGTATGTGTGTTTTTACCCTTAGACTGTACAGTAGCACATTCGTCTGTGAGTGGCTCATTGAAATATGTTCTTTTAGCGAATTTCCCTATAGGGAAGTAGCTATTACCGTAGGTCTCATGGTAAGACTTAGGCCCGGGACCGATTTACTTTTTCATTTTGATGTCCCCAGAGGCCAAAAACACCATTCGTTCAAATTTTTATATATGTATATATATATAGATATATATATATATATATATATATATAGATATATATATATATATATATATATATAGATTTATATATATATGTGTCCGTGAACACGATAACTTGAGTAATTTTTATCCGATTTTGATGAAATTTGGTTTGAAGGTGTAAGGCGGGATAAACTTGAATGAGTTCGCGATCCAGCATGATCGGACCATGGGAACAGGGTTTTATGGGGGGTTTTATGAGGTAAAAATTGGTTTTTCTCACTTTTGACCCTCAAAACACAAAATTTCCCAATTTTTCTCTAAACCTTCTTAAAGAGCTTAAAAAAACAAACAATTCAGTATATCAAAGTGTTTTTGTACGGTTATTGGTTACGGAGAAAACTAAAAAATTGTAAATTTAAAATTCCCATGTTATTCTTATGGAGAATATTGTAAAATGTTGTAGTTTGCTTGTTTATGGATATCTTTTGTTCAAACTTGGCAAATATATTCATTTTCTACTAAGCAATAATTATTTTACTTAAAACACAAACTTTATCAGTTTCCTTGTAGCAGCAAACCTAGGTACTTGTTAAACCTAATGTTATTTAAATAGCTCGATTGAAAATCAATTCAGCCAAATGGAAATTCGCTTAGACGGCAGGTTTGCTGCGGCGGGGGTATTTATTTGCACAATAAAAAGATACAGCTGCTCCATATAGACTTGAAACCTACATAAAAAATTCATTATTCAATAACTTATATCATTTATCGTAATAAATAAAACTATGCATAAATAATTATGATTCAACCTTATTCTGTGTCCAGGTGACATCAAAGCCAGATCTGTACCCCTTGGTGATTAGTTACTCAGACAACGGAAAGTCTGGAGGAGGCAGCTACCTCATGGTTCAGTACTTCCGCAACTACATCATGAGGCCTGTCGGTGAGTCACCATATTCCAGGGGTAAAAATGGTTTTCATTGATCTAAGGTTACTTCCTGCATTGTTTTGGGGGTAGTATAGACTCTGCTGTTTGCAAGAATCCTATGGATTAGTAAGCAGCCCAAGTTTTTCCGAGTTATTACTCACAATGGGTAAAAGGGTTTAATAATTTGAAATGGCATCTCGTATTTTCAGGTTAAAACTACTTGTTAACTACTGGAGTACATATTTCAAGCAGTAAATTATTTAAATTGTATAAACAGTAATAATATTACGTTCTTACTTGTTTACTGTTTATTAGTAGAGTAGTTTAAAACAAATGTAACCATTTGCACTGTTCGCTTTCTCTTTAAGGCTAAAAATTGGCTAGACTTTGAGACACCTTGTACATGGTAATGAGGGGGGGGGGGGGGAATTGGGATCTTAGATTCTCCAATGTTAGTCATATTTCAGACAATGGTGAGCTTTTGACACTAGAAAATTTACAACTGCACCATTGGCTACTTCTTGAAAATCTACTGGGAGAAAGTGGGTGACAGAGGCATAGAATGCTTGAGTGGGTTAGACCACATTAGTTACTTAGTGGTAGGTAATACCTTTATGGTACACAAAATTATAGTTTTAATCTACATATTTCAAGAACATATAATCTTTTATTTGTGGAATGAAAATACAGTAACTCAAATGATCATTAATACTTCTTCTAACAAGACCATGGAAATATCAAAGATAAAAAATAATTAGCTTCTTTGAGGCTTAAACGAGTACAAAACTTTTCAGAAAGTTGGTTAAAGCCCAATCTTCTTGGGAGGCTTTTTATTGACTAGAACGGTAGACCGCCTCCAACTTTTTAACAAACCCAAGTGATTCTCTTATTTATTATTAAACTTAAATTGTTCTTTTGAAGACTGTAAGTGTTTCATAAAAGTTGGAAAAGTGTTTAATTAAATTGTGCAATAAGATTGTATTCATCTTTTTGCAATGAGTTTCCATTTATGACAAGAATAGGGTATTCGTAACTAAGGCTGTTCAGTCCAAGGCTAAATTATTCTAATAAGGGCTAAGTTAAAATTGGGGTTAGTAAGGACAGTCTGTTGTATTTTTAAAAACTTCAGCTAGTTGAGCTTTTAAAAAATAAACAAATTCTGGTTTAGGATGTTAAACTGCTGATCATCCTTTAGAATTATGGAGTTCTCTGTGGTATGAATACTAAAAACAACCTATAATAAATGGCATCAGCAATCTGACACATACTTTCTCCCATTAGCCTCCATCAAAGGTGGGAGTAACTATGATATTTTATGGGAAAAATAACAAAAGTTGCAATAACTTTTGAATCATAATTTTTACAGTAGTGGTGGTTGTTCTATTTTAGTATCAAGTACCAAATTGTAATCAAAATCCAATTTTCTGTTATTTTATGAGTAAATCACCAATATAAATAAAAGTTTGAAAAAACTCCCCGAGTACCATGGGTTAGTAGCCAACCCACAGACCAAATTTCATTAAAATCAGACCACAGGATCTGTAGCTCTGTATACAAACACACACACACACACACACACACACACACACAGAGAGAGAGAGAGAGGGAGAGAGAGAGAGAGAGAGAGAGAGAGTTCTATTATCTGGTCACTTATGCGGCTATACGCTCGTCCTGAAGTATACTTGTGGGGCTATTGGTCCTTGTGGGGATATCCCCATAAGGACCAGGTCTTTTTTTTTGGCTGGAATGGATTATTCGTTCAAAATAATGCAGAAATTGCCCACTTTCAGCGCAAAACGAAAATATCCCCACATGGCACCTTATGATCCTTACACTTAGTTCGCTTTTGCGGCCACCAGAGCTGCGCTGATGCCGGTTTTCTCTCTCCGAAAAGAGAGTAAAGCTTTGGTCCTTATGGGGATACGAGGCCTGATTGGTCCTTTTTGAATTTAGAGAGAGAACTGTACCTCATGATCAACTGTGGGGATATAAGAGAATATCTGCGGTCCCTATGAGGATGTCAATTCTGATTGGTTCGTTTAAATTTTAGAGAGAGAATTTTACCAAATGGTACATTGTGGGGATGGTTTGTGTCTTCAGTGATAGACATGACATTCTTTGAGGAGCACGAGGTTGTAATTTTGTACAGTTATTGTTCTCTGAGTCCGTTGTGCTGCTGCTGAACAGACATCATGAAGCGTGGCGTGGCGTAAAAATCCAAATTTTTACGCATAATTACTATTTTATTAAACCTTTTATAAAACTGAAAAACTGAATGGATAGTATATTTCTGTCGGCTTAAAATCATTATTGGTATATACTTAGAGTTTAAAGAATAACGTCCAATCTATCTAAAATCCATATAAAAGATTCGAGTTTTGTCTGTACATTGCACATAATAATATATTTTTAGGTTGTTTTTAAGTTTTATACATTATGAAATGAAAAACTAAATAAAAAACTTTTATTTATCCCAAGAATAATAAACTAAAACAGAGAGTAGCTATACAACATTAGAGTACAACATTTTTAAGATAGAATTTGCCTTACTTTGCCTAAATTTGACTAATGGGCAGGTGCCTGTGCGTAAGCCTGGCTGTTATCAGTCAAAAGAAATTGAGGGAACACACTAAAATTTGGAAGATTAAAGAAGCAGAAACGAGTCTTATCTCTTTATTTCTGTCCGTCTGTCTGTCTGTCTGTCTGCTGTCCGTCTGTAACACTCAAGATGGCATTTTACGCTATCTTTTCCAGGAAAACGAGAGTACCTATCAAGATCCAAGTCATTTTAATGTATTCACTGGATTGGCGAGAGTGTTTTTAGTCATTAATATATGGCCTCACTACTTTGTAAATACAATTACTGACGTTCAAAAATGCAGTTTTGTGCGATTTTTGTTAAGTTTTCGTCCAATTTTTATCACATAATCATCTATGAAATAACGAACAGCTGTTCGGATCAAGGTAATTTTTTCTAGGTGTCACTAATATGTTTACAAATGTTGTTTACAAATACCGTAACCATTTTCGATTACATTTTAAAAGCAAATCCCAACCAAGTGAGATTAAAAACGTTTTTCTTGCATATCGGATTTAATTAATCGCAAGTGCAATAAAATAGTGTAACCACTTAAATGAAATTAAATAACTAGGCATCATCCAGGTCAGGAACCAGAGATTAGTTGTGTATAAGATTGTTCTTGAGTTTTGATAACCAGAAAGAAGACCTTGAATCAGTTTTGTATACGGCTGGGAAACTTAAATTTATTAATGATCGACACCAATAAATTAGAAACAAGGTTTCCACTCATTGACGGCGCTTCAATAAGTGTAAAGTAAAAAATCACAACTGCAGTTGGTGATTGTAACTGAGGTTTACGGATGATGCTAAACTCGATTTTTTAATGTGTCACTTTTTGTTCCTATACCATTGACTTTAATAGTCAATAGTTCATACTCACCGTGTGATGCAATCGCTGGACCATACAGCCAATAGGCCCATAGCCCATCCTTTGGGTACGTACGCCTACCCAATTATTCATAACAAACTTTTTGACGACAATCCGTGATAACCGGTACTTTTCCCTAGAATACACGGCCTACCTCCTACCTACTTAAGAAATAAAATTACAAACGTCCAAAAACCCAACGTTGTTTGATTTTTGTCACGTTTCCTTCTATACCAATCATTGTTTATAGAATACGTAATCTATTAAATGACAAAAAGTTGTTTGTATAAGGTTGTTTTTTTTTCAAACTGACACTGATAAGTTTACATTAAAAGTTGTTTACAAATAAAGCAATTAATGTGAAATAACATTGATTGCCGATAACTTTTTACGAGAAAATCCAAAACCAATAAGAGATCAATAAACTTGATTAACGCATATAATTGGTCTATTTACTTTAATTTTTTTTGCTGTAAACGTTAGTTTTTGGTTCGGGTTCGTTTGCCTTAGACGAGTTGGTAGCTGAATTATGCAAATATTTGTTATGCAGATATCTGAAACTATGCAAACCAACTGCTGTTCTTAAGGTTTCAACTGACTAAGATAAGATCCCCGTACGTAGAACGGACACAAAGCTAGTAAAACATAAACGGAGCAATGTTTTTATTTTTAAAAGTATTTGAACTCCATTGAATCTCCAACACAACACCATTTTACAAGCTACATTTTACGTTGGGACAAGAGTTTTATATGTATGGTATTTTTTGCCACAAGCACGAGGCCTCTTTCAGGCCTCGATCAGTCGTAGCCTATTGTAGTAAACAAAAACCAGCATTAAATTACTTCTAATGCTATTCTTATGGAGAACAATTTACTTCATATGTAATTTTGTGTTAAAATTTTGGGAATTTCACTATTTTTTCCGCCGTCTCGGTATTGTGACCTTTCCCTTTAATTTGAGCCCTCTCCCGTCATTCTAGGACTTCTCAGTCGCCTACAATTTTGACGCAAATAATCGGCTTACGTAGTAATAGCTATTTACATTACAAGTGTAGTAAGAGCGTTTTTACATCACGCAGGTGAATGTTGTGCAACGAGCGAAGGCGAGTTGCATAATTCACCGAAGTGATGTAAACACGCTCTTGCGTAACTTGTAACGTACAAAATTTTACCTGACCCGACAATATTAAGGAGGTTACGAGCAATATACTTCATTATCAATTTCACTCATCTTCTAACAGTAACGTCCATTTACAAACAAAAGCTAGGTTAGGAAAATTCTTCAACGCATAACAATAAAATTCAAACACACAGCTGATTTCTAGCGTTGAACGTCGTTGGCTCCATGGAGGTATATTTTTTAAGTTATCCACTCAATGTTATTTAAATGGGTTTCATTACATCACCGAGTGAGTTTTTTTCAACTTTACATCACTCGAGAAGTAAGGAAGTTGTATACATCACGCTTGGGATAGGGAAGTTTAACATGGCGGGTTAGGTAAATATATTGACTAGAGCATTTTTCAATAGGCACAACCATTGTAATGTTGATATTTATTTAACGTCATATTTTTGTTATTTTCGTTATCAAATTTGTTATGTAATGTACACTGCAATCGGAGTGTCGTTATTACCGCGAGTCACGACGGACGATGTAATGACAATTCGGAATTTGGTCAACTCGAGTCGTGAACATCATTGTGCGCTGTGATCGGTGGGCGGGGGAGGAATGACCTTCACAGACCGCGCACCTGCTTAACTGGCCACACCCCAGCGCAATGGGTCCAAATCATCGATATGTCCAAATGTATGTAATAAACATAAAGGAATCAGCTTTGAAACGTCAAAAAAACTCACACAGAATATTTTGATTTGTTTTTTGCTGAAGAAATAATACTGGGCAGACTGTTGGAGTTACAACATCATCCAATTTACTTATTACCTGTTTTATAAAATCATATGTTATATATCTAGTTTTGTTATGATAAAAAAGTAAATAAAAGTTATTATTGTGTGAGTGTTATTAAAGAATAGTTGATTCAATTTTAACAGATTATGAGACTTAATTAAGTGAGGAATATGGAAAGAAATATGAGTAATCACATTGAACTTTTGAACAGAAATAATTATGACACATGGAAAATGCAGATGGAAGCAATTTTAGTTAAAAATGATTTACTTGGCTATGTGTTAGGAACCATTAAAAGGCCTCTAGGAGAAGGTGAAAGAATGACTGCTTGGCTAATCACTGATGCAAAGGCAAAGGCAGATATAATCCTCTCTATCAGCCCAAGCGAATTAAAGCAAGTGAAAGGATGTAACACTTCAGCAGAGATATGGGAAAAATTAAAAGGCATTTATGATTCCAGTGGACCAGCAAGGAAAGCCTTTTTGTTAAAGAAGCTAATTTTGGCAAAACTGACACCTGATCATGATGTCAGAGATTACATGAATATGTTTTTTGATGTAGTGGACAAATTAAAAGGAATGGAAATCGATATTAATGAGGATCTTTTGACAATTATTCTTTTGTATTCCCTGTCAGATGAATTTGAAAACTTTAGAATTGCTATTGAAACTAGAGATGCACTGCCTTCTCCTGAAACTTTAAAAATAAAAATTGTAGAAGAGTGGGAAGCGAGAAAAGAACATGGTAAGAAAGAGAGTAGTGAAGCTCTGCTAGGAAAATTTCAGAACAAAGTTAGATTTCAACCAGGAAGATTTTCAAAAGACTCTTATAGAAATAGAACGGAATCAGTTGATTTTCCGTTTCGATGCTTTATTTGTAAAGCGATCGGGCATAAAGCAAAATTTTGTCCCAAAGCAAATAAAGATCAACAAAACGTAGCGATTGCTAAACTAGAAGAAGTAGGACTTAATTCTTCTGTAGAAGATGACAGTTATTTTGGAAACTTGTCAATGAAAGATATACAGTGGTGTTTGGACAGTGGATGCACTTCACATATGACTCATGTGAACAGTAAATTTACCAAGTACAAGCCTGCAAATGGAAGAAGTATATCTCTTGCCAACAATTCATCAACTGATGCAAGAGGGGTTGGAACAGTTAATATGAACATTTTAAATGGGAGTACAAATCTAAGCGTTAATTTGTATGACACTTTGTATGTACCAGAACTTCGAACAAACCTGATGTCTGTAGCTAAAATTACTGACCATGGGTATCAAGTTTTGTTTAAAAAAGATGCTGCTTTGATAATAGATCAGAATGGACAGACAAAGATCCATGCGAATAGGTTAAATGGACTTTATTACGTACAAGAGAGTAGTGAAGAAATGAATATAAGCTGTGAAAAATCAAGTCTATTGTCTTGGCACCAACATTTTGGACACTTGAACTTTGGAGACTTGAAAAGAATAATCAATTTAAATATGGTTAAAGGTATTAAAGTGAACACAAAAGAGCTTATTCCACAATGTGAGGTGTGTATTCAAGGAAAATTTACAAAAAGACCCTTTCCTAAAAGTGAAAGAACATCTGAAGTGTTGGACATTATTCACTCTGACATCTGTGGACCGATGAAAACTGAGTCACATGGAAAATCTCAATATTTCATTACTTTTATTGATGATAGCTCAAGATGGGTTGAAGTTTACTTTTTGAAGAAGAAAAGTGATGCATTAGATTCTTTCAAAAAGTACAAGAACAAAGTAGAAAATTTTACTGGAAGAAAAATTAAATATCTTCAAACAGACAATGGAGGAGAGTATGTTAACAGAGAGTTCGATGGATTTTTGAATTGTAATGGTATTCAGAGAAGATTAACATGTAGCGGAACGCCTCAACAAAACGGAGTGGCTGAACGGATGAATCGTACATTAAACGACATGGCAAGATGTTTGCTCATTGAAGCAAATCTTCCTCAAACGTTTTGGGCAGAGGCAGTTGCAACAGCAGCTCATGTTAGGAATAGATGCCCATCAGATGCAATCGATGGTGTATTACCATATCATAGATGGTATAGGAAAATTCCAAATGTTTCATATCTAAAAAAGTTTGGTTGTAAAGGTTTTATCCTAGACAAGACAAATGACAAGTTTCAATCAAGAGCAAAAGAAGGGATATTTGTTGGTTACTCAGATGTATCAAAGGGCTGGAGGATGTGGTTACCCGAAGATAGGAAAATCATTACAACTCGAGATGTAGTTTTTGACACATCTTCCTTTCCACATGTCGATGCAAATCATACTAATTCGAGCTTTAGGGTATTGCCTGTAGACAGTTTACTCCAAAGACATGAAAAGGTCGAAGAAAATCAAAGAAGTGTTCAAGTTGATCAACCAAAAGGTACTGATGAGAAAAATGTACTTGATGATAGGCAAACATCAACAAATGAAACTAAAGAACATATGTCAAATGAAATGGAAGAGATTGAACATGACGAGCCATATATGATTGATGGGGATAATAATGGAGATGATCATCAGAACAATGATATTAACATGAAAGTAAGAAAATCTGAAAGAAAAACAAAAGGTGTTCCTCCTAACAGACTATCATTAATAGCTCAAGGAAATGTGATTGAACCAAAATCTTGGAAACAATTGGAGAAATTGTCTGAACCTGAGAAAAAACAATGGGTTGTAGCAGCTCAAGAAGAAATGGAAGCCTTATTAAAAAATGATACATGGGAACTTGTAGATTTACCTCCACAGAAAACAGCAGTTGGATGTAAATGGATATTTAAAGCAAAGTATGGAGATGACGGTATGGTTGAGCGCTATAAGGCACGTTTAGTAGCCAAAGGTTACTCACAGAAATATGGAGAAGACTATGATGAAATATTTGCTCCTGTTGTTAATTCAACAACAGTGAGAATTTTACTAACCATAGCAGCGACAAAAGATCTCACTGTGCATCATTTTGATGTAAAAACAGCCTTTTTAAATGGAAAGTTAGAAGAAGAAATATATATGCAACAGGCCGAAGGTTTTGTGAAATCTGACAATGAAGATAAAGTTTATAAATTGAAGAAATCAATTTATGGGCTAAAACAAGCAGCTCGGGCCTGGAATGAAACACTGAATACAACAATGATGAGCATGGGATTTGAAAAAAGCAATTCTGACCCTTGTTTATATACGAGTAATACTGATGGAAATTATACATATGTAGTGGTTCATGTTGATGACATTTTGTGTGTTGGATCAATTGAAAATGTCAAGAAAACATTTCAAAAACTGACACAATGCTTTGAAATGAAAGACTTAGGAGTTGTTCACAACTACTTAGGAGTTGAAATTGATAAGATGGATGGAGACTTTTACATTCACCAAAGAAGAAAAATAAATAAAGTCATAATTGAACATGGACTGGAAAACAGTAAACCAGCAAGAACACCAATGGAAGTTGGATTTATCAACTCAACAGCTATGTCACCAGATCTGCCAGATAACAAAATGTACAGGAAGGCAATAGGATCACTTCTTTATCTTGCAGTGACATCAAGACCGGATATTTTGTCAGCTGTTGGAATTCTAGCTAGAAGAGTTGAAAAACCCACCCAAAGTGATTGGAATGCTGTAAAGCGAATAATAAGATATCTGAAAAGTACCATTGACAAGAAATTAAAATTAGGGGTGGAAAAAGAATTGAAATTGTCATGCTATGTAGATGCTGATTGGGGGGGTGATTTAGCAGATAGAAAATCAATCAGCGGAATGATGTACAAGTTAGGAAACAGCACTATAAACTGGATTAGCAAAAAACAGACCAATGTCACTCTTTCTTCAACAGAAGCTGAATTCATGGCCGCAAGCTTAGCCACTCAAGAAGTAGTGTGGTTAAGACTATTGTTGAAAGATATGGGTTTCCCCCAAGAAAATCCTACAGTAATATTTGAAGACAATCAGAGCTGTATCAAGTTTATTGAAAATGAAAAGATGAGTGCTAGAATAAAACATTTAGATATTCGAAAACATTACGTCCGAGAAATGATAAGTAAGAACGAAGTATTTCTGGAATACTGTCCAAGTGAAAATAATCAAGCGGACCTTTTAACAAAGCCACTTCTAGGGCAAGTGTTTAAAAGATCACTCTTTTACCTAGGACTTTACTAGGCATGATGTTGAGAGGGTGTGTTGGAGTTACAACATCATCCAATTTACTTATTACCTGTTTTATAAAATCATATGTTATATATCTAGTTTTGTTATGATAAAAAAGTAAATAAAAGTTATTATTGTGTGAGTGTTATTAAAGAATAGTTGATTCAATTTTAACACAGACCTCCAACCAAAAAAAAGGTGCGAAGAACGTTTAAAGAGATTTCCTGAGCTGCAAGGAATAGGAAATTACCTGAAGATCAAATGAAAGGTAAACGCAATAGTACAGGAACGAACACAGAAAAGCCTGAACAAATTATCACATTAGTTGTTTTTACTGTGTTGTATCATTTTTAACTTATCCATAATGCCAGTTTAAACATGTTGGTATTATCTGTCGTTTTTCATAGTCCTCCAATGTATGATTCGTTTATGAATTTAAACACCAACAGTAATGTTTAAACTATCACATTAGTTGTTTTATTTGTAATGCCAGTTTTAAAATGTTGGTATTATCTGTCGTTTTTCGTGGTGCTGCATTGTATGAGTTGAATTTGTTTATGAATTTAAACACCCAATGTAATGTTTACTGTTATTTACAAAGGTTTTCAATGGCTTATAAGCCTTAGGGTTTTATGATTGATATGTTTTATGTTTGTACGACCATTTTCTACCACTACCATTTTAGGTTTTATTCTAAACGTGTCTTTTAGAGGAGAGAATTATTTTCTTCTTACATTAAGCAATAATTGCCTCGGTCCTTAAGATGTTTTTGGGGCTTGTCAAACGATGAAATATACAAACAGTTCACAACAAACATGCGTAACGTTTTACTAACCCCAAAAGACATCTGAATAATTAATGTGAGCGTTGCAATACAGACAAGAAACACTACGTTATTAAAATTATTGTTTTGTGCCCTTAGATCTTTTGAAAGTTATTATTTATACAGTTTAATAGTTGAAACTTAATACTTCTGTTAAATTTCTACCGGTACATTCTATAGTTACTTTCTGAAGGGCTACACTGAAAATTTTTACTTATTTTTACTATAGTAAGATGATTATACTTTATTCCCAATTTTTAGGTTAAGTTCAATTTACATTACTGTATTGTTTGTCAGTATATTTTTATGCCACAGTGTTTTAGCAATTTATTTAATAATATACTACACTATTTGTATATATTATACTTAATTAATAATGTAATTTAAAAAAAAAAACAATAATGATTTTTGAAAGAAAATGTTTTATTTTAATCCTTAGAGAGTAATCTGGTAATATCTCAAACATTATTAACATGTTTTCAGACGGTTTGAATAAACAGTCTAGTTACCTTGTATTTTTCATGATGTCGTATTTGTCCATGCAGTTTAACAAATTACTTCAATAACAAAAGAATTTAACGACATAAACCAGTAAATTACATAAGTATAAAAAGTAGTTGATGATTATTATTTTAATATTAAAAACGTAATTATATTCCAAAATATGACATAAAATATGAAAAATGTATGACGTAGTATAAATATTTATTATTAAATCCAGTTTTTTTATGTTTATTGAATGTTGCAATATTAATTATAAAAACTGTTATAACTCTAGTTACAACTACTACTATACACTCCAGTAATAAAAAAAGGTCATTCTTTGCTATACTGGAAAAAATAGACACTTACATTGATTAGAAACAAGAATAGATAAATCAAGTAATGTTACTTTTGAAGCCATAACAAATGGACTTTTAGGCTTTCACGCCATCTAGAATTAGCAACACCACAAAAGTTTTTTTGGCTGGTTCGATGTGAGTTTCCTGCAAAAATATCTACAGAAATATGGGTTGCAGAAAAAAGCACCTGATGGTGTCATGATGGGGTGACTGGGATTGCAGTATTGCAAGCTCAAAGACCACATTGCCTTCTTTGGAGGCGGCCATGCTTGAATGCAAGCCTATTGTAATCGTTTAATTACAACAAGTTAAGCTCAACACCACAATGAATGATAACACTATGTTGCGGTATCAACTTGAAGTGACGACTTTTATGAATAGCATTATAACACTATCTGAGACAGGGATCTCAGATGGTGCGTATTTAACCTGCATATGAAATTATATAATATCAACATAAAAATGATGAAAATACTGTATGTTACTATTGAACAAATTGTATGCACATTAAAATACATTTATCCGAAATTTTATAAAACTTATAATTAAATCTTCAGTTATAACGTTGTCTAAGGAATATAAGAATATATTCCAGGTAAAGTGGTGTCAACATTTGCCTCACATACATAATATTAATGACGGGGGTACGGACATGAATATTCATGTATGTATACATGGTAATTTTTTTATATATTTATTTAAACCATTGCTTATACTTATACAAAGTCAAAGTCATCTTTATTGTCACATAACGTTTTTTTCAAATGCTCTGGCACAGCCGACATTGTCAAACTATACTAAGATAAACTAGCTAATTGGTAAAAATAAATACATAGTAAAAAAAAAAACAATTCACATAGATTTGTCTTCGAGAAACAGATCTATACTAAAATAATTATTTTCCAACAAAAACTAAACAATGTTTCCTTAAAAGATACTAATCCTATGATTGATTCGTTGAACCCAGGCAAATAGTAAAAACATCTTTTACCCATATAAGAAGGTGTCCTCTCCACAAGATTTGATCTGTGTATAGGATATTGAAAATCTTTATTAAATATAGTGTTATAATTGTGCCGATTATTTTCACTGAGGAGTTTTTCGAAATTTGATTTCACATACAATAAACATTTAAGAATATACAAATTAGGGACGGTTAGAATTTTTAGTTCTTTAAAAAGTTGTTTGCAAGAATGTTTTACGGGTTTGAAAACATTATTCTAAGTATTATTTTTTGAAGTTTAAAAAGTTGATACGAACCAGAGGTGACGCCCCAAAGCTTGAATTTTTCCATACTGTTCCATACTGTAAAATTGATGAAAATAAAGCGTGATAAATCATTAGTCTAGTGTTTGAATAATTTCTTAAGACCATTCAATTAATTATATTACCCTTAAACATTTAGCATGAACTGTTTTTACGTGTCCTCCTAATTTCATTCTCATACCTCCACAAAACCCTCTGAGATATCGCCGTAAAGTTCCTCTTACAGTCCCACAAATCCCTCTCTTATATCCATTGAAAGTTACTTGGTATCCTATTTCACCGTCTAACATTCTCAAAAACTATTTATAGGCCTACATAACCCCACAAATATCTATCTTGTATATCTCCACAAGATCCGCTCTCATATCCTCATAACGCCCTCTCTTGTGTCTCCTGGATAATCACTATCGCACAAACCCAAGTAACTGTAGAACTATCAACTCTTTTCTCATATCGCCATAAAGTCCTCTCTTATATTCCCACAAGTCCCCCTCATATATCCTCACAAAACCCTCTCATTTATCCCCACATGCCCCTCTCTCATATCCTTATAAATTCCTCTCTTATATCCCCACATGCTCCTCTCTTATAGCCTTATAAATTCCTCTCTTATATCCCCACATATCCCTCTCACATATCCTCACTATGCCCTCTCTTACAATGACCGTTATATCCTCTGAATGTTCTCTCTTATATCCCCACTAATTCCTCTCACATATCCTCGTAAATCCTCTCTCATAGTGACCGTTATAGCCCCACAAGGACAAAAATCGGCACTTGGTAAATGGACGAATTTTTGAGAGAGGGCCACAAAAAACAACTGCTAAAATTTTATCTAACAATCTTCTCTCACTGGATTCTTTCTAACACTAAAAATGGCAGAGTTCCCACAAGTGACCATACAAACAAGTATCCCCGCAAAGCACCAGATGCTGGACATAGAGAGAGAGAGAGAGAGAGAGAGAGAGAGAGAGAGAGAGAGAGAGAGAATTGTAAAATATCTGGAGAAGTAAATTACTGCAATGTTCTGATATTTGTATTTATTTGTGCAGGATCCCTATCAGCAACCAGCACTGCAGATTCCCTCAGCTCCAGCCTCTTCTGTAACGCCACAAATGAGGTAGGTACCGCTTAGTATCTTTTAACAACCAATGTATTCTTTCTGTTTTATTTATTCTTTTAAGTTTTGCATTATATTTATAAATATAAATCCAAATTATACCGTTTTCGGTAAATTAACTCCTAGTTTCTTCAAGTCTGTTGTTCTTTGCCAAATCCTAGAAAAACAAAAAGCAAAATTAGGAATCACCCTATTTACATTAACATGCATTTATTTTAATTTCCAAATGTAAGTTTTTATGGACCTAAAAATAATCTTTTGAGACATATGGCTTTGGCCTACTACAGTAACAGGTGGGCTTAATCCATCAACTAAAAACTGCACAAGATATTATTCTACTTATAATAATCCATACCCATTTTAAACACACATTGAGGTAAAAAATATGCCAAGTAGGGGTCCCTGTTTTAAAAAATATCTTGAAACGCTACCGGTAGTGATTCCACCTCCAATAGGGAAGGTTAAAAAAAATTGCTTATTCTCTATATGGGAATTTGGAGGGACAATGTTGGCGATGAAAAAAATCTGCTTATGTTTTTAGTGGCCAAGTAGGTAAGGTAAGAATATCAAACAGAGATTGAAAATTTGAATTTGATATGTTACTGTGACTGTTTATGTTATAGGCCAACAGTCTGGTTCCCCCTCCCTACTCCAGCGCTCCTGATAGTGTAGATCAGATTCAAGCCAGCAACACACCCTTTGACCAGGTAATGCGTTACTTAATTTGTTGTAGTTACAACATTTTTGATATTTTCGTTTAGTCAAATATTTTCTACCCAGCTGTCAAAAAAGTGTATCGGTTTTCAGTAGACCGAATCTTAATTCAGCTGTCTTTCATCAACGGACTGCTGGAAGGATTCTACCTTATTTTCTTTCCCAAATAAGGTTATTCCATTTAATACAGGTGTATTATTCTCGCTTAAGTAACGTAATTGAAATTTGCAATGCAACATTATTTATCAACTCCTGCATTGAAGTTGTTATCATCATGATGCTGTTCAGTGGTGAAGAGTATATTCCTCTCCATGATTACCTTGCAGTACAAGTCTTATGGGAGGCAGTCATGCAATCAACACCACTGTAAACATATTTGTTGTCATGCAGTGAGCTTTTAACTCCCCTGACAACCCTAGTGATGGTACTTGAACTTTCTGTACCTTTATGCATTATATTAAGCTCGATTGGATTTACTAGATGAATTGGATTTTTACTTTGGTGTGGTCAATCACCACTGATGACTGTCATTTTCCAGTTGATTTTTACTGTGTTATTTGCAGTCACTGAGTTCCTGTCAGGCGCACAGCTGTGTGTTGATGTCCCAATGTGAAGCTCCAGGGGGGTTATCAGCTGTCAGCTCTGTAGGGGGGTTGGGCCCCCTACCCTTGGACTCCCCCCCTCAAGCCACCACTCCAACGTTGGAGGTGCGGCAACTTCTGCACAAAATCAACCAGTTGCCCCACCACCAGGTATGATGCTAGGGTAGATATTATTGGATGGGTCAAACAGGAGTTCAGTTGATCTTCAATACTATGAACTGTTATTATTTAATATCCAATCACCCAATGTTGGCTTTGCGCTGTAAATATACCTTGAGTAAAACTACCAAAGTGGCCTACTCTACGATTCTCATCCTCTAAAGGTATATTGAAAAGGATACCCTTTTGTGTCAGGGTACCTATCTATAGTCTAATCGTTCAGCATAATCACATTAAAATACCGGAGTGGTTTAGCTGTTTGTTTAAGTAATTGTTTATGGAATACAGGCATATTCCAATATGTTTTCAAAATATTTTAAAATATCCAGGTGGCCAATTTTAATCTTGCATTTGTCCCCCCCCCCTCATTTAAAAAGTGGCCCTGACTTGCCTGTCAACAACTCTGTGAGTAAGGGATGGGAGTAACTATAATATTTTTAGGCTGTATGGGTGACCCATAGTACAGAACAAGATTTGAAATGTATTGGTGAATAAAAAAAAAACATATTAACATCAACCATAGGCTAAATATATCTTCTATGTGGATCAAAATCAGTGCAAATATACGACATCGCTGAGATACCAATTCACAACATAAATTTTATGTCCAAGCAATGATACAACAGTAGTCTTTATTGTTACAGAGTGGAGGAAGTGGGAGCAGCAGTAGGTTGAAGCTGTACATGCCGCTAACCCGAGGTCGTCATTGGCTCAGCCGCTCCGCCCCATCCACCCCGTCCTCCCGTCTCACCCCCGCCATGCCGTTTCCCCTCCCCTCCGGAGAGAGCAGCCCGCTCCTCCAGCCTGACCAGGATCACGACACCACCTTCTAGCCGCACACTCAGTGTTACGTTGTCAAACATTTTCCACTTCGAGGTTTCGACACCAGTTTTACCGCTAAGGTGTATGTGCTGATTTAGTTTGAAAATATGTACTGCAACAAATTATTAAGTTTTTTGATCAGGTATGGTACATTGGTATTGGCTCTTGGTTAAGATTCAAGGATGGTTAGATCAGTAGGCTTACCTCATGAATGTGATTGCTTGCTGATTACACAATGAAAGATTAAATCCAATTTACACAAAACTAAGTTTTTTAAGACAGTTCTATCTAGAATCCTTGTATCCTCACTAAAACTGGTTTCAAAAAATCAATTAGTTTGATTTATTTAAATGTTTCAATGAGTAAGAAATATGGCATTTTAGTAAGATGTTGTGTAGGCAGCAGTGCTTAATTCATGCAGTTTTAACCCTTAGAGTGCCAGGCGAGAAATAAAAGTAACGCTCAAAAAATGCCGATGATTTTTCCCGAAGGTCGCGCTAAAAATGCCGAGCGCGATCTGGCGATTTTTAGGTTAAAATTTCGTAAAAATCGAATTTTCGATATTTCGACCAACGAAAATCAATGTATTGCATCTAGTAACTTTCGACTCAATGTTAATATATGGGTTAAAAGAATCCGAGTATCCATTCGGTTGTTATGACAACTGTTCGATCATTACGAAACGTCCGGTCAGCCGGACGTTGGCACTTTTGGCTCGTTCTAAAAACGTCCGGTCGGCCGGACGTCGGCACTTTTGGCTCGTTTTAAAAACGTCCGGTTCCCCGGACGTTGGCACTCAAAGGGTTAATTTTGATTAGATTTGATCATGTACAAAAGGGACTACATCAGCATTTAAAAAAAGAACAACTTCACAACAGAGAACTTTTCACCCTTTTTAACATGTAATACTTTCTACTACATATACCGTAAAATTGGTCCTCTTATTACTTGACTAGTATTTGGCAGTATTGTATAACAGGTAAGCCCACGGATACTATCAAAATCCCAATCTTAGGTAATGTTCGTTGTTTCATAAACCTTGTTTTTAGATGTAATGTTAGCTGTGTAAGATTATTTCCTATTGAATATCGTTTAGAGTCCAGTAAATACTGTCAATTACATAAGTCTTTACCAAAGCTGTCTCAAAATCAAAGCATAACCTATGGCATGTTGATTTTAGAAGCAAGAACAGTTGTCTTGTTACAAATGTTTCCAAGGCATAATTTGTTTATGACAATTGGATTTAGTCACATGTGTTAAGCTACTCAGTTAAATTACAAAATATTTGCTGTAAATATCTAAATTTGTACAGAAGTTTTTGAAATCGTATACTTTTATAACGATCCCTTGTTTTTCAATGTTAATAAAAGAATGTACTTACGATTGTAAAATTGGTTGACAGTATGTTTTCAACAACCAAAATGGCGAGATATTACTGTAATTGTTAATATATGATACTTTGACAAGCTTTTGTACAGAGAAGTAGTTTGATTTTGCAATTTCTCCAAGCTAAATAACTGACTTGGGTGATTTTAATATGTGATTTTGCCAAGAGATTTTGAACTTGTACACTTACGTAGGTAGTCTTAAAGTTGCTTGATTATAGAAATGTGATCACTATTGAACTTTATATCTTATTAAATTATTTATATAGAACATTATTTTGTATTGGACTTAGATTTTAAAAATACCGTCACTTTTAATACTTTTTGTATAGCAATTGTCATTTTTTATGTCAAATCATCTTTGAATTGACAAATATTAAAAATACAAAATTACTTTGAGCAAATCCAAAAATTATTTTGTCTTTGTATAACTTGAGCCGGTTTTAAGCTGGGTTTCATTTTATAAAGTTCTAGAGGTTCTAGACTTATTAACTGTTAAATAATAATGATAAAGACATGCTTATCATGATATGAATTTCAATGTGTTCCTCTTATCCTTTATATTAATTTTGTTTATGTTTAGTTTTAATAAAAACAAAAAGTTTGCTGAAAGTGCTACCTCATGACAAGAAAAAGTGGTTTTCACTATTGGATTTATGTGATTGGCTGCCATGTTATTAAAAACAGAGATATATTTCGTCAGAGGCAGAATATTGGAAGTGCTCAAAAAAATTTTACATCTTTAAGTCTGCTTCCAAGGGGTGGAATTGAAAAATCAACAGACTTAAAGTTATCCCATGTTTCATAATAATAAACTACTAAACATTTTTTTTCTTTTCAAACAAACCTTTTTAAGTGTAGATTGCTCATTTTCACCAAATCAACCTATTAAACTTAAGAAGTTTATTCTAAAATGAAAATATCATTCATTATTTTTGTAAATGTCTAAGTTTAATCCTCTATTTCTCAAGTGTTTATAATAGTTAGTACTTAACTCTAATACATCGATAGCTTAATTTTTAGTTTGTTTGGCCATTGTAAAAGTGTCATGTGTATGAAGTAGTGTAGATTTTCCAAACCAAATTTACTCAATTTTACCTTAGCTGAGAGTTTACTTGTGACCAGTTGTGTGATATACCGTACACTGCTTAATTTAAGACAAGTGTGAACTATTGGCATTTTAACTTAGAATTATCGTGAAATTCACTATAGTAAATTCTAAGTTACAGAATAAACTTGTATATTCGCAAAGTCATGCAACTATACAAAAACACAAAAAGAATTATTTATCATTTATACAAAAAATGTTATTTAACATACGGTTTTTATATTTAATATAGTATAGATTCAAAATTTGCAAACTTAATAATATTTTTGTTAATTTGTCTCATGTTATTTCTATCATGTGTATTGACCAACTCATTAAGTTTTGAGTTGATTGACAAAACTCTACTACTCATCATCAAGAATAAGAATCAACTGCTAAAGAAAACATTGAAATGCACAATGTTACCTTTGGTTACATTTTAAGATTAATTGAAATAAAAATCTCGCTTATACTAAACTATTTTTGCAAAAGCACAATACAGACCAGTATTTAGTTTTAACCAAAGATTTTCACAATACAGTAGAACCTCGATAGCAAATTTCTCAAGGGAAAGACTTATTATCAAGGTAGACTTATTATTGAGGTTTGCAATAACATGAGATTAGGACTAACACTAAATCGTGGGTATTTGCATAGACAAAAGAATTAAATATAGACTGACAGCATAGTGCTGCGGTTAGCATATATTCTAGCGTCCACCGCTAGGAATGCCGTGTAGTTTCGGCGCAATGCGCACACAGCTGCAGCGTCAAGTGCTAGTGTCAGTCGATATTTAATTATTTTGTCTATGGTATTTGTAAATGCCACTTCTTGTCAAGGGTGTCTTGCTATTGAAAGTTTGTTATTGAGATTACTGTGTTAATCTAACTGTGATATAGGTTTCCTGCACATATTTTCTCCTCAATTTCAGTTTTAAATAGATTTTTAACAAGGCCACTAATTAATGTCATGCAACAACTAAAAAAAATATATTAATAAGAAGAGCTCAAATAAGGTAACAGAGGCTCTTGTTTGTTCTCTAGGTTTTATGTTATAAAGCTCGCACACAAGAAATGGTTATAAAAATAAATAAACTCAGAGGTATGGATAGAATCTGAAATAATTGGAATAGATGGTATAACGAAGCCTTAGTTTGGCAGCCAGAAAACGGTTAGCTACTTTCCAACATGCACATCAGCTATCTGCAGTGACGTAAAATCCTTATGTTACATTATAATCTAATGGCACTGTAGCTTGGATGTAGTAACAAATTTCAAAATGCAAACTGTGATCAGACATTATAAATGCATCATTGTGCTTGATAATATTGTATTAAGATTCATCTAAACACAAATATTTGTATTTTGTCAAGATGGATTTACATGTACAATTAAAACCCCATAGTTTCCCACGTTTTAAACTGTTCTTTCTTTTTTATAAAATGATTTTGTGTTGTTTAAACAAAATTTTAACAAGCTGCAGTTTTTGTACAGTGCTTTCAGGTAGAAAACTGTTAAATTTTAATGGCGCTATAGTGAAAATAAAATTTACAAATATTCTACAATGATATTTTGTTTTATTATAATAACCTCTATTCTTACTTTTTTTAACTGCCAGTGTCTGTGTAATATTTGAGACATTTTAAAATCATAAACTTTTTATTTTATTTTATGTGTGATTTGAAACATAGGCATCTATTGACTACTTAAAAAGACTAAAAACAGACTTAAGGTACGTCCACCTTTATATATTCCAATGTATGAGAAAAAAATTAATTAATAATTTCAAAACTACTCATATTGATATCTGTTAATCTGGCAATTGTTTAGGTAGAATAAAATTAGGAAAGTGATCATGTCTAAGGTTTGGATCAAATAGAGATTTTTTACTTCCATAGGCCTACTATTATATTAGATGTGTTAACCGTGTCATTACATTATCAGTACCTACATTTTTATCCAAAGTCATACCCACATAGCAGAATATTTATTGATATCAAATACTTTGAGCTTTTGTCGCTACTTGGTTTAAATTAACATAAACATTTTGGTTTAAATGAAAATAAACGGTTTTAGCAATCTGACACATACTTTCTCCCATAAGCTTGTCAACAACCTTAATCATGGGTAAGCTGTGGGAGTAACTGAGTGAAAATTTAAAAACGTACGTTTTCATGTCCCTGGCCTTTTACTTCGTAGATACTGGATTTGTAGTTTATTATTATGTGTTTTAATATTTTTTGGGACGGGGGCAACATGTTACACACATTTATTTGGTTTTAAATAGGTTCTAGGTATTTTTTTCATATTTTTAAAGTCTCAAAATTCACGACCATGACGTGTCCCCAGGGTACATTTTCCAACTTTCACGCTGTTTTTAGACTAATTATTCATGCCGAAATATATAAAGCCATATTTTTAGGTCATCAATGGTTATTAAACTTACAAAAAAGGAGCATATTATAATTTTATTGTCATTGCAAACTGACTACCATGACAAAATAAGTCTGTCCCTCGATTTGGCGTCACGACCATTTGGGAAAAATTTTCAACTTTGGAGCACGACAGTGGCAAGCCTGGCGTCGATGGAGTCAGTTGGTTTTAGAGACTAGTTCGGGGTTTACGTCAGGATTGTAGTGCCGGTCGTTTCGAGTTGAAAGGAGGAATTACAAGATTAATAAAGGAAAGATTGTGTTTTTTGTAATTTTGGTGTGTCCATGACCGTAGTCATTCGATGAAGTAGACATGGTGTTAATTTTTGTTTATAAGATATTTCAATTGCTAGATTAACCTAGAAGTTCACTTTGTATCCTCGAACATGAGGTGCAGGGCTACCGCCAGAACAGAGCCAAATAGCACGTAATTTCACGACCAAAGTTTCACGACCATCGCGGGTTTTTTCACGACCAATCCTTATGGATTATAGTGTGTTTGGTCGTGACAATAACTTTAATATAATTGTAATTTGAACAGTTTAGTTCAATTGAAACACTTATTTTTATTATAACTAACAGTATAATTGAAGGATTGTTTAGAAAGATTTAGATTATTTCAGAAATTTCACGACCGTACCGCTTGTCCCTGACCATCACGTTTATGATTTCTATCATAAAAATTAAAAAAATTAAAATATCGTCATATTTCAATGTTTTATACCCAAAAGAAGCACAGCTCTATACAAACATAACGATTTTTCGGGTCTCAGGTAAGTTTTTTTGGAGTTTACAAATTTAAAAAGATTTTATTGGCTTTTTTCAATTTTTTGAGTTTATTTATTTTATTCTAGAAAGACCAAATAGATACCAAAAGCTCAGTGACCTTTTTACTGTATAATGGTCATAAAAGTAAATTAGTTTATAGCAAAACATAGTTATAAAAATAATATTAACTATTTTTAATATTCATTTAAACGTCTGTTATGGTCGTGACAGGATTTTGTGTTTCTCCACTAAAGATGCTCTTTTTTTTAAAAATACCAAAGATATTGCGTTACCATGGACATTTTATGAAACTTCAAATGTTAATGAAATAAAAATAATAATAGAAGTTTTGAAAAAAGGGGAAAAAAATTTGCAAAGTGCTTTTCCTGAAAACGTACGTTTTTAAATTTTCACTCAACTATCTATGATAGTATATATATTGAAAAAAAAACAAAAGTTGCAATAACTTTGGAACCGTAATTATTACAGCAAGGGGGGTTGCACTATTTTTTTAGAATTATAAGCTCCATAACACATTAATTTTGATAAAAATGGGAAAAAACCTATTTTTACCACATAAACCCCTGTTCCCATAGTCCGATCATGCTGGTTCGCGAACTCGTTCAGGTTGCGGATCATTTTTGCTCGAGTTATCGTGCTAACGGACACACACACACACACATATATATATATATATATACTTAGGTATATATATACTTAGGCATATATATATATATATATATGTGTGTGTCCGTTAGCACGATAACTCCAGCAAAAATGATCCGATTATGATGAAATTTGGTACATACGTGTAAACCTACATTTATTCAAACGAGTTCGCGAACCAGCAAAATCGGACTATCATTTCCCAATTAAGTTATTCCCTATATGGGAAATTCGCTAAAATTAATACTGCTGCACCATGTTGCTAAACCTTGACGATACTGTAAAAATCTACATGACCAAGCACGCTAAAACAAATAAACCCCATGGAAAACTGGCTCGCGTTCCGAACAGGCTCACGGGATGTATACGTGACGTCATATTGATGGTCCGTAGATCCTTGACGTCATACTTAGTTATAAAATTAAGACAAATAATAAAATTAATTTTACCATAATTTTCTAATCAGGTATAAAATTAAACTGTCATAACCTAACCAAACTTGCTGATAATGAAAAAATCTAATGAAGGTGTACTAATCGAAAAAATAGTTATGTTCATAAAATAAAATTAAAAATGCCTCAAATTCTAATAAAAGATGAACAGTTAAGAAGTAACCACATTCTAAGCTATAAATCTTTGACAAAAAGTAAGTGCTTCCAATGGGATTCGAACCGGCTACATTCAGTTCACCAGCCTGGTATGCTATCCACTACACTTACACAACCGAGAGCCGCCGCCGAGACTTGTTGGCTCTATACATACTGTATCGTTGCGATAATGGCCAATGGTGTTCTCTCAAGAGAAGAGATTGACGTCATGCCATGAGAGCCAATAGCAATTGTGTGTCACGGAGCGTCCCATGAGCCTTGCGTAAACTGGGCCCATGTAAAACACTGAGCTAAAATTATAACTGGAGGTAGCACTGCCATGGCAGAAGTCTGTCAAAAGCGAGTCGCTGATTTTGTTAGGTTGGTATAGCAGTAAGTTTTCTTACCATAGCAATAACATGGCTTCTTATAACTAGGTTGGTATAGCAGTGAGTATTTTTGTCATACTTGAATACTTTTAATACTTTAATAATTTTCTTTGAAATGGCGACCATACAAAGTAGGTGTTTTAAGCCAAGTATAATAATAGCCATAGCAATAATATGGCTTCTTATAACTCACACCTCACGCAAACATGGCGGCTGGCGACACGCATCTTTGACATTCAGTGCTACCTCCAGTTAGAATTATAGCTCAGTGATGTAAAACCCCTGCTTGGAATCTTGGAATGGGATATGACAAGACCCCACTACACTACGTAGTGTAGTGTAGTGGGGTCTTTGACTCTTGGATAGGAGGACTGGGGCGCTTAATTTTTATTTCAGCTGCAGATTTTGAATGAGAGAATTCTACTGTATTGGATGAGGGAACACAATTATTACCACAACTATACAGAAGAAGGGCAGCCAACAGTGTTCGTGTTCGTGGTGTAATGGGAAGAGCACCATACTGATGTGCAGAAGGTAACGAGATCGAATTCCACAGGTGAGGTGACATTAACTTTATTTATTTATTTATTTATTTCCAACGGACATCTCCATTTTACAGCATACAAAACAAAACATTAAACTCAGGATGACTTAATTGATAATACAAATTTTGTGCTTATATTAGAAATAAATCAACAATATATAATGATCTAATAACAAACAACAGTAACAATGCCAAACCTAGCCAAACAAAACAAAAACTGACAAAATAACAAAAGGTAAACTAATAATAAATAATTTATCATTTTCGTCAATGATTTTGCTTAGAATGCGATTACTTCTTAACTGTACATCTTTTGTTAGATTTTAAGACATTTATAATTTGATTTTATGAACAGAACTATTTTTCGAATAGTAAACCTGCATTTTTTCATTATCAGCTAGTTTGGTTAGTTAGTTAGGTTAGGTCATGACAGTTGACAGTTAACTTCTAGTTTATATATACATAAACATGCAGACTTTTTAGAAGCATTGCTTTGTCATTTACTTTTATGAATTATTCAAGCATTTAAATTATACACGTGTATCAATTTTACGTAATTTATTTTGAACATTGTAGACTAACAGTTTAATATAGTTAAATATAACCTTTTTGTACTTTTGTGTAAAATTATTTTATTGATAATAAAATTTGATTTGCTTTTAAGTACTTAAATACTTGCTTTATTTAAAAACCAAAATAAACTGTTATAAACTATAGGCGATGAATACAACCTAGTTGTACAAGAGAAATTGGTCATGAATCTAATAACAAACATAATATTAATACACCAAGGAACTATTGATCACGTTTCTTAGATGACTAACTTACCAACATATAATTATGTTTCTGTCTGTTGTCGATGATTGTAAGTTTAATCATAGACTAACCAACACAAGTAGACTTCTCATCCCATTGTAAATTTTGAAGCACGTTTTTCGTGTCTAGTTCATGTACGTGACACATGGGCGCTAGTGTTGACGAAACTTTGTTTATATTATTTTAGGGTTAATTTCTTGATTTGTGCTTTACTGTTTGGTTATATAACTAGGGGACAAGTTATTGTTTATGATTAGATCGTATTATTTGGTTAAACGAGGTTTTAAATGGCTGTAATAACGGGAAACAAATTGTAAACAAAACACGACATCTGCAGAAAACCGAACAGAACTAACAATAAAATTGTCTTCAGCTGTTCCATAAGGATGAGAAATCTACTAAGGGAGTATGTTTTATCTATGGTTTAATTAATTTTCTTCCTAAATTTGAATAAATTTGACTCATAATTTTGTTTTTATTTGAAGTGCTTTTGACAATTGAAATAAGCTTAAACCCCTCTTTTTTTTGTTTCAAAACTGCAAAATGTTCTGGGGGAGAACCCCCGGACCCCTCCCCCATTCCATACCCCCCGGTGTTTGCCCCTCCCCAAGGATTTGGTGAAATGACGCCATTGATTTTGTCCGTATTACAAATCCACAGCTGAAATAAAAATTGTGCAACTGGGACCGGGACGGGAGGCAGCCACAGAGCACTAAATAAGAATTCTTATTTAGTGGAGGCAGCAATGGAGGAGAGTAAAAAGAAAAACTCCAACCAAGAAAGAACCAATCAGAGAGAGAATCATCCATCAGTGTTTCCCCAACTTTTTGGATTTGATTATTAGCCTAGATGTTTTGAATTGAAGTTTGTTGTTAGTTTCCAGTTTGAGTTTGTTTTGTTTGCAAATTGCTGAGGAGGAGGATTTTCAGACTTTGACTCGATTTGATTTGGTTAGTCAATACAGTAGAACTAGAATTAAAGCCTATTGACTTGACATGGTGTGGTGACTGGGTGAGTCACACCACACAGTTACAGTTCACAGTCAGTAGAGCCAACGCCAATATTTCTGTTCAAGGAAAGGATTTGAATGTTTGTCCTCGTAGGCCTCTTGGTGTCCATATGATTTGGGTTTCTAATAAAAACAACCGGTAAGTTAAACCATAATATAACATGGTGTTTATTTATTCTATGGTTAGGCCCTAGGCATATACGGTGTTATAAAAGAATGCCAATGCCAGTAATTTTTTTAGGTTTAAACTTAGGCCTAGGCCTGAATGCTTAACTTAGGCCTACACTTAGCCTATGTACACATTTTGGTTAAGAGGTACAGTTAAGTAAGTAGGCTATTTTAAATCGGTTTGTGATTGTGTTAGGTTCTAGGTTAGTTTCTAGACGTTAAAACTTTGCTTATAAATTGTTACATAGAAGGAAGCTAGGTGTAACTTAGGTCTATGTAGGCCTAGCAGTTGTGAAAGAACATAAAAGATCCAAAAATGTCAACCAGTTTTTTGTTGTTGTAAGCCTTTATTATAATAGGCACTTTATTCTGAAATTGCGACCAAAGAAATGTAAGTAGGTATTTTAAGCCAAGTAAACTTAGGCCTAACCTATAGGCCTAATACCCAAACTGGAGATGATGAGTGTAGGCCTAGGAAGAGTGGCCGGCGTGACCTTGTAAGGCTATTCTTGTTATTGACTACGAATAGGCTACTTGAAAGGACCTGGTTCTTAAACATTATCAAATGACGTTTTTGGTCCAAAATCTAAACTAATCTTATAAATACCAATAGGGGTACACTTCCATACTTAGCCTATCTGTTGGCACAAACAACCAAATGAAAATATCAATCGATATAACTTATTTATTTTTCTATATCGTTTGGTTAGTTAGGTAAAGGTTAACCTAACCTAACTAACCAAACGATATATTGAATTAAACAATCAAATAATCAATAATTGCTCATTCGGTTGTCTGTGCCAACAGATAACTTAGGCCTGTGGAAGTGTGTACCCACCAATAGCTTTAATTAGGTACCAGTAACTTGACCCTCCGAGCGTCACTCGTCGAAAAATCAACGCGCGACACACTTTGTTTACGGCGAAGGCTCTATGACTGACTGAATCGGATTGAACTGGATCGGGTTAGGTATCGTTCTTTTCGTTATTCTACGCTTTCTCCAGAGGTCTGTCTCTAAGCGCTTTATGTTCTCCGAGCCGATCATAATTGTAGCAGACAGCAGACGTGCGTATTTGTAAACAGCTAGGTTACCCTCGGACCGATGACTGATGTGTTTTATTACGTTTATCATTGTTTTAGTGTTAAAAATCAAAAGTAGTGATATAGGCCTACGTGGTGCATTATAAGAAGATTTTAGTGATTTTGAAGGGCTGGTTGATAATCCTGAAGAAGTAGGTAGTGATATTGATGTAAATTATCTGCCAGATTCCTAGCTATGGTTAGGCTATGCATTCTTAGCTTTGAAACGCTATGTACTGAAATCTGTTTTTTGCCCATAACTTATTTATTTGCAAATCTACTTCCTTATATTATTATATAGGCCTATTTGTAGGCCTAATCCTCATAAAATTTAGAGCAAAGTGGATATTTTCAAATATTTATAGGCCTATAATTTATACAATTTCATTGAGCGCGAACTTATTTTTTTTTTGGAAAATTTTCCAAAATATTTTTTTTTGCCTAAAAATTTTTTTGAAACAAATTTTCCTTATGTTTTATGTATAATATTGAAGCCCATGATTTTCCAAACAAAATGGTATATAGAACAGTAGAATTAACATTGTTTTAAGCTTCTCAGATCCGTTTTAATTAAACCTTGCAAATGCGCCAAAAATAGGCGGACATTAAGGCCTAAACTATGGACACTCGGAGGGTTAAGTTATGGTTTTGTTTTGTTTTTGTTTACTTTCGGGACTAAAACTTCATTTGTTTTAAAAATTAAGTTATGTTTAGACCTATCATCTATACCGGGTCATTTCTGGTATTCAGGTTAGTTAGAAATTAAAGTCTAAGAATTGAAAGTGTTTTTAGAGGTTTCAATAGTGTTCCATAACTTGTAACGTTGAGTAAGTTAAACCTAGGCCTAGGGTACTTGGAGGGGATGAAGCTTAAGTTTAGGGTCTAGCCTATATGTCTAAAAAGTAAATCGCCCTATTTTTGAAAAAAATATCTTAACCTTAAAATAAGTTATGCAGGCTTACTGAAAGTATGCCTAGACCTATTTGTAAAGAGATACTTAGGGCTTCTAGATTAAAAAAGAGTAGGCTAGCCTAGGCCAGGGGGAGGGGTGCTCTGGAATTTTTCTGGGGACATCTTTCTGCTAGCTGTCATAATGATTGTATTAATTTTATAAACAGCCCGGAATAGCATTTTTAAGTACCTAGTTCTCTATAAACGCCAACAACATGCCTACGGTAGTGTAATATTTTACTTGCTACATAGGCCTATGTTTCGGCGGTCTGTAGTTTTTGTCAGAATAGGCTATGTTACAAACATAACACAAAACTGACAAAACAATTACAGATAGGCCTATCAATTTACGAATTGTACATTGCCACGGGCAGGACTGGAAGTTGACTGAATCAGGTTATGACGGACTAACGTGGACTCTGGATTGTCGTCTGCATTATTGACTATTGTTGTGACGGAGGAGAGTGTTGAAAATATAGGCTAATAGGATTCATCCCTATAAGTTTTAATTGAATTTTTTCATTCAATTGTTGTGTGCTGTCCCTAGTTAGGCCTATATGTCTTTTTTATATTTAAAACTAGGCCTATGTATTCTAAAGTAGGCCTATTTAATAAAGTTCCTTTCCTGCAGTACCGTAATGTAGAATGCCGAGACCATCATTTATCCAGCATATGGAGGTTATTGTCAATCATTTTAAGAACTAAAAACTTAATTATGAATTCATTGTAGTTGTTAGCCTCCGGATTGCCAAATAATATTAAAAAAGGTTCAAATACCTGCTATTACGCAATCCAAATTTGTTGTTAGAACAACTAGTTTCGGTGTCTGTGTGACACCATCATCAGGCTGCACAAGGACAGTTTTCTTTCTTCATACGAAGAGCGTCATATTTACACGAAAATAAATAAACATTTAAAGACGACACAAACACGAACACGAGACATTTATGGTAACTGATCAGTTAAGAAACAGACAACGCTAACCCGGCAGAGTTTGAGTCTCAGACTGCGGGTGGTCAGTGCAGTGGTGTACGTCCGTTATCTTATCATGCCAGGTTGCGTCCTATCAATCACACCTCCCCTCTCCAGTAAACCGATGGCAGTGTCATACATAAAATTAGACGAGAAAAATTGTTGGTCATTTAGTACATTATGGTGGTCAGATTTTACTGCCTTATATATCTTAAACTCTTCCAATGTGTTAAGTTTATATCTGTCTTTACAAAAATGTAGAACATCCATATTGCTGCTAATGTTGGTATAATTGTGGCCTTGGGATATTAAATGTTCGGCAAAAGATGATGTTTTGGTGGGCTGTTGACGCTTTTGGAATATGCTCTTTGAATCGTTTTGTAAAGGAACGTGCTGTTTGGCCGATGTAATATTTCGTACAATCGGTGCAATTGATCTTGTAAACGCCAGTTACAACAGATACAATAACAGGTACAGTTAGTAACTGGCGTTTACAAGATCAATTGCACCGATTGTACGAAATATTACATCGGCCAAACAGCACGTTCCTTTACAAAACGATTCAAAGAGCATATTCCAAAAGCGTCAACAGCCCACCAAACATCATCTTTTGCCGAACATTTAATATTCCAAGGCCACAATTATACCAACATTAGCAGCAATATGGATGTTCTACATTTTTGTAAAGACAGATATAAACTTAACACATTGGAAGAGTTTGAGATATAAGGCAGTAAAATCTGACCACCATAATGTACTAAATGACCAACAATTTTTCTCGTCTAATCTTATATGTATGACACTGCCATCGGTTTACTGGAGAGGGGAGGTGTGATTGATAGGACGCAACCTGGCATGATAAGATAACGGACGTACACCACTGCACTGACCACCCGCAGTCTGGACTCAAACTCTGCCGGGTTAGCGTCGTCTGTTTCTTAACTGATCAGTTACCATAAATGTCTCGTGTTCGTGTTTGTGTCGTCTTTAAATGTTTATTTATTTTCGTGTAAATATGACGCTCTTCGTATGAAGAAAGAAAACTGTCCTTGTGCAGCCTGATGATGGTGTCACACAGACACCGAAACTAGTTGTTCTAACAACAAATTTGGATTGCTTAATAGCAGGTATTTGAACCTTTTTTAATTATGAATCCCATTATGTTTTCAAAACTCTCCTCCGTCACTAAAATAGGTTAGTCCAATATCAGCTTTTAATTTATCATTAGTAATATAACGCAATCCTGGGGCTATTACAAAATGAATTCTAAGATTACTTTGCCGCAAAAATATTCTGTGCTGGTGGTAAGGTATTGTGGGTAGCCTATTTTGTCCGGCAATTTTCGTAGAAGGCAGCCTGGAAGTGGTGAGCAACCCCTCCTAGTCTGCCCTATTTTGTGACTTTGTTTTCAATATAGGCCTATGTCTGATTTTGAAACAACCTTAAAGTGGTTTGAATTCTTAAGCCCTGTAAAAATTTACATTACCTAATAGAGTAGCCTACTGTGTTGGAGTAGAGTAGTTCACCGAGTATATTGTTGAACGTTTTGAAGATGTTGTCTGTTGCAATACTGAGAACATGTTGGTTAACAATTAATTCAGATTCTGAATTGTAGGCCTAAATTGAAAAGTTCCAATCCGTCCATTAGTTAGAAATAATTTGGTGTTGTTAAATGACGTTTTCTATTTAACATCATTTTGATTGTAAGCAAGTTTGTTTTTCTTTACCTCAACCTTACTAAATACTTGAAATCTTTGTTTTTTGTGGTAAGGAGAAATTGCCAAGTAAATTGGGGAGGGGGGGGTGTAAATAGAGGGCAGTATAAGATGGAGGGGGGGGGGGATGGGTAGGCTACCTCTGGCCTAGGCATAGGTGAAACTAACTGCTAAGTTTCATTGAATCTATTAAACACAAGGTTTTCTTTGTTGTTCATTGATCTTACTAAGCTAATAATAGGGTTGATCAAAGTCAAATCTTTATTCCATTAAGAAAAAAAAACAATTCAATAGGTAGCCAACAAAATTATATTTTATTCTAATCTGTACAAGTAAGAAGTGCAATACAAAAGGCATACAGTCTGAAAATAGTCAAAGCAGTAAAACACACAGACAAAAAAAAGTGAAAACTGAGAGATAACAATCAATACAATACAGGGTGAAACCTGTACAGTACACAAACTAACTTAAACTCAAACAGGAAAGCTACTACCATCGTGAAGCTACTACTTAAAACTTGGCTACCTACTATACTTACAGTATTCTTGGGGATGGTGAAAATATCATCAGTGAGTGGATTTGCCAATAGAAGATCTCGGAGATTGTTTATGAATTTGGAAAAACTCTGGGTCCAGGCTGAACAAACAATGTGATTTAAAAGTTTTAATCTCAGTTGATCAGAGTTAAGTTGTGACCTAATCTTACAAATGGGGTACCGGTATCTTTTTTATCCTCAGTACCTGGTATTGTGAGCATGATTAATCACCTCTTCTTTAAAAGTATTCCAGACCTTTCTTAACAAAAAAGAAGGAAACAAAGACGTATAAAAAGTGTACCAACATTATACCTTTATTTGCAAAAAATTGTTTCCAATCTGCATCATAGTCAGCATTGCATTAAGTTAACCAAGAGTATATTACCTAACTTAGTTCTTTGAATTCCAAAGTAATTTTTCATGTCTAAGATCATAGAAAAAGGTACCATGAAAAAGCTAGGCCCTCTGTAGGTATTTTTTTACTACTTAACACATACTTTGAGATTCCTTAGTAAAAAAATGCCCCTAGACAATTTACAGCAGACAGGTGCAATGTGAGTGCCCCATGTTAACTTGTGTGATACCAAAGAGCTTAGCAGAATTTTAATTTTTTAAATGGTTTAAAGATACCTGCATTTAAGCTATATAAATCATTGCTTATGTTGCAACCGGTAGCCTATCAACTCTGTGGAGTCATCTTCAGGCTTCCAAGAAATTATCACTTCATTTGAAGGTCGCCATAGTTTTTAAAAAACGAATAAACACGTACTACGAACATTGAACACTGACCACTAGGTTTAACATTTAAAAAACACACACAAAATTACTGAGAAGGTGAGCGACGCGTACCAGCCGGATGTAAAGTCTAGACTACCGTGGTTATGCGTAGGTCTAATGGTCAATGACGTCGCCTTCTTATCTTTTCTCACCGATCATTGTTTTAAGCTGAAAATAATGGATTGAGTTTTTGAGGCATTTAAGGACAAAAAATTGGCCTGGAACCAGACAGAGGAGTTGCTCCAAGGATGGCTTCCTCAAGATTTAGAAGAATGTACGAGAGCAGTGTCATCTGCATAGCAAATGACCATGTGTCCATCTGATGGTCGAGGTCGTTCATCATGATAGAAAATAGCAGGGGCCCAAGGATGGACACCATGGAGCTGCTAAACACCATGGACAACCAGACGAGGCAGCGGGATCAGGCCATTGATAGACAATAAGGATGATCCCCCCCCCCCCCCAAGTACGACGGAAAAAGCTCCAGTCGAACGTCTCTGACACCGTGATGTTCCCCATTGTCAACACGTGAAACAGCAACACGTCACAGTCCACAGTGTCAAATGCCTTACTGAGGTCGCACAGAGGGCCTCCATCAAGACATTATTTCTATTCAAAGGAACCCAAAACGCAGCTTACCATAGCGTCAACTGCATCCTCGGTTGATAGGCCAGTCCGAAAACCGTAACTTACTGAAAGACAGAGAGCAGACTGTTGTATTCAAGATAAGTGTACCTGTACTGACTGAGTGGGGCGTCATCCTGTAATCAAGCTACTAGGAGGTCACGAATTGTGGATATATTTATAGGCATGCACTGTGGATGCGATACTCCCTGGTGTGGATTAACATCTGCACTTGTGAGTACAACGACTATCCGCAGTACTTTCCTGATAATTAGACCAAATTGTTAATACCAAGGCAAAAATGTGGTTCAGATTCCACTATAAACTGTAGGTCCCTTAGTTGCCATTAGCTGTACGGGCTATTAATTTTACAGCTGTGTCTAAGGAATATGTCAGCCTTAGTCACTAACAAGACTACAAAATCGCGTCACTCATCCTACACTCATCTCCATTCATACTTGCCTTAAAATACCTACTTTGTATGGTCGCCATTTCCATGAAAAGTATTAATGTACTGCTGTTTTTTAATCAGGGATTCAATTCAAAGATATTAGAGATAACTTAATTGGAACCAAAGAGATTGGCCTTAAGCTCCCAGGCTTATCCCAAGTCCCTTTATTGTGTACAGGCACTACCTTTGATTTCTTAAGGGGAGCTGGAAACCTTGTTCTAGACATTGGTTAAAACACACAGATAATTGCAGTACAAAAGAGCTTTATGCTAGATTTGACAAAACTACTAAATTGTACTAATGTTACTTGATGAGTTGTTTAACTTTTTTACCACACTCAAATTGTGATCACTGTTTATGTTGCTCAACAGGAACTGAGTTTATGGTTAAGATTTATGATTTTAGGATCCTAACTTTGTTTGTTTTTCAGGTAAATAACGTAAACTAAAAATGCCGACCGTTAAAGAACCAATCCAGGTGTATTGCCGCTTGCGACCGCTGAATGACAATGAGGTGCCTTGCCTCAAAGTTGTATCACCGTCAACAGTCCAGATGTCACCCCCTGAAAATGCTGTCAACTATCAAAATGGATATGTCAAAGAAACACAGCACACTTTTAGCTATGTTTTTGATAGCGATGCCTCTCAAATGACAGTTTTTAACAATGTTGCTCTTCCTTTGGTCGATGGGGTCTTACATGGTAAAAATGGACTGTTGTTCACTTATGGAATTACTGGTAGGTTGAGTTTTAATTTTTTGTTACGTCACTTAAGTCATGGTACAAAACTTAGCTATAGCATTGTGAGTGGGGTCTTCTTAACATTTGAGACTGTGCATTGATTTTTGTGGATATAGAATCATAAACTTATGATATATGGTGTACCTAATTTTTTGTACGGTAAATGTGTCTACCTATGATTGAGTTATAGCTTGTATGTTTTAAAATACTGTACAATAAACCTCAATATCTTTAGTTTTTGCAAAAACGATTGAAGTAGACATACCTAATAGTTTTGTTAAGTTTAGGTACGGTAAGTTAGTGTCAAAGTGGCAAAATTTGTTCAACCATTTTTCTATGAAGTTCAATTTTGATCCAGTGTTCATTATCTAAGTTAGGTTAGTAAAGGGTGGTGTAAAAATGACACATGGATTTGATTTCAGCTGTGTTTTTTTTTTTTTTTTTTTTTTTTTTATGAAACGTAAGATTTGGGGATATGTGATTTTGTAGGCTAGAGCATAGAAGTTTCATTAGAAAGAGCACATTGGCCTATGCAAAGTTAAGTTTTTTACTGTGAAATATTCGTTCAATAATAATTAATATTTATCACAGTTCAAAGTTTGTCCAAAATCCAGTTAAATGTTCCGAAAATGAACACAACACAATTAATTTGTTGGGTTAACTTTTTTTGAAAAACTGGAATTATCATAAAGCAGAAGTTGTGATCATCCTGGTACAGTATGTAATCCGAGAAAATTATCTGCAAGTTGCAATGGGGAAGGAATTTCCGCTGTTCCAAATTACTTTAAAAAAAGCAATCGATAACTTAGAAGAAAAACTTTTACTTCTATAATAGATACACAAATAAGTTTAAAAAATACCCCCGCCGCAGCAAATTTGCAGACTAAGTGAATTTCCATCTGCCGGATTTGATTTTCAATCAATTCTATTTAATAATGGTTTAATTTACCTCTGTCAATATGGTCCTTGCGTGTAGTTTGTCACTACTGCAGTTTCGTGCTCGTGGAGCACATCATCAGGTGAAGGTCAAAAAGTTAAAACATTTTCCTCACGTGAAGGTCGTCAATTTTTGAAAACACACCGAAAAACACATAACACACGAACGGTACGAAAAAAACTTAAAAACTTAAAATAAACATGGCCAATACATTAAAAACGTTACACACGGGGTCCGGTGCCGGTAGAAGACAAGTCATGACTGATGTGTGATGTTTGATAACAAGTATTACAAACAAAACGAGGGACTGACAATGGAATCGCCTCTTTCCAGTGTTCTGTCAGAACTGTTTTTGAATAAAATTGAAAACAAGTTTCTATTCTCCGATTTAAATCGCTATAAGAGCAAAATCATCCATTACAGCAGACACGTAGACGATACATTTATTGTATTCCAGGGCAATGAAAGGCAGATTAAGCTACTCAGCACATACTTTAATACTTTTCACAAAAACTTGACATTTACAGTTGAAATTGAGAAAAATAAGACATTAAATTTCCTAGACGTTACCATCACAAGAGCAGACAACAGGTTAGATTTTAAAATTTATCGGAAACCTACAACCACTGACCAGACAATTCATTCAACTTCACATCATCCCCATAATTATAAATTATCTGCCTACAATAGCTACGTCCATAGACTGCTTGCCATATCACTAAGCCCAGAAAATTACAACAATGAAGTGGACATATTAAAATACATCGCAGTATCTAACGGATATGAGAGTGCCCTGATCGACAAACTGATTAGGAAACAAAGAAACAAGAAAAAGGATAATCAGATACATACAAAAGAACCCAAAAAATAAGTTAGTGCGGAATATGGCATTGTACTTAATAATGTTCTCAAAAAAGAATTGGCAAAAAACAATATCACAGTTGCTTACAAAACCACAAACAAACTGTCCAGTAATTTAAAAGAAAGACAAACTGACAATAGCGACAAATTAAACAACACTGGAGTGTATAAGATAACATGTAATGATTGCCCCAGTTTTTATATTGGGCAAACATCACGCTCTTTTGCAACTAGATTTAAGGAACATTTACCTAGAAAGAACTCCAAATCAGCTTTTGCCAACCATATCATTGATTCAAACCATAGTTATACCGACATACAAACAAATTTAGAAGTAATGCATACTTGTCATAAAAGTAAATATATGGACACCATCGAGGAATTTGAGATTTACCGAGCAGCTAAAGTACATCCAAACCATATTTTAAACGAACAACTCTCATTCCAGTCTAACATTATTTATAATACCGCCATTCACATCCTGGACTAAAGAAAAGGTTCTGATAAGAGAAGTGAGGATGGAGGGGCTACCGACTACGGCACACGTCAGTCATGACTTGTCTTCTACCGGCGCCGGACCCCGTGTGTAACGTTTTTAATGTATTGGCCATGTTTATAAATGTTTTTTTTCGTACCGTTCGTGTGTTATGTGTTTTTCGGTGTGTTTTCAAAAATTGACGACCTTCACGTGAGGAAAATGTTTTAACTTTTCGACCTTCACCTGATGATGTGCTCCACGAGCACGAAACTGCAGTAGTGACAAACTACACGTTGTTAAGATTGCATAGAACCAATCAAATTTATAAAAAAAAAAATCTAGTTAAAGTATTTTACAAAGAATCTACAGTAAATATATATTTTCTAGGCAGTGGCAAAACATACACCATGACTGGAACACCAAGAGAATCAGGTATCATGCCCAGGGCATTGGATGCAATATTCAACAGCATTGGCCATCTACAAGCCAAGAAGTGTGTGTTCAAACCTGACAGACTCAATGGTTTTGAAGTTCAAAGTGATGATGATGCAAAAATGGACGGCATCAACGAAATTCACTCTCAAGTTTTGACTTGTAAAACCCCAAGGAAATTTCATAGGTATGGTAGTTTGCAAGTCCGTTGCGCAAGTGAAAAACCAAACAAAAATATGCGCAGTAGCAATTGAAGCTATTGCCCTTGCGCAGGCAGAAGGCAGAACAGCTGTTAGGCTCAATTGGTTGAGCACATTTTCCTAGTGTCAGGTGTAGTTAGAACAAACTGTTATCCATACCCCCAGCGCTGCGCCAGGAATTAGTGCTCACTGTTCACTATATGAAATGTAAACATACTTCTGTAAACATGGCAAGCTGGTTTTTCACTTGTGTAACGCTTTGTAGACTTGTGTTAGTTGTAATTTTGTTAGTATATGAGAGACCGTTTGTGAAACAAAGTTTAATAGACTGGTTTATTTACTTATTTGTAATGTGTAGGCCAACAATCAATGTGCTTCAATGTGTTTCTAAAAGTTTGAAAGTGAAATTTAATCGTTTTCAGTGACAGGAAATAAAGCCACAATGGCTGGCAAACCTTTTGGATCAGAAAAGAAAGCTAGTCATCCTTAGGTATTTTAAGTTGTGAAATCCTTTTAGCAAATTTCCCTATAGGGAAGTAGCTTTTGCCGTAAAGCCCCATTCACACGGGGCGGGGGGCGAGTTTACAAACTACACGCCGGCTTTTTTACACGTAGCTCATAAAATACTATATAGTGGTTTAAATTACCTTGTTACTGTCAAAACGATCCTTTGTAGTTAGTAAGACTACAGCTGTTTCGTGCTGCGAATGGAGCACATCATCAGGTCAGAAGAATGTCAAGTAGTCTTCATATTCCTCGCAGTGGAGTTCGTCAAAAGTTTAATAATAAATAGAGAACAAAACACATAACACACGGAAACACGAAACATTTAATACTGGTCGATCAGACGACGGTAACAACACACGTGATACGGCGCCGGTTGAGGGTGAGTCGCGACTCACCCTCAACCGGCGCCGTATCACGTGTGTTGTTACCGTCGTCTGATCGACCAGTATTAAATGTTTCGTGTTTCCGTGTGTTATGTGTTTTGTTCTCTATTTATTATTAAACTTTTGACGAACTCCACTGCGAGGAATATGAAGACTACTTGACATTCTTCTGACCTGATGATGTGCTCCATTCGCAGCACGAAACAGCTGTAGTCTTACTAACTACAAAGGATCGTTTTGACAGTAACAAGGTAATTTAAACCACTATATAGTTAATTCAGACGATCCAGAGGCCATTCCACCACTCATAAAATAGCTCAGTATGAATGACATACACGCCCAAAAGCTGCTTTTAAAAAGCTCTGGAAAAAGTTGACTCAGCGGCTATTTTACACGCCCAATCGCCAGCATTTGGGCGACCTAGTGTGTAAGCCCAGTGTGAACACAGTTGCTTGTGCTTGTGTGCATGTTATTAGAAGATGCCGTTTGTACCAAATTTCATCAAAATCGCATGATTTCTGCTTGAGTTATGAATGGACACACATGAATTTCAACAGATGGTGTTTTGGCCTTTGGGGACATCAAAATGAAAAAAGTAAATAGATCTTGGGTCCTGGTCTTACCATGAGACCCACAGTCATAGTTTATTCCGTATATGAGGAATTCGTTAATTCCCAATTTGGAAAATTCGTTAATATTCCCTATGAATGAAGTTTGCTAAAAAAATAAAATAAACACAATAATTAAGCTGCATTTTAAATTTAAATTCCTGTTTGTCACCTAGCCACTGGTTTCTAACAAGTTGTGTTTTAATACTTTCTCTTGTTTCTGTTTCAGACAGGAGAGTGATTGGGCCAATAGGATTGCAGAGGAGGTTAAAATAGAAGATGTTCATGAAGACAACATGTACGCTGTGTTTGTAACTTACATCGAGATCTACAACAATTCTGTATTTGATCTTTTAGATGAGAACTTTGAAGAACTCTCTAGGGGCAGGTGTGTAGCAAAGTTGACAGACTCTCTTTAGCCTAATGACAATTGTTGGAGCTTGGGGATAGTTGAATTTAATATACAGTCATTATATTCTTTATAATAACCCCTCAGGAATGGACACTTTTCTGATTTGAAATTAATAGGGTATGTGGCCTGGCTGTACGGAAGCTCCTTTTAGATACTAATCTAAGGATAAAATTTTGTAGTTTTGAAAGACAAAATTGAATGTAAATACAAAGATATTTATAGAGGTGTGCGGATAGTGAAATTTCATTTCAGATCCCATAGTTGAGGCTCGGTTCGGATATTTTCAGATTCGGATAGTTCGGCGCGGTTAATAATAAGCTGCATATGCATTTTTAACCTATAAAACACTGTAAATTTGTGTCAATAAACTAAAATGACGATTTTGCATCATAGAATTTCAAATTAGCCACGTCCACAGTTTTTTCTCTCTTGAAAATCACAATTCACAACATCTATTTTCAAAAGTTGGTTGCTTGAATTAAGTACACTAGCGGCCGAAATCTTCACACAACACTTTAGCTCAGCAGGACTGATGTCAAAACGTTTGGGCTTGTTTACTTGAGGTTATTTTTTATGTTGTTTCCTGGTTCTCACAAGACAAGGAGTTCTATCTCAAGTTTATTTTCACATTGTATTTCCTTACGTTTTTGGAATGAATTATTGGCCTTAAGTGGCATTATAGGGTTTGCCAAGTTTATAAAACATCACTAATGCACTAAGCTGGGCTCTATATTTGATGTTGTGGCTTAATTAGGGCAATTAGGCTTTATAACTCTATAAAAGGTGTGTATCCCTGAATTTATAAATTACATTCTACACTTATACACTGCCAAACATAATACAGTAGAACCTTGATGAACCGAGAATTACACTAGCCTACATAACTTCATTACCCTAAGTAAAATACCAAGATAATTTTTAAAATTGTATTTGAATAGTATAATCTTAGTTTGTTAAAAATGGATTGTATATTCAACAATTAATGCAGTCCATTATTGTTATGCAGTATGGTCCCAAATTATTGTTTTTGATTTTGAAACATCACATTTAATTTGAAAAAATTAAAGTTGAAGTAGCCCAATCAAGTCACGCTTGTGCAATAGTTTTTTTTTGGGATGGACGAGATTGAATTTTTAGTTCGAGACGAGACGAGACGAGATTTTTTATTTCTCATAAAATTTCGAGACGAGATCAAGACGGGATTTCCCTTCTCATACACAACGGGAAATGCATGTTCAAAATTTTTACCTGATTTTGTAACATTGTTAGATGACTGTTTAAATACAAAAATAATGATAATAGGCAAGAATATTTACAATCTTTTAACATTAGAATAACATTTTTTTTATTAATCACGCCTAACTTATTAAAAATGCCTACGATTAGGAAACATAGTGATATCAGTTAGGATAGAGTTCAACTTATCCTAAAATAAAATAAATCATAAAATAAAAGCAATATTAATTTTTATAAAATAGTTACTTGTTTTGACTTTTTATAGTATATAAAACATTCCTCATACTGCTTACACTTAACAAAACTTCTCAAATGTTATTAAAGTAATATTATTAAAATAATTAAAGTAATATTTACATTTATAGAATTAATTAAATAAGAACGCCTTCACAAAGGAAACGCAACTACAACACGCTCCTGTATTGCGGGTATTGCATTGACTTTCTGCAGGCGTTTTTAATTTTTTTTTTTTTTTATTCTCGTCTCGATAAAAATCTCAGCCAAAAAGAAATCTTGTCTCGTGTAACGAGATTTAAAATTTCCCGAAAATTTCCCGAAATTTCGAGACTTGACCATCCCTAGTTTTTTTACAAGCTTTTTCTCCAGACCACTGGGGAGGGGAGGGTCTGATAGGCCGTCTATTGTCCACCCCCAAGACGGTTCAACCCTCATTAGTGCCGCTCAGCTGCACTCAGTCGGGAACCCAATACCACAAATCAATCTTTTAAATGAATAAAAATGTTTGGTAATAATTGTTTTATTGATATTAACCTTGAAATTTCAACAAATTTGGTGTAAAATTTGACAAAAATCGGCCAATTTATTAATACAGTACCAATAAAGTACATTGGTTATTAAATAATAGGTAAATATTAACCGATTTTTGTCAAGTTTTACCCCCTCCTGTGCCTATGTCACAAAAGCTGATAACGACATGGGTGATTAGTAACCATGGCAACTAGGCAACTTGTTGAATGCGTGATGAAGAGAAACCCAAGAAATAGAAGAACAAAGAGAAAGTATACGGGAATATCAAATTAAAATTTATCAACGAGCTTCTCTTCTGAAACAGCAATAACGGATGCATGATAAAGGTCAATGACCTAAAATATCATGATTGTGCAATATTGTATTTTGATGTTAAAATTCAAATCATGACAAAAGTTTGTATATTTCCCCTGGTCCCTATCATTTAATATACACAATCAATGCTAAATAATCGTGGTTAGTTCTAATTTTATTTTTGATTATTTAAAGTTTCTACACAATAAGACAATCCAAAGACAAACCGGGCAATGAATATCCGAAAAACAACGTATCCACTATATTCACACACATCATTCAAGGAGTAGTGTCATATTTTTTGAGTAGTGACACTACTCCTTGAATGATGTGTGTGAATATAGTGGATGGCTTTGTCAATGTATTTGTAAGGGGTTAAATAACCTTCAATGTGTTTCGCAGAGGTCCACAGAGCAAGTTGGTCCGAGAAGACGGAGCCAAGAACATGTATGTTCACGGGGTCACAGAAGTTGAGGTGAAGAGCACAGACGATGCTTTTGAGGTAACTTATGATCCACTATGTGTTAGGTATATAGCTATATATATAGCTTATATATATATAGCTATATATATATAGCTTAGCTTATATATATAGCTATATATATAGCTTAGCTATATATATAGCTAAGCCTCATTGATTTATTAGGGGGTCTAGATGTCGGACGTCGCTAATTTTACTCAAAAGTCAATGAAATCTCAAACTCACTGATTCTATCAGGGGTTTGTGGAAATCTCTGATTTATATTACAAAGCTAGTCACGGATTTAATCGCAGTCATAAAAATTAAATAATTAGAAACAGCTAATTTTTCATTTCCCAAAATTATAAGCACCATGGAAAACTACATAGTTTATATTTTTCACAAATCATTTAAAAATAATATAAACTTCTGCATTTTACACTCTCATAACTTTATTGAACAACATAACAGCCATTGATTTTTCAAATAAATAAAAACCCCTAATCTAAAAGATAACTTCTCACTAGCATGGATTTCTTTACTTTAAAATATTACTGAAAAGTCATCTAGATTTTCCTTTTAGTAGAACTAGTATATTCTTTGTAAATAAATATCACTTTTAATACATTCAAAGATAGATATTTTTTTATTGGGCAGATAAAATGAATTGTTGATACAGCCACAGCTTTAGATACTACCTTCACTTATATACAATCATAATATCAAAAGTGTTTGACAAGATAAAGCATAAAGAAAAAGTTTGATTCCTATGCTGCAACACAGTGTCCATATACCACTGTTTATCTACACCATTGGCATTTTTATGTGTAATAGGACGGTCCAAACCCTGGTCTCTGTACCATCTAATGTTGAACTTTTTTTAGACAACGTCATTAATTTATAGCCCAATGATAAATGACGTCTGGGTCAAGAGTCAATGCTGCTTGGGGCCTTCAGATTACCACTATAAGCCCCTAACACGTTTTTATACTGTCTGCAGGTGTTTAACAAGGGTTTACGCCGGCGGCGAATGGCGCACAACACGCTGAATGCCGAGTCTAGCCGCAGTCACTCAGTGTTCACTGTGCGGGTGGTCCAGGCGCCGCTGGACGCTTGTGGGGAGACTGTGATGCAGGACAAGCGTAGGATCAGTGTCAGTCAGCTGTCCTTTGTGGACCTGGCCGGCAGTGAGCGCATGAACCGAACAAACACCACGGGGCAGCGGCTCAGGGAGGCTGGTAAGTGATATCCACCAATAGGCTTAAGTGAGTTAGGTATAAACTTGACTTATTTCCTAGGGGGACTTAACTTGTGCTCCTAGGGGGAGCATAGTGCCTCGACGAACACTCTTCAGCGGTCCCTTTGGTTGGCCAGCTCCTTTGCCCTAGCCTATGTCATGCCCTGACTCTGTAACTCCTTCTCCACAGTACGTCTCCATGTGGTTCTTGGTCTCCCTCTTCTGTTTCCCCAGTAGTTATTTATAAAAATACTCCTTAATCCTTTCCCAATACCCCCACCGCAGCAAACCGTCTGACGACTAAGCAAATTTCCATTTCTCTCAATGTTTTTTAATTAAATCTGTTTGGATAAAATTAGGTTAAACGATAACCTAGGTTTGCTGCTACAAGGAAACTGAAACTAATACAGTGTGTTTTAAAAATATTAATAGCTTAGTAAAATAAATAAATTTTGCAAGTTTGATCAAAATATTTCTATTAACAAGCAAACTACAACATTTTACAACATTCTCCATAAGAATAACATGGGAGTTTTAAATTTAAAATTTTGAATTTTCCCTGTTACCAATTACCGTAAAAAAGGACTAGAGAGAAATTGCGAAACTTTGTGTTTTGAGGGTCAAAAATGTGAAAAACCAATTTTTACCCCATAAAACCCCGTTCCCATGGTCCGATCATCTGGTTCGTGGACTCATTCAAGTTTACCCCCTCTTACACCTTTAAACCAAAATCGGACAAAAATTACTTAAGTTATCGCGTTCACGAACACACACATATATATATATATATATACTAGCTATTGTACCCGCGCTTTGCAATGGGAAGAGGACACAAAATAGAAACATTTAAATAGGGATGGTCAAGTCTTGAAATTTCGGGAAATTTTCGGGAAATTTTAAATCTCGTTACACGAGACGAGATTTCTTTTTGGCCCAGATTTTTATCGAGACGAGAATAAAAAAAAATAAATAAATAAAAAAAAATTTAAACGCCTTCAGAAAGTCAATGCAATACCCGCAATAGAGGAGCGTGTTGTAGTTGCGTTTCCTTTGCGGAGGCGTTCTTATTTAATTAATTCTTTAAATGTAAATATTACTTTAATTATTTTAATAATATTACTTTAATTACATTTGAGAAGTTTTGTTAAATGTAAGCAGTGTGAGGAATGTTTATTACTATAAAAAGTCAAAACAAGTACCTAACTATTTTATAAAAATTAATATTGCTTTTATTTTATGATTTATTTTATTTTAGGATAAGTTGAACTCTATCCTAACTGATATCACTATGTTTCCTAATCGTAGGCATTTTTAATAAGTTAGGCGTGATTAATAAAAAAAATTTATGCTGATGTTTTTTAATAAAAGATTGTAAATATTCTTGCCTATTATCATTATTTTTGTATTTAAACAGTCATCTAACAATGTTACAAAATCAGGTAAAAATTTTGAACGTGCATTTCCCGTTGTGTATGAGAAGGGAAATGCCGTCTCGATCTCGTCTCGAAAGTTTATGAGAAATAAAAAATCTCGTCTCGTCTCGTCTCGAACTAAAAATCCAATCTCGTCCATCCCTACATTTAAATCTTTACATCTGTTGCATATAATAGTTACACATCCGCCAACACATCTGGTAAGTAGTGGATACCACCATTTTGGTTTTGATTAATTTTAAATCTTGTGTAGGCTGATACCTACTGTAATAGCTACTTCCCTAGGGAAATTCGCTAAAACCTTCACATCCCTAAATAAAAAGGGTCAAGATTTTTCCTTTGGGAATCTAGATTTATAGACACTTTGATTTTTGAAAAAGTCATATTTAAAAAATAATAGGTTTGGCTGATTAAGTTTTTTAGCGAATTTCCTAAAAAGAATTCCCCCAAGAAAGAAGGTTACCGTAGTCATGGTAAGTCCTAGTAGTGAGACTATTTTCAACAGTTTGTGTTGACGTCTTTAACCTGGCGGAGGTTGCACTGAATTGAAAACGCGAGGAGACACACACGTTCTTTTTGTTCTATTTGTTAAGTGAGAATTGAAAATTCACACATTTCATTTTATTGTATTTGAAAATTCAGATTTGTCTTGCTGTTGCATCAATTCAATTATCTATCTTGACTTAGAATTGAATTTGTATTTATTCATTGAAGATGCAAATCATGACTTCTAGTTATTTTAAATATTTAAATTGTTATGTATTTCAAAACAAGCTGAGTAATTGTTGCTTGTTTCAGGGAACATTAACAACTCCCTGATGACTCTACGCACTTGCCTGGAGATTTTACGAGAGAACCAAGCCAATGGCACAAACAAGCTGGTACCATACAGAGACTCCAAGCTGACTCATCTGTTCAAGAACTTCTTTGACGGGGAGTGCATCGTACGTGTCATCGTGTGTGTCAACCCTAGATCAGACGACTATGACGAGAACATTCACGTGATGAAGTTCTCTGAGATGAGCCAGGAAGTGCAAGTGGTCAAACCGACACCTCTGCGAAATATTGACAACTTGCCAGCTGGCCGACGAAGGGCAAACCAGGTACATTGCGTGCGCTTTATATCTTTATAGCACAGACGTCTTTTGTGAAGTTATCTTGTCAGGAATTATGGCAATAAAATACAATATACACTACAATGTTTTTGTTTCAGATTTTTAAACGTGCAATGGCTAATCTGAATGAAGTCAACAATGAGAACATTCCAATTGATGTTGGTGTCAATGCTGTCTACAGGTTTGTCTGCTCATCTAATATTGTAATCCATAAGAAATTAATAACAAATAACCATGATCATATATGTTAAGCTGTCCTTATTCTATATTGTTTTTTTTTTCACGCTAAATTGTAACATAAGCCTACTACTTTTTGCTTTCTTGATGTATGATGATGGCTATGCTAACTACTAAATGAGTTTATTTGAAAGAAACCAAAAGTATAACTGAAAAAACAAGTTTTTTTACTACATGAGAAATTGTTTTCTGATATTCTTAGAAATAGTAACAAAACCCGAATTTTGCCTTCTATCGTAGCTGTATATAATTATGTTTTCTACTATTTGAGTGAGCTCGTAGTTCTCAAATCAGGCATAGCTAGTGGTTCTGTTGTAACTCTATTTGCATGCGCTGTTGTTGTTAGCCTAGCCTCCCAGTTCCCTGACCTCTGCCTGATGGGGCCCGAGGATGACAGACTGTTAAAGAACCTGATGACATTCCTGGAAGTTGAAATAGCAAGAAATAAAAAGATGGACGTCGAACTTAAAGCCAAAGGTATTGTGTTAGATATATTCTTATTTAGTACTTGTGTGGTCAGATGTTACAGTATAGAGTACCACTAATTTAGTAGCGAACTTGAGGTCATTTTAAGAAAAAATGGCCAATTAATCTAATGAATTTATCTAATCCGCCTGAGAAATAGAGTCCATGGGTATAATACACACAATGGTCACTCTTGACAATACTAAGGATATTAGACCTAAAGAAAACTCTCTCTTCCTTAGTTGAAAATGCTGTCAGTGACAGTGAAATATTATAATTCAGTAATCAAACATCAGAATATTCTGATAATTTTGGTTGTGTGTATAGTGTAAAGTTTTGTGTTTGATGTGCCACTTTGAACTCTTTCCCATTCAGGTAAGCCTGCTATCCTCTCAAAATATCCTAAAAACCTATGCCCTTGCTCTTTGTTACACCCTTAACCTCTTATTTGGTCCTAGTGTCTAGGATGTTTTCAGAAATTATATTGATGAAAGAATTCTTCATTCTCACTTTTTCATAATGATTTTTCAAAAAGTCCTTTGCTAGGACTAGGACAATACGTTAGTTGTTTGTTGTGTGAATTACTCAGGGTCCTTTAAAGGACCTTGGCTTAGGAGCAAGCTTAAGTACATTCATTTCCAAAGTACTGTGACTGTTGAGTATTTGATTACACCTACACAACTTTTTTGTTTTTAGCGAATTTCCCATATAGGGAATAAGATATTACCGTAGTACTCATGGTAAGACCTGGACCCAGGAACGATTTAATTTTTTATTTTGACGTCCCTATAGGCCAAAACACCATCCGTTCAAATTCATATATATGTGTCCGTTAGCGCGATAACTCGAGCAAAAATGATCCGATTTTGATGAAATTTGGTGCAAACATGTAAACCTACATTTATTCGAACGAGTTTGAGATCCAGCATAATCGGACCATGGGAATGGGGTTTTATGGGGTAAAAATGGGGTTTTCCCATTTTTGACCATAAAAAACAAAAAATTTTGCAATTTATCTTCAAACCAGTTTATAGAGCTTAAAAAAAGAAATAATTTAGTATATTTAGGGGCTGTTGTATGCCTAACAGTCACGGAAAAAATTAAAAATAGTGTAATTTAAAATTCCCATGTTATTCTTATGGAGAAAATGAAAATTGTTGTAGTTTACTTGTTTATGGATATATATTGATAAAATTTGGCAAATTTATTTATTTCATACTATACTATTGACGTATGGTCAAAAAAACACTTTTTACCTTCCCGTAGCAGCAAACCTAAGCACTCGTTAAATATAATGCTATTTAAATAGGGAATACTTATGTCTTATTTATGGAAATATTTTAGTAAAAATTTAAATAACTTCTTGATCAGCATTGTACGTTTTATTAAATTTACGGAAAGTAAATAAAAGAAACGTCTTATAACACTTAATTTAAGTGTTATAAGACGTTTCTTTTATTTACTTTCCGTAAAAATTTAATCAGACAAGTTTAAATACGCTTAGTCTGCAGGTTTGCTGCGGCGGGGGTATTAGGTAGATCCTATAGTTTCTGCAAACTGCATTAAACCGGGTTGTAATTCCACTCTTCTATGTATTTCAGGATTTAAAATATATTACTTGCAGTTGCAGTATCTCTGTTTGCCATAGAAAGCAAGGTAGGAGTCCAACTGACTGTTATCTTGTACATCCCCTTTTGACAGTATTTTATCACCATTCTCGGCTGCTTTTCAACGTTTTAAATCAAAATGAGTTTTTAACATCGAATTTTTGAGTGGCTAGGTCATAAACTTGCATTAGAATAGCGTCTGTATTAGTGATGGGTGGATCCAAGAAAATGTCGGTACCGGATCCGGATCCAGATAACCACTGTCATAAGGACTTGTTAAAAAAACGTAATTAACAGAATGCCAATTTAAATCATACTGTTTAAAATTAAATTGGTAATGTTTAAAGGTTAATATGTCTTATATATAGAGTCTCCAGTTGAGCCCATAATCCCTAATTTTTTGGGGACACTAAAACTTTTCCAAATCTTAAAATTAGTTGACTATTAGTTGATAATATTAGTTGGGCAATGTCACAGTACTGTATATTACGACGTCAATAACCTGTATGGTTAGGCAATTGGCGTCGTAATATACAGTACTGTGACATTGCACAACCATAGAGGTTATTGGCGTCGTAATATACAGTACTGTGACATTGCCCAGCCATACAGGTTATTGACGTCGTACGTAATATACAGTACTGTGACATTGACCAACTATAGAGGTTAAAATTGACCTCGTAATATACAGTACTGTGACATTGCACAACCATAGAGGTTATTGGCGTCGTAATATATAGTACTGTGAAATTTCCTAACCATAGAGGTTATTGACGTCGTAATATACAGTACTGTGACATTGCACAACCATAGAGGTTATTGACGTCGTAATATACAGTACTGTGACATTGCCCAGCCATACAGGTTATTGACGTCGTAATATACAGTACTGTGACATTGCCCAGCCATACAGGTTATTGATGTCGTAATATACAGTACTGTGACATTGCACAACATAGAGGTTATTGGCGTCGTAATATACAGTACTGTGACATTGCCTAACTATAGAGGTTATTGACGTCGTAATATACAGTACTGTGACATTGCACAACCATAGAGGTTATTGACGTCGTAATATACAGTACTGTGACATTGCCCAGCCATACAGGTTATTGACGTCGTAATATACAGTACTGTGACATTGCCCAGCCATACAGGTTATTGATGTCGTAATATACAGTACTGTGACATTGCACAACATAGAGGTTATTGGCGTCGTAATATACAGTACTGTGACATTGCCTAACTATAGAGGTTATTGACGTCGTAATATACAGCACTGTGACATTGAGTAAAAAATCGGTCTTTTACATGGATACAGACAGCTTCGTGTTAGTAAAAAAATCGGGGAAAATTGGAAAAAATCGGATCCATCAAAACCGGATCCAGCCCAAGATCCGGAATTTTTTGGATCCGATCCGGTGTCGGTTCTAGCTCGGATCTGGCTGATCCGGTAGTCCGATATCCAAATCCGACCATCACTAGTCTGTATCATTAGAAAAAATTTTATTTTCATTGAATTGTTTGCAGAAAAGGAATTCCGTGATGTTCTGATGAAGAGTGAGGAGGAGTTACTAATACTAACACATAAAAGCAGTTTACTCTCCTCGGAAGTTGGAACTTACAAAGAAAAGGTGAGATTGCCTAAATAGTTGTTAGAACTTAACAGTTTTTTTCATGTTGTTTATGAATGTTTACTATGGTTTTGTTTTATTTAATGATAAATTTGTCTCAGTATCACTCTATACTCTATAATCGAAAATATTGCTATATATTAACTATTTTCTTATATTACCTGATATGTATGATTTTAGTCCTCACGTATCATGACTCATCTTCTGGGGCTTTTATAGTTTAAGGTTTGTATAGGGATTTTTAAATTGTGTGTTATTTTACTGATTTTAACAGCTCTGCCTACATGCGCTAGATTACACATTCATTTGAAATTTCTGTGACAGCTGATGAAATACTGTAGAAGTCTGAAACTAAGTGTGTATTAATAAATGAGGATCACTCGGCATACCAAGTGATACAAACCATTATTTAAATAAATTCAAGTTGTGTTCTTACAATTAATAGTTAGCTTACGAAAGAGCAATTTGTTAAAAAGGTTTTTACACTTGAGGTATATAACATTCCAAATAGCCTATTAAATAAAAGCATTTTTCTTGGTTGGAGCCAACTAAAAACTTAGAGTACTTTTTTGGTTACAGATTGCCAATCTGGAATCACAACTTGACAAGAAGGAGGTTGAACTTGCATCACTGAAGAAACAAAACTCTGGTTATGAGAGGGTCATCAAGAGATTGCAAGAGGATGTGAGTCCTTTACATTTTTATTAAACTTTTAAAAGTTCAAATACTAAAAACTGACAATTTTACTAAAAGAAAACCAAAATTAACTTTTTCTGGGCGAATATAACTTGGTATTTTTATTTTTTTCTACTGACATAAAATATAAGTTACAGCATTGACTATTGGTTACTGAAGTAGACATCCCATTTATATGGACCAGCTTTGGCCATTTTTGTATTAAAAAAGAACATAGTTGTGTAAACCAGTTACAGAATGTAGTACATTCATAACAGTTGCTATAGCTCACAATAAGTCATTCCGTAAGTTTTGTGTATTCGACAAAAAATAGTAGGCCTAATTTAGATCTGAGCAATTTGTCGGTGGCTCACATCAACTACGATGATTGGTGACATGGTGGTATAAACATGGGGATTGAATGCTAGTTGTATCAATAGTCAAAGGTTACAGTTCTAATATCCAACTTCAGCTTTATAGTATCCACATCTATCATTTTGTAAGTGCAAGCTTCGGTCATGAAAATTGAAGAAAATAATTTTCTACCATTTCTCATCATCAAGCAATAATACAAATACACACAAGCAAAATGAAAATTTGTAAGTGCACATGTGGTCCTAACACATACAAATTGACAAATATTAACTGCAGGTGAGTTTAACTTCTGCTTTCATCTTAATAGTTTAAAATATTTCCAATCTTTGTCCGTTCGCTTGACTAACCACCATTGCATGATTTTTAACAACCAGCTTCACGAAAAAGATGCTGCTCTTAACAGACGACTACAGGATAGGGAGAGAGAAAAACAGAGGTATCAGTCCAAGATCGCACAGACTGCTGAGAAACTAAACCAGCAAATGGACAAGAAACTGACAGATCATAAGAGGAAGATGGAGGTAAGAAGGGAACTAGGTGGGCTTCTTACCTTGATAGCTTCATAGTCAAGCTATCCGCTTCCACTGACAATAGTCTGCTATGCGCTTGCTATGTCACAACAGTTTGTGATTGGGTGATTAGTAACCATGACAACTTGTTGAATGTGTGTATGAAGAGAAACCCAAGAGAGAATAGCCCAAGAGAAAGAATAAGCGATGTTTTTATGTAATTGCTATCTTTTTTTTTTTTAAGAGGTTGGCGGCCTCTTTTTCAATAAGAAGCACGAATAATAATCTCTTTTAATAAGAAGTAAGAATAAGCGATGTTTTTATGAAATTGATATCTTTATCTTTTTTTATGACTGTTATTATTATCATTAAGTACAGTACTATGGTTTTATACGTTTTTATGAGTTATCTAATGTTTTTATTGACATTCTTCTAAACAGCATGTAGCAGTAGCCAATGAATAGCAGCAGGTACAAGAACTTCTATTCATCTGTTCTTTATGTGATATATTTTGCTGTACAGTGTTTAGTAACTTTTTTTGTTTTCAGAGTAAAAGTTTGAGTAAGCTGTGATTTTAAACATTATAATTTTTACAAGCTGCTATATCCGTGCTTTGCAACGTTACAGAACGGCAGAAAATGTGATCTAGAGAGCTATTAAAGTGGTGCTGATGTGTGTTTTAAAATACAGCAACTCTATGATTTTGTTTGAAAATATAAACAAACTGATTTAAAAGCGTAAACCTACTTACTTTCAAGCCCCTACTTTTGAAGTAAATAGATCCATAAGAATATGACAACATACCTTAGTGTAGAAATAGCATCAATTGCTTCATATTGATGCTTTATGAATGACATGTTTTACCATAATTCTTCAATTTTAGTCCAGCTTCTTCACATGTAGCTTACTATATAAATTTAAAAAAAGAAACTTTGACGTGCAATACTTTACAAAACGTATACAACCTCACTTTAAAACCAAACATAACCCTCCTCAATCTACATGAAGCGCCACAAACATATTTTTAGAGTAAATAAACAAACAACAGTTCATTGTACTGACCAGCTGTTTCATTATTCAAATTAAATTAAACCATTTGAAAATTGGAAGCATGCCAGGCATAGCCCTTTGGAAATCAGCCTGTGGGGCAGAGCCCTTAGGAAATTCGTCCATATCAATTCTTTTCGGCAAATCTACACACTCTTAGCTTCATTTTGATGTGCCATATGCCTATATTTTTATTTGGTAAATGACGTTAACTGTTTACATAAAATTTTATTGTATCACTTTAATAATATAATAGACTACTGAGCTGAGGGAGTTATCATATCATATATTTGAATTAATATATCATAACTGCCTGCCCAATAGTCTACTAATCGTGTATTTTGAATATATAATATGCAAATTATTACATTAACGGTCATTCATACAGTTGTAGGCTTTTTTATGAATTCTGCTCCACTCCACCTCACTTGTCTCGATAATCATTTTTGACACGATCAGACCCGAAAATATGGAGGACCTGCAGATCCCTAGTAAATGGTATACTTGGTGACTGAGAAGACCAGTTTTGCTGCTGGGGAATGTGGAGAAAATGTGATCTTGTATTGAGATGAGAGACATCGAAACAAAGTCAAACTCTGACTCACCTTTACAGATGGAGATTAAGAACAAGGATCGTAAGTTGCAGCAGGTGAAACGTATCTTGTCAGACGAGTATTTGAACACTCCCACTCCTCGGTCACTGGACACTCCCAGTGCATACAATATACGGACACCGTCTACTACTGACTGTATCACCACCCCTTCCAGTGTCACAGTCCGCAAACGGGTACGTCAAACAAAAAAATGTCTACCAAAAAGTTCATTAAGTTTTTCCTATCTTGGATGATTCAGTTTTGTGAAAGACAATGTGAGGATTTCAACCAATATAAGTCCACGTTTAAAGTTTATATTTTGTGTTTACCTAGGGTTTTTAAGCTGATCTGTGGCTCTCTTTATTTTCCAGTTAGTGTGTGATGTAGTAAAACTTTGTAAATCTTTTTGAGTAAGTTAACCTTTCACATTTCCACTAAGTTAGGTCTAAGTAAATTGTGTAGAAATGTCTGGATTGTAAATTATGCCTTGCTTTTAGAAGAGCCTGAGATTTTCAATCAAGCCAAGCTTTTGAATAGAGCTGGAGCCTCGAGCTTTTTCTGAGCCGAACTTTATTCTCATGAATTAAGTAAATACACAACAATAAGTTAATCAGGCTTAGTAAAAAACCTTTTTTCATTACACTGTCTCAAAAACAGCTGTCTTACGGATCGTTTTGAGTCATGTTATCATATGAGCTCATTCACACCGCGCATACAGAACGTACTGAACGTCCAGTACGTACACGATGGTCTCTTTGTGAATCGCTCGGAGAGCGATTTTTCTAAAACGTACGTGGCGTACATGGGCTCGCGCATGCGCATGTGAACACTTCAAAGCCACGTGCTCAGACAGTGTTACTTGTCTGACTGCAAACACGCCGGTGTGAAAAGGCCTTAAAGTAAACGTTACTTTTTAATCAAACACTTTTGGCTATATTTTGTATTTTTTGCTATAATATATGACAATGTAATGAAAAATATTGTTCGTAACTCGTCCTAAAATAATAGAATTTTGTTTAACACGATATCGGTCCAAAAAAAACCTACTTTAGGGACTAGTAACGAAAGCTACTATTTATGCAATTTAATGTTAAGATGTAGTGGAAAATATAATTTTTTAAGTAGAAAATAGGATAAAACGAGGACTAAGTAGTTTATAATAAATTTCACCTCATTTTAATTTCTTCAAAAGGAGTTTTTTCTTTAAATTGGCACGGTCATAGAGGAAGAATAGAAGTGAATATTAAGAATAAAAAACACATACATTTTTTTTAACTAACCCTTTCGGTGCGTTTGGGAGATTTCAAAATATTTTCTCCAAATTCTACAGGGTAAAACTTGGGGGGTTTAAGTTGTTACGAACAATCTACCTCAATTGGTTTGGCAGCATACATTGTGTACGGGTGGTCTGCCTCACCTTGTATAAACTTATGGATATGAAACATAATTTTAAATGTTTGAATTGCACGGACTAAATTTAATTGTTATAATTTATACTAGCAGCCTGTAAAATCTGTGATATATTTGAATTAATTTACAATATTCTATTGCAAATCCCATCAAAACACAACATCTAACGTAAATAATTTTCTTCTTTAGGCTACATCATACAAAACATTACAATATTTTACTTGAATTCACTAAAACATCACCAACTGTAACGATAACCACATTTTCGCATGGATGTAAATAAATTTGTATCATGGCCATCTGTTATGATGTAAACTTCAAAAAGTTCACATGATTGACAACAGAAGTCGACACAAACTCTGAAATTTTAAAAGCCTATACAACAAAGGGCTTGGATGGGATATCATCCAAACCCACAAAAGGCACATCTAGAGGATAAGATGAGCTTTAAATTGGTACCCAATATGCCTAACATTAAATATTTAGGGGTCAATTTGTGGAATACAAAAATCCAACAAATTATTTTAATAATGTAGATATATTTATTCTGTGTATGTTTATTCTAGTGATATGTATTTTACAGGCTGCTATGTACAACACTCCAGCTCCTGCGACTCACACCAGAACACCAGCAGTCAGCAACCCACGCTTCCGCAGGTTAGTCTCACTCTAGCCTAGGTCAGGCAATCAGAGGTAGCTTAGCTACTGAATCTCATATTTAGTTACACTCACTGTTTGTCCTTGCAATCATAACGCATGCGTTTGTTCAAGGCAGTAAATGAAATGGAGTCTGAATAAAGATGTTAAGAAGTTTTAGTTCCTTTTTAATGATTTTTAGATCATAAATAATGTTAAGTTTTTTGGGTATGCTTACACTATTATTGCAAATGCAGGACATGGATGTTTAGCAAACTATTTATTACTCTTATGGTTGAATGATTTTTGTGAAAACAGTGTTGCTGAAAATTTAAACTCATAAAATAATGTACCCACCATCAAAAATTTTGTTTTAGAATATAGTTTTTGGGTTATTTGAAAGTAAGTAGCCTATCAGAAAACATTGATTTTTACAATATTTGTTATGTAATTTCTAAGAACACATTTTGGTATTCTAAAATTTATTGTAAGCTGTTTCAAAATCAAATTTGAGATTTTTTCACTATTCAATTGTTAGGTACAAAAAGATTGAAGATTCGCAGAATATATGCTGTGATAATCTTTGAAACGAATTGTCTCCATAACCTTGAATATTAGAAAACTAATAATTCAATATTTATATGAGTTTTGTTTCCTTAATATTAATTGAGTTGATTTTGATGTAAAGTGTTATATAATTTTTTATGTGTTGTAGTACTAGAGATGAACGGGTCCTGAAATTTTGAACGCGACATTGGATGGAGTTACGTTTAATTCAGGATTTTTTCCTTGCGTGATCTGTTCTAAGTGTCTGAAATTTTGTCGCGATCACAAGTGGAAAATCCTGTCCTGTTCCTCCCTTAAAAGTCAGGAAGGAAATAAAAACCTGTCTCAATCTCAAAGTACAATCCCGTCCATTCATAATGATATCTGATAATACATGTACTGTACTTGAAACTATGGTTGCTTCCAGGTCCAGATCAGTAGGAGAGGATAGGTGGCTGGAACACAGACCTCGTGCTCCTGTATCTCTCAACACTGTACTGCAACCTCACCTGCCTCGCCGCAGGAGTATTACACGTCTGACTGACCCTAGTGATCTCAACAACAAGGAGAAGTATTGTCTGATGACACAGGAGCAGGACAGTGACGGGGATCTGGAGACCTGCTTTTACAAGGTACAGGAGATATTGCTATTGGTTAACATTAAATCTTTTCTGTCATAGGGTGTCAGGAAATGATCTTGAAAGTATAACTGTCATAGAAAGACAAGCTTCCAATATACCCTGTCAAGATAAATTGAGGTAAGCTACCTGACTAAAGAGTTATAAGATTTTTTGTGAGGAAAGCAGGCTTATCTGAATGGGAAAGAGTCCTCTCTGGATGAATAAAGACAAAACGTTATACTATACACCGAAATTAGAATACTAGTACCTTAAAGGCAGGTCCATAAAAGCGGCATTCGCTGAGCGCAGAACATTTAACTAGAGGCGAGCTACTTGGGTTGGTGTTTACTTACTTGCAACTTAGAGGTGCCCACACATCCTCACCTTCAGAGCAGTGTGTTTGTTTCTTTTGTGGAAAACACCGACACTGGTGTTTGTCAAATGACAAGTAGACGAAACACCCATACACTCTAGTTATGATTCAATGAGTAGCTTCTCAGTATGCAGCAAATGCTGAATGTAAACCACCTTAAGACTTAATTCATTAATCCTGTTTTTTGCAGGGTGATGTTATTCCCACTTGCAGTGGCGGAGCTCAGGTGATTTTGAATGATGTGGAAATTTTAAAACAAAAGTCGCCCGCCGACTCCCCTACTCGCAAACGCAGCAGCAACTATGTTCAGGAGAATACGCAAGAAAAGTGTATTATATCCATCGAAGGCCACGCCAAGCGGTCCAAACACTAGGCTTTCATCAAGTGATAAGTTGCTCTCTTTATATATCATGTTTATACTCCTTTGAATTTTATTTCGTAATTTGATATTTGGATGTATCAGTACTTTCAAATATAGATTTTAATGCAATAACGGCCTAATCAAGTGTTAAACAACAGTGATTAAGGGCAGGTACACCTTATAACAGTATTTTTACGGTTAACACTCACTTTATCTTAAAGACTCACTTTTTTATGTCATATAAAGCTCTCTTATAATTATTGTGAAACGTTTACAATGGTTCTGTGATTTGAATAATATAACTTTGTTGTGGCTATGTGGCACAAATTCTAAATATAAACTTGGATTTATAGTTTAACTTAGCTTAGAAATGAAAGAAAACTATCTGGGTTTCAGTGTAAACTGAACTGAACTTTTTTATATTTTCATGAATTCTCTACACTACATTTTGAAGTGCCTGATTATGTACATAGTTTTGTATTAGAGACATAGAAGTAAAGAACTTCAAAAAAAAAAAAAAACTACCATGCTAGAATAAATTATTTTACACTATTATCTTGTTAGTTCCTGGTACCGAAGAGTTTCAAAAATGTATACATTCATTGTTATTAGGATTTCTTGGTGAATAATTTTAGTCCAAAAGTTCGAAACCGAACAAGTAGCATAATTTTGTATTTTTGATATTGATACATTTAATAGCACATACATAAACTTATTTTAGAAATTTAAAGGTTTGAAAGTCATCCATTTTACCAGACTGACTGTTTCATTATTTTTTTTTTTGTAGATTTTCTGATAAATTAGCTTGTAAGATAATGCAATTCTAATGAGATAGATTTCAAGAATGTTATGATAAATTGTCAAAAGTGTTTTAGTTGCAGACAAGTATCATGGGATTCACATTTAAAGATTGGCTTAAGTATATTATTTTTAACGTACAATCCAGAAATATACACATAGAACTACTCTTTTGTTACTAACTCTTGATCTTTTCAAAAATAAAAATCATTGTGCCATTCAAACCATAAAGATTTGTCCATTGTATATTGTCTAAGTCTAGTATTTTGACTATTTTAAATAGCTTACACTTTATATGCCTTAGTAAAAAATAAAAGTAATTAAATGATGTAACAAAGAAACATGTGTTAAATAGCTAGATTATATTTTTAAGTGATAATAGAGTGTGTAGGCTATTAAACTGTTAATTTTTACTATTGGTAGTTCGATAGCCTGAATAATTAGTTTTAACTGCTGCTCTCTTAAAACCATGACATATTGAACAAAAACTGTGTAAAAATGTGTTATATTTGTATTTACTATTATTTCAGAGATTACATATTTTAAATAAACTTATAGCAGTTATTTTCTACAGATTGAGTTGTTCTTGTTCTTCCTTTTATTAACAATAATTGTTCTGAAATCTTTTCACCCTAGCTATGTTCTAAAACTTTCAAAACGGTACTGTAGCACGATTACTAGAAAAATACCGGTATGGATCATAAACATAAACAAGTGACGTTTTTGGCCCGAAAATAAACATTATTTAACATTGCTTAAATGGAACTGCCAAAACATATGTTCAATGCTATTAGTATAGGATTCGGGCCAACAACGTAATTTGTTTATGTTTATGATCCATACCGGTATTTTTCTAGTAATTGTGAACTGTAGTTTATGTTTTGGTATTTGCAATTGCAACTGAAACATTGCTAGAGCTGTTTACTGAAAAATCTATCTTTTGCTGGAATGAGGTACTTTAGGTACTTTAAAATTTGTCTTCTGTATGTAATAACTGAAACTTTAAACTTAGATTTCATAGCTTAACATATTTTAATTTTGTTTTGAATAATTGATCATTTCAGGAGTTAAAAGTACTGACTGACTATATTTAGCAATTTTAATAGCCTACTATATATAGTTGAGTCTCGATTCTTTGATTTTCAACCATCCAATCTTCTATTTGGATGATCGTACGATAAAATTGCCTGCTATTTCTGTGTCGCATGACTGATGACTATACACGGTTTAGTGTAAGCAGGTTTAGTGGCTGTACTTTACGTCATACACTCATTCGAATGAAAATATCGATCGATATATCGGTTATTTGATATCGATATTATGGTTACTCACTATTTCGATTACGGTATTCTATACATCAATTATTGCATTGGTTTTTAGCGAATTTTCCTATAGGGAAGTAGCTATTACCGTAGGTGGCACGGTAAGACCTAGACCCGGGACCGATTTACTTTTTCATTTTGATGTCCCCAGAGGCCAAAAACACCATTCGTTCAAATTTTTATATATGTATATATATATGTCCGTGAACGCGATAACTTGAGTAATTTTTGTCCGATTTTGATGAAATTTGGTTTAAAGGTGTAAAGCGGGATAAACTTGAATGAGTTCGCGAACCAGCACGATCGGACCATGGGAACGGGGCTTTACGGGGGGTTTTATGGGGTAAAAATTGGTTTTTCTCACTTTTGACCCTTAAAACACAAAATTTCCCGATTTCTCTTTAGACCTTTTTAAAGAGCTTAAAAAAACAAATAATTTAGTGTATAAAAGTATTTTTGTTCAATTATTAGTAACGGAGAAAATAAAAAAATTGTAAATTTAAAATTCCCATGTTATTTTTATGGAGAATATTGTCAAATGTTGTAGTTTGCTTGTTTATGGATATATTTTGATCAAACTTGGAAAATTTATTTATTTTGTACTAAGCTATCAATATTTTACTCAAAAACACACTTTATTAGTTTCCTTGTAGCAGCAAACCTAGGTACTCGTTAAACCTAATGTTAGTAAAATATATTTAACTGAAAATCAATTCAGACAAATGGAAATTCGCTTAGTCGGCAGGTTTGCTGCGGCGGGGGTATTTGTTTATTTCATTATTTTTGTTTGTATAAGTCATTTTTAAAGAACTTCGCCATGAATTATCGAGAATTTAGTCAGAGTATTTGATGCAATCCTGAAAATTGTTTCAAATGGATGCAAGATCAAGGATTAGTACCTGATACCGGTACGCCTAAATGTGACATCTGTAACGAAGATATGAAAGTTAGAATACGAGGTGAAAATCAGGTAAATTTTAGATTTCAGAAATTATCTAAACCACACTCACTTTCTATAAATGCATTGAAAAACACCTTTTTTGAAAATTCTCACTTTGGATTTGTAAATATTTTGACATTAATGTACTTGTTCAGTATAAACATCACTAACCACGAGTTTCTCATTCGTGAAACTAACACTAGATTGATCAAGTAGTAAAGATAAATATTTTTTCAATAGTAGGAATATTTTAACTACGTTTAGTATCATGAATGAGGCTATAATTTGTAGTTTGGTTTTTGTCTGGTTTTTTGACAAAGTTGAGATAAACTAACTTAACTGATCATAGTTGCAGCTGATATATAATTTAAAACGATATTAAAAATCAATTGAAAATAATCGTAAATACGATTATTTGATATAGATTAATCGATATCGAATAATGAATATATCGATCGATATTTTCATTCGAATGAGTGTAGGACGTAAAGTTAGGTGCAGCCGGTTTAGTTTATTAGGACTTTATTTCAAAATTACGTGATGAAATTGAATTAAATTTAATAAATTTGTATGATTTTGTGATGCTTTAAACTTCTATACCACATTATAAACATTTTTTTGTCATTAAAAACACTCTGCTTCCTTGTACAGTAGCAAACCTAAATACTCGTTAAATCTATAATGTTACTCTTTTAAATAGTGAATAAATCTGACCATATTCCTTCAGACATAATAGAAAGCATTTTATGTAACGTTTATTTTTGCATCGAAATTTATTTGATTTACATGTAGCAAACCTGCAGACTACGTAATTTTAAAAATTTGATCAACATAGCCCTATAACCATAAACAAGCAAATTACAACAGTTATCTTTCTTTTCATAAGATTAACATGGGAATCTTAAATGTACAGTTTTCAGTAATTTTTCCATAACCTTTAATTTTATAACAATACTTTAATATCCAAAAAAAATTATATTAGTTAGCCATCCTCTAATAATTTAACTTGTCTTCTTAAAAAATATGATTCAAGAATTGGTTTCAAGTTCCTTAAAAAGAAACTAAGTCTAACTTCAGAGAATTTTACACATAGTCTTATCAAAGCCTTTTTCTAAATTCCTGTTTCTTAGTCAAAGTACACCAATGAGTAGACCTACCGTTCACATATATTTGCAAGAAAAATTCCAGTAACTTTTCTAATAGGTCGAACTATAGCATAGTACAGTACTTCATAAAGACTCATTAAACTAAATCCAAGTAACAATCCTAGAAGTCCTCCACAGTTACTGAGAGTAATGTCAATATTTGATGTTTTTTGACGATCTATTGTATTGAACTGACCGATTCCGTAATAAACTGACACTCGAGCAATGTTACTTCCAGTGTTGTTGTTGAGACCTGTCCAAGGAAATAACGAGTTCTGGTTTGTCAGTCTTTGAAAGTTAGTTTGGGAATCAAAACTTATCCAAGAACAACCGAAGGGACATAAACAACTTTCAGTTACATTTAAGTGTGTTGATTTTCCTTTTAATGGAATCATCCCTAATTCATCTCTTACTTTATATAAACAGTGAAGTGATAAGTCGTTGCAGTAGGGATAGTCGAGGGTCCCCACTATCCTGTTGGATGTAAAAGGTACGCAGCCACATAATTGGAGTGACATTTTGGTGAAGCACTCCACAATGCAAGAAGACCGAGTGTAAAAGTTGAAGTATTCTAGTTGTACCTCGTCTAAAAATGCACAATCCCTCTCATCGATAGTCAATGATCTAAGGGAATTTTCAGTGCGGACCTGGGTAGGGTATAGTTTTATATTAGAGTGTACATTGAGAGGGACCCTGATAAATGTTTCAGTTTCTAGACTCTTGTCTGGTGGGTAGACATAAACTCTGAACCCAGTGTGGGTTGCAGAGCATTGAAACTGAAATTCCTCCTTGGGGTAAACGAGATCCATAGTTAACCCCATCAGGGGTCCTTCAACATCAGTCCACAACGGATAAACTTTTTCAATATGTCCTCTAACTCTTTTAGGGTAGCCGTTATCGACATCCCAAAATTTCAAGTTGTCGTAAAAATTATATTGTTCACCAGGTGGAGGATTGTAGAATGGATACATTATTTCTCCGGGCAAACTGTTGAAGATATAGCATTGTCCCATCATAGTAATTATAGGTTTGAATAAAGTACAGCAATCTATTTTCTCTGATTTCCAATAACAGTTGACAATCATGTCCTTGCAAGGTGTTGCTGCATCACTTAAGAATTCAAAAAACTCTTCATCAATACTACTATTGTAAATTCCTGATGCGAAATGAGATGGATTTAAGCAAACCATTTTGCTAAAGAATGTGAATTTTGCATCTTTCTGCTTTTCTAAATCAAAAAACGACTTCCTTACAGGTGAAGAAGAACACACTATTACCGCAGGAAATGGAATATCCCAAATAGGTGTTATCTTCGGGTTGTATACCAGTTGAAATTCATTGGTCATTCCTGTCAAGTATGTGTTTTTCACAACAATTCCGCTAATGTAAAGACATGTTAGGAATATTCCAAGCCAAAAAAATTGTTCTATCCTCGGAAGAGATGGGTCTCTGATATATCGGAGTCCATGTAGAGAACCAAACTTACAATACTCATCGAATAACTCGCACAAATATTTGAACAATGAATTTAATTTTGGATAGCGAACATGATGACTTTTTGATCTATATTGTTCATCCGATTTTCGATTGTAAAAATTAAAATTCTTGTAGTCTGATAAATAAAACATTGTGCAGTTTTTTTTCTCTCTTTTCCTAAAGATATATCATTTTTTGGGCAAAGCACCAACTACTATTTTAAAAGTCTATCAAACTTTTACGGATGGACGCTCCTTAACTATCCAACATGACAGTTTTTCTGCTTCATCGACACCTCAATTAATCTTTTTTCAGATCACTGAACCAAAACCCACTTCTAACATGGATGTCCGTAAACCATACAATTTACTTTTTTGCCATTTCTACAGTTATCAAAGGTAAACTTCATTTGTATCGTTTAATAAATAGGTTCACTCAAAATTATTTATTTAGCTTATGTATTTATAAATTACCAATTACCGTTATCAAAGTTTAACTTATTTCTTGTCGTTTAATGTTACGTAACACCACCACATGGTTGAGTGTAGTGTAAGATTCAAAACACTGTTTACATTTTATTAACAGCATAAAGTTCTAGCTGCTATATTGTTGATAACATATCAATGCAAAACTACGCATTCTTAAGATTTCTGTGCCTGATTGTGGACTCAGAAAATGTTTAATTTATCTTAATTTAAAAACATCTTAAAGCATCTTTATGGTGGATGTAATAAAAAAGTGAAATCAAGTAAAAAAGGAATTACTTCTATTTTATTTCATCATTTAAGCTATTGGATGAATATTGCAAGCAAGGTTGTGTGGAGTATGAAATTTACTTGAAATTTTCTCCTGAAATAAAAAACTATTGTTTGAAATTGGCTTTAAAGTAAAGTAATGTTATCAATAGAAACACACATTTTAATAACAAACTTTACAGTTTATTTATAGCTTTACCTGGCACACGCTGCATTGCTACGCTAAACAACTGTTATTTGTTAAATACGGTAGTAATTTGTTGTTTACGATAATGAAAAATGTGCCTTTTCATTAGGTGTAGCCTATACATAAATACCAACACGTGAGCACGCAACGTACAGCGGTCTGTGTGAAAAGCATGCATATTCTCAATTTAAACCAGGGATAGTCAGGGATTGCCCTTGTGAATTATTAATGGTGATTGTAAGAGCAAGAAGAAATCTCTTTTATGGCGTGGTATATTTTAATTTTGACATTCCCAATATCCAATAGCTATTTAGAAAATGTTTCTGCAACTATTTCTTTCAGTAAATATACACACATGTTCGTTGAAATAGTAATTTGTTCAACGTAGTAAGCTCGTCAGCAGGGTAGTACACGAAAATATGTCCCTAAAGGTAGGCCTACATCTTAAGTTTATTCATAACAATTATTGTTGAAATACAAAATAGGTCTAATGGTAATCGATATATTTTATCGGAATAAGCTATTACTGTAGTACCGGTACTCATGGTTGGTAAGACCTGGACTCGGGACCGATTTACTTTTTCGTTTTGAAAAAACACAATCCGTTCAAATTCAGCACGATAACTCGAACAAAAATGGTCCGATTTTGGTGTATTTGGTACCAACCGTGTAAACCTACATTTATTCTAACGAGTTCGCGAACCATATCATGATTAAAGTATGGGAACGGAGGTTTATGAGGTAAAATTAGTTTTTTCCATGTTTGACCCAAAAAATATAAAATTTAGCAATTTCTTTCCAAAATGTTTTTCAGAGCTTAAAAAAACAAATAATTTAGTACTGTATGTTGTTGAAACATTATTATGCGCCAAATGGTTACGGAGAAAATTCAAAAAAATTGTAAATTTAAAATTCTCATGTTATTCTTATAGAGAATAAGTAAACTGTTGTAGTTTGCTTGTTTATGAACATATTTTAATCAAATTTGGAAAATGCATTCATATCTTACTAGAGTGGATTTTGAAACGCACGTATTAATGTTCCTGGCCTTTTACTTCGTAGATACTGTATTTGTAGTTTATTAATATGTGTTTTAATATTTTTTGGGACGGGGGCAACATGTTACACATATTTATTTGGTAAAGTCTCGAAATTCACGACCATCACGTGGTTACATGTAATAGGGTACATTTTTCAACTTTCACCCTGTTTTTAGACAAATTATTCATGCCGAAATATATAATGCCATATTTTTATGTAATCAAAATCAATAGTTGTTAAACTTACAAAAAAGGAGTATATAATAATTTTGTTTTCATTGCGAACTGACTGCCATGGCAAAATAAGTCTGTCCCTCGATTTGACGTCCGGACCATAATGGCAAAATTTGCAACTTTGGAACACAACATGGCAAGCCTGGCGGCGATACCGGTTAGTTTTTCCTGGTTGACTGGTTCGGGATGTGCGTTAGTTTTGTTGTGCCGGTGGTTTTGCAGTAAAAAAGTAAGTACAAGATTAATAAAGTTAAATTTGTAGTTTTTTTGTGTTTCCACGTACGTAGTTATTTGATGAATTAAACATGGTGTTAATTTATTATATTGTAATTGCTACGTTAACCTAGAAATGCACTTTGCCTCATCATACATGAGATGTAGGGCTGCCACCAGAAAAGAGCCAAATAATACGTGATTTCACAACCGTGGTATCACGACCATCACAGGTTTATTCACGACCAAAATAGCCTTATCCATTGTACTGTGTTTTGGTCGTGAAAATAAATTTTAACATCATTGTAAATTGCACAGTTTAGTTTAATTGCAACACAATTTTTTCTTATAACAGTACAATTAATTAATTGAAGGACATAAAAAAATAGATTTTGAACTATGTTTGCACTGACATGTATTTTTATTGCCTTATACAAGGTAACGCTTATATTGTATATAATTATAAATAAAACTATTAGTTCTAAAAATAGATTATGCTTTATCTAAAAAAAACAATATAGTGATTCTCTTTCATCATCAATTCCAGACCGTAACACTTGTCCCTGACCATAACGTTCATGATTTGGATCATAAAAAATTGAAAAATGATATATCATCAACTTCCAATGTTTTACACACAAAAAGGACGCTTCTTTAAAAACATGAAGCTTTTTCATATATTGGGAACGGTTGTTTGGAGTTACAACAACTTAAAGAGATTTTTTAGGTTTTTAAAATTTTTTAGTTTTAATTTTTTTTAGAAAGACCAAATATTAATACCAAAAGCTTAGTGAGCTGTTAATTGCAAAATGGCCCTAAAACTAAATGTATTTACAGCAGAACATATTCTTAACATTAACTATTTTTTATATTCATTTTTACGTCTGTTATGTTTGTGACAGAATTTCGTATTTTTTAAAATAAAGATGTTCTATAAAAAAAAAAAAAATAATAATAACCAAAGATAGTGCGTTACCATGGACATTTGATGAAATTTAAAATGTTAATAAAATAAAAAAATAAAAAAGTTTCGAAAAAATAAACATATAAAGTGCTTTTCTTGAGAACATAGGTACGTTCTTAAATTTTCACTCACTAAACTATTAGGTAACATTTAACAAACAAAAAACTGTTTACCCTCCCTTTTGCAGGAAACCCAAACCTAAGTACTGTGTAATTATATTTAAATAGCGAATAAATGTGATATTTTTTAAGGAGACATTTGAGTGTAAATCCAATCAGGCAAATGGAAATTCTTCTAGTCTGCAGGTTTGCTGCGGCGGGGATATTTTCTTTATCCAATATTGATTCTGATACAGTACTGATCTGATCTGAATCTCCCCTACTATACCCCTACCTTCTCCTTCCTTTTGTTGGTAGGCCTGTCATTGCATGCTTGCTTGCATAGCCGTCTCCGTCCCGTCATTGAGTCTTGAGTAGGCCGCGGCCTTCGAACTGGCAACGTTGCAAGTGGTGTTGAAACAGCTGATTTTTTTGGAAGCAACTAATGGTATTTGTGTATTTACGAAAGATTGATTACTGGACTATGACAATATTGACTCTGCTTAAAAATGTACAGATATAGATTTTAATTCATATTTTATTGTTTCAATTTTCAATTCTGTATGTTTTATTTTCAACATTTTTATAAATTTATGTTCATAAATTAAAAATTAAATCAATAAAGTGCGAATTAATGAGCGGATGTCAACTGTCTGCCATGTTATCTTATGGGACGTATGTCACTGAACAACACCACTTGCGATGTTGCCAATTCTACCAGGCCTGTAGTTAAAGGCGGCCGTGCTTGAGTCCTTCTTCACTCGGTCCCACTATAGCGTCTCGGTTTCCGCACCCGCAGACTGATGAGAACCTCTTTAGAGAAGGAGTGGGGGGCGTGACGTCACTCTGCTCTTTAGGGAACACCATTACCGTAACGAGACGAAGTGATTCCATTGGGATTCGTGGCGTAGTTGATAGCGTGTCGGACTCGTGATCTAGAGGTCCCCAGTTCAAATCCCGCCGGCAACTCTAACTTTTTGTCCAAGGTTTGGCTTAAATTGCGAACACTTCTTAACTGTACATCTTTTGTTAGAATTTGAGGCATTTATAATTTTATTTTTTTAAATAACAAATTTTAAAATTAATTTTGTAATTAAATTAATCATAAGTAAACCTTTATTAGATTTTTATTTTATATCTTTTTTATATTATCAGCAAGTTTGGTTGGTTAGGTTAGGTTATGACAGTTTTGTTCTATAATTAAATATTTTAAAATTAATTTTATAATTAAAAATTAATTATAAGTAAACCTTCATTAGATTTTTATTTTATATCTTTTTTATATTATCAGCAAGTTTGGTTGGTTAGGCTAGGTTATGACAGTTTAATTTTATAATTAAATATTTTAAAATTAATTTTATAATTAAAAATTAATTGTAAGTAAACCTTCATTCGATTTTTATTTTATATCTTTTTTATATTATCAGCAAGTTTGGTTGGTTTTCAAATCTCCCACAATCACCCACTCTTTTGCAGAAAAGGTTCTCATCAGTTTGCGGGTGGGAAAACTGAGATGCTAGTCCAGTCTCCAGTCCCACTCCTTCACTTCACTCTCAATCTGTTCTCTTCTTCAGTCTACTCTACTTCCTTTCCTTCCATTGGTTCCATCCATGTGTTGTTGCCGTTGTTGCCGTTCGCCGTTGTGATTGGGTTTGTGGTTTGTGTTGTTTGTTTGGTTTTGGTCACTGTTTTGGTCTATGGACTTGGACTTATAACTTTGGACTGTGGTGAGTGACTACTGTACTGAAGGTTTATGATTGTGGTGTTGCGTTTGTACATGTAACTTAATTGTACTTTGATTAATTCTAATTGTTTTACTCTCTTTCTTATTTGTACTACGTTGTCTTTAACAACGTTAGGCGTTACTCGTTCGTTTCGTTTACTTTTACTACTACTACACAACCATGCAATTATGTTTCATACCAAACAGTGAGGTTATACATTTTTGTTATTAGGCCCACTGAAGATAATATTTTACATAGGCATATTGAAGTACCAAAATAAGTAAGTGCGCTATCTACCTATTTATTGAAAAGTGTATAAGTTAGCCTAGTTAAAAGTGTTAAAGATTGTCATTTTTACTTGGCAATTAGGTAGGCCTATTTATTCTAGGCGCCTTGCCCGCGGGTGTGGATATGGGATTTTTGGGCTGCACTTTACTTGACGTCCTACACTCTTTCGATTCGATATTTTCATTCGATTGTTTCATTCGATATATCGTTTGGTTAGTTAGGTTAGGTAACCTTACCTAACTAACCAAACGATATATCGAATGAAGCAATCGATTAAACGATATATTGATCGATATTTTCATTCGAATGAGTGTAGGACGTCAAGTAAAGTGCAGCCGATTTTTGACTAACTTAGTGTAAGTTAAGTAAGTATTTACTGTATAGGCCCAGGCCTGGTTGAAAAATTTAGGCCTAAGTTAATAAAGTTGCTTTCATCCTAGTTCTACCTACAATTCAAAAAGGTATACCATATTATTATTTTTAAACCACCCATCATAAAAATTAGAAATAGCAACATAACTTAACTCTGGATCATTATACAGGGTGATCGACTCAAGGAGGCCACCATTGGGATACCTATCGGAAACGGTAAGAATTAGAGAAAACTTTAAATGGGGGACATTTTGGTAATTATTTACTTGAAGGTGACCAAGCGTTCTATAGTAAGTTATATATCATTGGAAACTAGATTTTTACCTGAAAATAATGGTGCAAAAATTTTTCTGCTGCCACAAAAACTGAATTTACTACGATTTTTTGAAGTTTATTAATGTAATGCCTCTTGTCGGCTGGTCTCTATAACCATAACTTTACTGTGAATTGACTGACCAACACAAACATGAATGATTGAAATTGAAAGGACCGTCTTTCGTCTAGGGAAGAAGAAGAAGCCTAATACAGTCCAACCTCAGTATAACGAATCTGAAGGGACCGAACTGAATATTCGTTATATCAAGGATTTCGTTAAAACGAGGTTCGTTATATAGGCCTAGAGGTTATGTTTGCAGGAATTTCGCTAAGTCGAGGTTCAGAACCAGCTTCGGTCAATATAGGTCGGGATTAGACATCATTACAACACAATTAAAGTTGCAAAGGCTACAATACTTTACAGTACAGTGTTTACATTGTACAGTAGAACCTAAACTATCCGGAATAAAAAAGGGAAGGGATCTTGAATATTGCGCAATCATGAAAATGGCATTGACCTTGGTACAGGTTAAAAAACTGTAAGTTTAAAATCACAGCTTGTTCTAACCCTCCTAAAACCTAGCAAAACACTGTATTGCGTAGTCATAAACCATGTAAAGAACAAAACAAAACAGTAGTAGAAAGTTTTGTAAGCTACTGCTCGTGATAGGCCTGTAGGCTACTTACAGTACAGTACTGACTTATCACAACAGAGGAATGTCAATAATAATCATTAACTATAGCATTGGTGTTGCTAGTTGAAACAAATCGCATTGAAAACAATACAATAAATTATTAGATAAGTCATTATAAAAGTGTATAATCATAGCCAACTTAAAGATAATAAAAACACTCGAAAAAGGAATGTTAAAATAACGATGTTGCTATTCTTTCTCTTTGGTTTTGTTTTTATATTCTTTCTTAGGTTTCTCTTTATCCAAAAATTTTACAATTCACCATAAATTAGTTACTTATCACCCAATCACAGCTTACTAAACATTACGTCGTCATCAGTCCTCAGTGAATTAAATTAGTTCTCAGTTGCAACATAGCGCGTGCAGCGACAGCAGACAGAGATGTGTAAAACGGAGCAGACGAATGTTAGCGCAAGCGATGACGTCACCTTTCCATTTCATTTGATAAAGAAACAGATTTTTCAAAAACAATAATGGGGTGGGGGATTTGTTATATTGAGGGAAAGACGTAGACAATTCGCTATGCAGAGGTTAAATTCGCAATGTAGAGGTTCTGACAATGATAAATTCGCTATATTGAGGTGTCTTATTTTAGCCGAAATCACGAAAAATTCGTTAAATCAAGGTCGTTGTTATGGTTTGTTCGTTATGTAGAGGTAAAATAAACATTGTGTCTTATGGAGAGTTCTAGGGGATTTAAAAAAAAATCTTTATATCAAGGAATTCGTTGTATCGAGGTTCGTTATATCAAGGTTAGACTGTATGACAAAGAGTAAGTTTAGGCCTATACAAAGATGTAGAGGCATTTATAAATTCAACTGAGTGTTGATTATGAACTACTTAAGTTCTTATTTAGACATGTGAGGTGGGTAGGTTGGGTGTTATGCGGACTCGTGACTGTATTAAGTGTTTTGATGTTAGGTTAGATTAGGAAGGTAAAGTTTAGGTTATAATGAATCGAGTTGTTGATTTATATTATCTCCAGACTGTTTATGCACTTTGTTAAAAGTACTACAAACACAATAAATTATAATTTCAAAAATGCTGCGCATTAAACTGTATTGTGTTAGTTTTATGTTGTAGTAGTGATACGACTGTTACTTATAGAATATTAGTTTCAGCATTGATTTCAGATTGCACTTGATGAACTATTAGTTACCATGTCTGGAATATGGATAGTATCAGATTTCCCTTGGGACGTGAACAAATATAAGAGCAATTATGACTCCGAACACTGGGATCTGTGTAAAGCTTTCATGGAAACACACAAATCCAAGTTTCCAGAACAGAAATTGGTACACCTTACTGAGGCTTTTTATCAAATGGGTGTATATGGAAGTAGGTAAGTACAATGTTAAATATAGGCTAGTATTATTCCAAGTTGTCTTTTGCTTTTTAATTAAACAAGACCAAGAATATCTGCTCTATCTGAAAATATTAGCATACCTATTTTTTATGATTCCTGTTTGATTTTTACTTTTAGCGAATTTCCCATATAGGGAATAAGCTATTACCGTAGTACTCATAGTAAGACCTGGACGCGGGACCGATTTTTTTATTCGTTTTGAGGTCCCTAGAGGCCAAAAACACCATCCGTTCAAATTCATATATATATATATATATATTTATATATTTATATATATATATATATATATATGTGTCCGTCAGCACGATAACTCAAGCAAAAATGATCCGATTTTGATGAAATTTGGTACAAACGTGTAAACCTACGTTTATTCGAACGAGTTCGCGATCCAGCATGATCGGACCTTGTGAACGGGTGTTTACGGGGGGTTTTATGGGGTAAAAATAGGTTTTTCCCATTTTTGACCCAAAAAACTTAAAATTTTGCAATTTATTTCCAAACCATTTTGTAGAGCTTAAAAAAACAAATAATTTAGTATATTGAAGCGTTATTATGCGCCTAACGGTTACGGAGAAAATTCCAAAAAATTGTAAATTTAAAATTCCCATGTTATTCTTATGGAGAATAAGTAAACTGTTGTAGTTTGCTTGTTTATGAACATATTTTGATCACATTTGGAAAATGTTTTTATTTCTTACTAACTATTAACATTTTACAAAAAAAAAAACAATTTTTTACCCTCCCTGATGCAGCAAACCTAAGTACGTGTTAAACTAATTCTATTTAAATCCGGAATAAATGTTATATTTTTAAGTAGACATTTCAGTGTAAATCCAATCAGTCAAATGGAAATTCGCTTAGTCTGCAGGTTTGCTGCGGCGGGGGTATTTTGTAATAATATAATACTTGTAGGCTACTTAAGAAATTAATTTAAAAGCAGTGTAGGCTAGTTCAAAGTGGTTATGAAAAAATAGGTGACCTATGGAAAACTTATGTGAATAGTAGTGGAAGTTTAGTACATAGCACACATGAGAGCTAAGTACAGTAGTAAAGGATTATGTGTGATATGTGATATCAAATTAATTTTCCATGTAGTGTAACATCAAACTTGCAAAAATTGTAGTTCTTAGTTTATACTTAAGGTCTTTTTTTACCTATTCCACAGAATTGTCTTCAACAACGTATATTACGATACTTATGTTTGATTTTGATGCATAAAAACAATGTTAGTAACTTAAACTATATTCTTTTTACTCAAATTTACTTTGTGCAATTTTGACTCCCAGCTATGATCCCAAAACTACACGCATGGTGAATGCTCTGGCTGTAGAAGTGCTGGATGGTTTACTCAAGGCTCATCCTGGTTTGATAGTTCATCCGTTTGACCATCTGCAGTCTTCAGCCATTCCTCAGAGTAAGTTGTGTAAAGTTTATGTTTACCTAATAGACCTGTAGGTGAAAATCCTAAATTTACTCATTAGTTTAAAGTAACATTTATTCATTAGCAACAATGTTGCCCAACTTAGTTTGTGTAATGTATTGTTATGACTAAATACGTTTTGTGTAAGTTATTTCCAGAATACTTCCCATATGTGCATTTGGAGGATTGAACTAGCCATGATAAGAATTTCGATATTTCTAACAATTGTTTTAATATGTCCAACTTTTTCTACACAACTAAAGCCAATTTTAAAACTGAAAATGTATTTAGGCCTATTATAGGACATCATTGAAATAACATTACCCCTTCGTCAATGCCAAATATTTTCATCATCTATGTAACCAAAAACCAAAATGACATACACCAACTCCAGTTCAACCTGGATTAAGTTGGGGTTTTTTTTTGTACTAGGACGCTAGGCACGACCCCGGGATTGTATTTCCCATTACTTCAGGCACAGACAATGGAAACCCAGACGTATCACTGCCCGATGCGTAGGGCCCCGTCACATCCTGCCTCTAGCGGAGAATCGAGGAAACACGCAGTCTCGCGCTCGCCTCGCCAGTCGCCGGCATGGTCGGCGGTCGCTGGCTTGCAATTAATAGCAGCACTAGCAGTTCAACTCAACGCCAAATTCTCGTCTATCATTCCTCCTCCACAACTCGCGCGGTTCACCGATACCATACTCCCTACGACTACCCGTGCATCCATCTGCCTACGGACAGCATTTATTTTTCATTGTGTGATTATTTTAATCACATTTGCGACGAAGTTTAGCAATAAATTAAACATGGTGTTCAAAAAAGGTGGGGGACATATTTTACCTAGTGATTCCTTGGGTAAAAATAAAGAGAAAATCAAGAATATTTTTTCTAAAATTGCTTCATTGCCCAAATATCCGCCATTTTGTATTTTTGACACACACTTTTTTATATTTTAATGTTTTTTACTGATTTTTATCATGGTGGAAGGAAAAAACATAGGTGTGCTATTCCCACATATTCTGACGTCACTCGGATTGCAAACAAAAGATCACCTGATTGTAACTGTCAAATTAGTATATTATGTATTTGTTTTGATTTGGTTGTTATTGTTTTTATTATTATAAAAACAATAACAACCAAATAAAAACAAATACATACTAATTTGACAGTTACAATCAGATGATCTTTTGTTTGCAATCCGAGTGACGTCAGAATATGTGGGAATAGCACACCTATGTTTTTTCCTTCCACCATGGATTTTTATGAAACTTGGTATGCATGTTAAGGTAGAAAAGACTCGTGTTAGAAAAAAAGTTCATCTAGATTCAAACTACAATTTCAAAATGATGGCCATTAAAACATTTAAGCTTAAATTAGTCAAAACTGGCTGGTTTTTAGAAAATATTCCAAGTACTTTATAGTTAAAATACTGTAAAATACTGTCGAAAATACTGTTAGTTTATTAAGAAAATTAGATAAAAGTTACTTGGCTTGGTGCTTTCATAACTGCAAACTCAAAATACATCACCCACAGGTAAAAAAGAATCAAGTTATTGGTTAAAAAACTATGTTTGTGTAAAAACATTATTCTCAGGAAGTAGATGATTTGTTTGATTTCTCGATCAGCTGTTTCGTTTCTAATGAATTAATAATGCCAAAGATTTGTGTTTTTAAATACATCAATTATTATAGTAAAGTTTTCTAAATATGATAACTTATTCTCAACTAAATTTTTTACTATTCCCAGCATGAAAATAAAGCAGTGAGATCCAATATGAGTAAAGTTTAAAGCACCCAATCCTTGATGGAAATGTAGTATACATTAACAGTCATAATACACAGCAATTATTATGTAGTAGACTTTGACTATTTTCAAGTAACAAACATATGTTTCTGTAAATAAAAATTATCTCCCTTGTTATCCTTATGGAGAAATACGAAACTTTAAAGGGCCCCAGGGCCTCACACTCTAATTATTCCCCTAAAAAGAATGTTTCCTGCACAACTTCACGTTACGCTCTTTCCAATGACACCAAAAACTTGTCAATCGGTTCAGTAGTTTCGGAGGAGTAATTGTCACAAAAAACCTGCTTGCGTATTAAATAAGTATAGATAATGAAAATATGTATACAATAAATGTCACATTGACCAATCTAGGAAATAATCTATACTATTATATAAAAATCTAATGGTGTCTGTCAGTATGTGTATTACTAATAGGTGCAAAAACTACTGAACCAACTGGGCTTAAATTTTACAAAAATATAGCTATCATACCAAGAACCATTATAGGACTATTCACATTTCGATACTGACCGTAGGCTTTGCCCCTTTGGCTTTAAAAGTTCTGAGGTGAACATTTTAAAAGTAAATATTGATTGGTCTCCATGGCTGCGATGATAACTCTAACAATGTTTGTTTACATTTGCTTTGACATTTAAACAAAAAGAACTGCTAAACTGCATATTTCACAATTTCAGACAGCTGATTCAAAGAAATTAAATATAATATTTTCCATAACTAATGAGGTAGGCTTATTTTAATCTAACCTTTTATCATGGATTATTTATTCTAAAACTATGTCAATCATTATAGGAAAAAATATTCTATAACCGTTGCTGTATCAACTCTGGCTCTGCTTTGGATTTTTTAAAGCGTCTAAGTTATGAAAATGAATGAATGAATGAATTATTTCTTTATTCCAACAAAGTATATACAGAATATGTACACAAATATTTAAAGGAAGAAAAAAAACATTAGTGAATTCAAGAATAAAATAAAATTAACCTTTACATTACATCTATGTTTAAAAAAAAACTTACATGTTTATAAGGAATAAGCCGACATGGGCAGCGAGCCTGTGCGTCGACTGTAGTTGCGTCCAAAACATACACATTAATAATCGAATGCAATAAATAAATAAATGACAGAGATATGATGAGGTGAAAATATGATGTTAATGGAGTTACAAGAACAAAAGTTTAAATAAAAATAATTGAACTGTAATAGTGACAGGAATTCTACGGCTTTGAAAGTGTGTCTAGAGGGGAGAAGTGGGCGGCGGATAATAATGTTATTCATATGTTTTTATGGAAACAGTATGAAAATTACAATGTATAGATGTTTTGTGTGAATTTGGAGGCTACTTTAAACAAATTCTAACTGCTTAACATGTGTTTGATTAACTTAACATAACTTGCACATCACATTGTTTTTTATATGTACAATATTTAGGTACGGTACATTAAGTTATTGTGTTTTGCTAAACCCATGCTTAAATTAAACTGAAGAATATCATCAATAACTAAATTGTACGTTGATTTTTGTTTTCTAAAATATGTTGTATATGTGTAACTATATTTAATTATCAAATGGTAGTACAAAATTATCTTATTTTATCTTAACATAGCTTTCAGTTAACATTTACTTCAGTTAAAATTTCAGTTAACTTTCAGTTAACATTTACAGTTAACATTCAACAACATTTCGAGTCATTTTCGGACTAAGCAAAGCAAATATAAATTGTCATTCCATACGGCATTTTCACTGCACTATAAGTAGGCCTAAATACGATTATCATAAAATTTGACGACACTATCAAACATTTCAAATAATTATTTTGTAAATACTTTGCTTTGGTTGGTTAAAGCGTAGCAAATCCCCTAATTCAATTCTGTGTTTGTGTGTGTGTATGTCTGTTGGTATCACATTAATGTCCTTATATCTCAGTGTTTCGTGGAAAAGACAAGAGCACCTTTGTTAATGAAAATTTCAACCGGAATAAAGTGTGCATGGTGAGGTTGGGGTAGTATTTTAACTACTTTTAAACAGTGTGGAATGTATTTTAAATTATAGGCCTACCTTGAGGCAATTTTTTATCATTGGATATAAAATATAGACTAACACGATAGGGTGACATTTAATTGGGAAGCATTCGTTTTGTATTGTAAACATTGTAAAACCGTCAGATATTGTATTTGCGAAGGTTTATATGTATTCCTATAAAGTAATAGCACAGACCACGGAAACCTATTACAGTATTATATTGTCTGTGGTAATAGTTTTGCCAGCATATCTGGAAAATGCACACTAAATATGCAAACCAACTCCTGTTCTGAATTTAAAGGTTGAAAGTTTCAACTTACTAAAAGATCCCCGTACGTAGAACGGGCACACAGCTAGTGCCTGTATAATTTTAAAGAAACTCAACGTTTTTAAATTTTAACATTGGCCTTATAGGTTGCCATGATGGTTATAAAATAACGACGTATATGTAAACAAAACAAAGAATTATAGCATATGTCAAACAAGTCTTATCTCTATTTCTGTCTGTCTGTCTGTCTACTGTCTGTCTGTAACACTCAGGATGGCATTTTACGCAATATTCTCCAGGAAAACGAGAGTACCTATCAAAATCCAAGTCATTTTAATGTGTTCACTGGATTGGCGAGAGTGTCTTTAGCGATTAAAATATGATCGTCCGTAATTTTATTTACAAAGTAGTGAGGCCATATTTTAATGGCTAAAGACACTCTATAGTTTTTCGAAGACACTCATAGTTTTCTAAAGACACTAATAGTTTTCGATCCCCCACCCCTACCCTGTTAAAGGGGTTAAAAAATATTGTTGATGTAAAAAAATTGCGAAACCTATGTTAACAATTAAATCAACAAACAGTATATTTCTATCATTTTGGTTTCACAAATACAGATTTGTTTTTATATTTTTGAAATTGGTGCTTTTTCACATACATTAAATCGCATTTTGAAATACCTGTCATTTTGGCTAGGGGTGAGATATCCACCAAGGGTTTGCGTCATTATGTTTCTTTTGATAAATCCTTCAAAATGAGGGGTCAATCAATAGGGGTTGCTATTTGAAAACAATAAGTCACCCCTACCCCCACCTACCCTGTTAGGGGGGTTAACAATATTTTTTATGTAAAAAAAACGGAACCTTTGTTAACATTCAATGCCACAAACATAATATTTTAATCTATTTCGGTTTAAAAAATACAGATCTTTTTCAAGACTTTATTTACACACTTTATATGAATTTGAACGGTTGGTGATTTTTGACTCTAGGGACCTCAAAACGAAAAATGAATCGGTCCCAGGTCCAGGTGTTACGATAAGTACTACGGTAATAGCTTATTCTATGTATGGGAAATTCGATAAAACACAGCAATTTCGAAACAGGATCATATTTTTTAATGATTATTTTTCCTTAAATACATTATGACGTATTAAAACTGTACACCAAGTTTCATAAAGATATCCTAAATAGTTTTCGAGAAATATCTCATTAAAAGCGCGTTCATTCAAATTTAAATAGAATCCCACGGCGCCACTCGAGGAGGAAACGCTTCGCGTCTTCCGCTACAGTGGCGCGGCAATACAGCCGCATCATGAAACAGCGCCTAGCGCAGATCCAGCTGACCGTCTGCATTAAAGTATTATATTGTCTGTGCTTCAGGCTAGACCTAGGGGTTGCGGCATTATCACTTAGATAAAATCCATTGGTGATTTGGTGGGATTTGAACCCGGGACCAAAGTCCCGCACTCTAACCACTAGACCAAGTCGCTTCTATCACAAGCATTATTCCTTAAGCATACACACTCATTTTTTTACACTGCAGTGCGCGCGGGGATTTGCTGGACCCCCAAATAAAAATGGGTATAAAAAGTGTTTGATATTTAGCTCTTTAAACCTTAGACGTAATATCTATATTCATTTTCTCATATTGTTACATACATTTTATGATCCTACCATATCAAATCAAATAAAAAAATCCTTTATTCAAACAGTACATTTGTATATACATGAATTGTGTCAAGTCAAGAATAAACATAACTATTCATTGATATACATAACTATTGATTTGACATACTAATAGCTAATTGAAAAAGTCCCCAATCTTGTAGCAGCATTTATCTGACAACAATTTGAATAAACACCGATCAAATTTGAATAAATTTGATGGCCACAGGTTTTTCTTTACTCGTTTTGACATATTGGCGAAAGAGAAAGAATGAATGGCCACCGCCAAGATGTCAAAACAAGTAAAGAAAAACCTGTGGCCATCCATGCCAACAATCACAACATGGACTTTGATAGTTGCTTCACAACTAAAGTAATAAAATCACTTCCAAAGGATGAATGCAACCCTTCCATGTTAAGAAGGTGGGAACTGGCATTCCAGTATATAACCAACTCCAGAACTCCCCTAGCCTTAACCTAAGATAAACCTGTCCCAGCAGCTAGCTAAATCCATAATAGGCCTTGTTTGTATATAAAATAATAGCCTATGTGTGTTTGTACATAGTTGTAAATAGACTAATGAGATGTGGCAACCCTGGATAGTTGACAACAGCCATTTCCTAATTTATAAACTCTTTCTCTACATTTGACAAAGTCCCTTAGGGGACGAAATATTGTGTGCACAGTGTTTTTCTACTTATTCTATGGCCTACCCACACTTTCAAGGTAAGCTAGCTGCTATCCTCTTTTTTCTACAATTTAAAAACATGAATATATATCATTATTAGTATACACAACTTTTTACAACACAAACTAACACTGTACGGTTTTCAATTTTTTTGGTTCTACGTTTGTTATTATATTTCGCACCAAAAATTTATAAAAAAAAATATTTTCCTAACTAACATGTTATATATTTCTATGTAGGGAATTAGATTGTCTACAAAATGTATTTATAGAATTTCCCATAAAAAATCTGTAAACAAAATTTTCCTGAGGCTGCTTAAAATGTATTTATAGAATTTCCCATAAAAAATCTGTAAACAAAATTTTCCTGAGGCTGCTTTTAAAATTTCAAAAAATTTTTTAACATGGACATTTTGCTCTGAAACATGCCTTGGTGACGGCCCCGATCCTCGCCTGACCCGACTTAAGCCAACCCTTCGTACTCCAGGTCAACACCTCAAATTATAGCCCGGGAGCAGCGCTCACTCAGAGTATAAACGACCGAGAAGTGGTCGTTGCGTATGCCAGTAGGCTACTCTCTGAGGCCGAACGGAACTACACGAGCACTGAAAAGGAGGGTCTCGCTCTGGTGTGGGTTGTTCGGAAATTCAAGGCTTATCTCGAAGGCTATGGTCTCGAAGCTCCTGATCCTACGCTGCAGGAGACTGACGACCCGTCATCCGACGTTGACAACGATGGTAACCTGCCGGGCAGCCACGGTGCTTGGTATGACCGTCTTCGCAATCTGGTCAGCAAACACCCTAGTCGTTACTCAGGGTGAGTGACATGAGTGAGGGTGATGAGTGAGATATCAGCTTCGCAACTGTAAGCTGTATCGTGCTGTCTCGAGGAAGGATCTACCTACGACAAGGAGGGTGTGTGTATCAAGCGACCAAGTTTCTGTGGTACTGCATGAAAACCACGACTCAGCTACGGCAGGACATCTTGGGGTGAAGAAGACGTTAGCCCGAGTTGGTGGGGAGTACTTTTGGTCTAACTGGCGTCGTGAGGTGAAGGCCTATGTACGGTCTTGGGCCCAATGCCAGGCCTATAAAGTACCCCATATGAAACCAGCTGAGAAAATGTACTTCCGACAACCCCAAGGACCGTGGTACGCAGTCCCTGCTGACCTGGTAGGCCCATTGCCTAGATCACAACGGGGTCAGCGATTTCTGATTGTGGTGCAGGATACCTTCAGCAAATGGACGGAAGTCGCCTCCATTGCGTCTGCAACCGCAAAGAATGTGGTGACCTTCCTAGAAAGAAGTCTATCCTACTTCGACATGGAGCTCCGGATGTGTTGATTACAGAAAACGGCATGCAGTTAGTCGGTAAACTGGTTCGAGAGTTAGCTGCTGAGTGGGGCATCACTCTACAGACGACGGCCCCCTACAGCCTACAGTCGAACCCAGTCGAGTGGCAAAACCGGGTGGTGAAGACTATGATTGCGCAATTCGTGAGAGGCAATCATAGGTCCTGGGAAAACCACCTGGTGGAATTTCAGTATGCCCTCAACACCGCTGTCCACGACTCTACTGGTTTTACTCCGGCGATGCTATGTTTAGGACAACAACTGAAGCCTCCCCGTGCCGTCCGTGGTTCTTCGTTTGAGGTGTCCCTCATTAAGTGAGACGCACAGTAAACTATTGGATGAGTTTCCTCAAGTAAAATCAACATATATAACATATATAACCTCCGACGTAGGGAGGTGACGCACAAGATTGGCACGCCTGTGATGAGAAGGCTCCATGACCTATCCTTGGCTGCCGACGCCATCGTGGGAAAGTTAGCGCCAAAATATCACGGCCCCTGCACTGTGATCGGTCGTCAAGTTAACCTTTACGAGGTGCTGGATGAGGATTCCTCAATGGTGCACGTTGTCCACGCAAATGATTTAAAACCGTTTTGCGCACGTGTTTAGTGGTAATTTGGGGTGGGGCCTCGCTTTGGCTACTAAGTAAGGTAAGTACTAAGTACTAACTACTACTACTAAGTACTACTAAGTACTAAGTACTACTAAACTAAGTACTACTAAGTAACGCGTATGACTATAGTTCGGCCGCTTAGAAAACGACCTGCGCGCTAATGCTAAACCAATGCTGGAGGAGGTCGCTTTCTAAGCGGCCGAACTATAGAGGAGTATGTTACAGCATGTTGCCGTAGTGACGCTTTATGCTCCTGCTGTAAGCCGCTTCACCTGTAGCTTGTACCTTTAACCTACTGTTACGTACTTATTGAATTAAATAATTATAACACATAATTGTAAGAACTAAAAATAATGTCTTGTTTTTATTTATTTCTCAAACTTAGAATTTAAAATATTACATCAGCTGTAAATAGAAATAAAATTAATTAATGAGTCCAGACTAACTGATATAATAATATATAACAGTTCTCCCCCACTTGACTTCAACGTTAGTTCATCATTCACTTGCAACAACTACATTTCTTAAAATTCCTTATTCTCGAAGATCGTCTTAACTGCAATGGTGGTTGGTTATGAACAGGTGGTTCTACAATATTTTCAATATATGCTGAAGGTTCTTCAATGTTTTGTTGGTTAGCACCTACAGGTGGCTCTGACATTGTGTAATCCATGTTTGATCCAGATGTGGTTATCTCTGAGGAATCCATTGGAGGCTGAGGTAAGATTTGAGGAGAAAAGGGTCTTGGTGCAGGATCCCCTAAAGGCGTGTTCCATGGCAAGACATTTGGAGAGCTACAAACATTTGTTTGACTTGGTATGATTTGGGTTGCTTCTTGGTATCTATGAAAATATCTTGGTGTTTTTGATAACCCACTAGCTTTAACCTGTGTTTTTCTGAGCTGGTTAATATGTCTCTTTATTTTGTTTTGATTGTCTAATAAGATGATATAATGAAGTTTTCCCAAACGTTGTAAAACTGTACCAAATTTCCACTGAGTAGATCCTACATAGTTTCTGGCTTGAACTCTATCTCCTGGATTTAGTAATCTTATTTTGGCAGAATGATCATCAGGTATTTTTCTTGTTATATTTCCTATAGGACGTATGAGATGTAACCTAGTACGTATAGTCCTGTTCATAAATATTTCTGCATGCGTTTTACCATTGTTAAGAGGGCTTGAGCGGTACTTAAATAAGAAAAGATTCAGCTTTTCCATCAGACTTCCTGTATCTTCAGTCATTGCTTTGAGTTTTTGTTTCAAGTTTTGTACTGATCGCTCAGCCAGACCGTTTGTTGCAGGATGGTTTGGTGCACAGAAACGTTGAATTATCCCGTTATCCTGACAGAATTTAGTGAACTCATCAGACTTGAATATAGAAGCATTGTCAGAAACAATGGTGTAAGGAAGTCCATATTGAGAAAATAGGTCATCCAGTGCATGTATTGTTGTTATTGAGGTAGGGGCTTTTGAGGACATTTTTACTTCCAGCCACTTTAATTTGACATCTACAACCACAAAGAAATAGTGATTTTTGAAAGGGCCGGCATAATCTATGTGAATCCTTTGCCAGTTTTCTTGAGGTTCTTCCCAAATGTGAGGAGGGGCTTTGACTGGATTGTTTTTTACTTCAGCACAGCTTTTACATGATTTTACCATGCTTTCGATTGCAGCATCTATGCCAGGCCAATAATACCGGGTGTCCGAAAAATAACTCCCTAGTTTTGATAAACGATTGTTTATTGTAGAGAATACATATTCTTATATCTAATACATGAAATTAAAGAGGGTTTACTCAAGTTTATTTTGACATTAGTACACCTCGATATGTGACCCATTTGTAGCTCTACAGATATCTAACCGGTATTCGATCTCTCTCCAAGTGTTAGTTAATATATCTGGTGTCACTGATTCTACTGCAGCTACGATTCTTTGACGAAGATGGTCAATGTCACGTATCTTTTCTGAATAAACCAAGTTCTTAACGTAACCCCACAGGAAAAAATCCAGTGGTGTTATGTCTGGGCTTCTTGGAGGCCACGCGATCGGGCCAGCTCTCCCCATCCATCTTGCCGGGAAACCGAAAGGGCCTCCAAGAAGCCCAGACATAACACCACTGGATTTTTTCCTGTGGGGTTACATTAAGAACTTGGTTTATTCAGAAAAGATACGTGACATTGACCATCTTCGTCAAAGAATCGTAGCTGCACTAGAATCAGTGACACCAGATATGTTAACTAACACTTGGAGAGAGATCGAATACCGGTTAGACATCTGTAGAGCTACAAATGGGTCACATATCGAGGTGTACTAATGTCAAAATAAACTTGAGTAAACCCTCTTTAATTTCATGTATTAGATATAAGAATATGTATTCTCTACAATAAACAATCGTTTATCAAAACTAGGGAGTTATTTTTCGGACACCCGGTATAATGATCTAGCAATGCTCTTCATTTTCACTATTCCAATGTGAGATGAATGTAATTCTTTTAGTACTGTTGGTTGAAGTGTTTTAGGGGTGTAAACCCTTGACCCTCGCATAATAATACCGGAATGAAGGGTGAATTCTGGATTTTTTATTTCTCCTTCAAGAAGCTTTCTTTTAAGGCTTTGTAATTCATGGTCTCTATTTGTCTCTAATCTGATTGTGTCTGAGGTAACAGCTGAGGTGTCTGTAATCATGTCAAGAGTTGTCTGATTTACCTTGTATGAGTCTTCAAGGAAGTTCACCAACTTTACATCCAGAGGAATTGGATTTTGAGAAAAGTAGTCTGCATTTGTATGTTCTTTTGATGGTCTCTGTTTGATTTCGTAATCAAATGCACTTAAGAATTGAGCGTACCTTAATAATCGATGTGCTGAGAGGACTGGCATGGCTTTCCTTGGATTGAATATTTGTTGAAGTGGCTCTACAATCAATATAAATTTTCTGCCGTAAAGATACTGGTAAAATCTCTTAATACCCCAATACACAGCAGTGGCTTCTTTGTCAAGTTGACTATAAGCCGTTTCACTTTTAGTTAAGGATCTGGAAGGAAATGCGATGGGTTTTTCTTGACCATTTATGACATGGGACAGTACTGCTGAAAGACCAGTAGGTCCTGCATCTGTAGCTAACGTAACAGGATAGTCCGGATTGAATGGAGTCAACACTCTTTCACTTGTGATTTCTTCTTTGATTTGATTGAAAGCGTTTTCACATTTGTTATTCCATTTGAACTTAACATCTTTCTTTAGAAGCTGAGTTAATGGATGAATTATTGAAGATGCCTTTGGAATGAACTTCGCATAGTACAGTGCCAACCCGAGAAATGATCTAACTTCCTCTACATTAGTTGGACGAGGTGCTTTTGTAACAGCTTCTATTTTATTTTGACATTTAGTGACACCATGACTTGTTATACGATGTCCGAGGTAATTTATTTCAGATTGAAACAATTTGCACTTATTCATGTTTACATGTAAACCATATTTCCTCAACGTCTGGAGACACTTTTCTAGTCTTTGATAGCACTCTTCAAAAGAATGCCCTTGAATAAGAAAGTCGTCAAAATATGCAATAGTTCCATCTAAGTTAGATACTACCTGGTCAATGATTTTGTGAAACTCTTTTGGTGCATTTGTGATACCCATAAAGAGTCGTTTTGCTTTGTAAGTTCCCCATGGAGTGGAAACTGCAGCATAGTTTTGACTTTCTTCTAACTGTACATGTAAGTAAGCTTTATGCAGATCTAAAACACAGAAGTATTTTCCTCCATTTAATTTATTTAAAAGATCTTCGATTCTGGGAATAGGATATTGAGTATCTTCTAGTTGAGGGTTTAGTGTAATTTTAATTTTATAATCTGCACAGATCCTTACAGATTGATCTGGCTTAGGAACAATAACTAGTGGAGTACCCCACGCCGAGTGATCAACTTTTTCTAGGACCCCTTGATCAACTAAGGATTGTATTTCTCTTTTAGTTTTGTCTAGCAAGGCATAAGGAATAGGTCTAGGCTTCATAAATATGGGTTTTGCATTTTCTTTCAGTTTTAAAGAACATATGAAATTTGGAATGACACCTATATTTGATTGAAATACATCTTTGTACTTGTTTAAGAGTTCAGTTTTGAATGATTCGATATTATTCTTGTCTGGGTCCAAACGGTTACCAGTATTTATTAAATTAATCGCTGATACTTGTACGTTTAGTTTTCTAATCCAGTCTCTACCTAATATAGGAGTGTAGTTCCCTTCTACAACATACAAATTACCGTGAGTTTTAATCTGTTTGAATGAAATTTGTACCCTTGCTACACCTATTGGTGAAAAAGATTGATTTGTATATGAGCGAAACCTTACATTTGATGGTTTCAACTCACAATTCAGTTTCAAACTTTGAAAATCAGTTAATGATACTATAGTAACTTGACTGCCAGAATCAATTTCAAATTGTTTTGAGCTTCCACCAACCTTGACTGTGACTACAAAAGGATCGTCTCGAGGTTCACCTAAATTGTAATAAATAGGTACAGTTTTTTACCTGATTGCAGTCATATTCAGAATCTACGTCGCTTCTTTCAGATTCTGATTCTTGTACTTGCTTTATTGGCTGCCTTATAAGAGATGAAATGCAGACTTTCTCTATGTGGCCTTGCTTATCACAAGATTTGCAATAAAGGTTCTTGGATCTACAATCTGATGCTTTGTGATTATTCTTCCCACAGCGTAAACACGTGTTTTCTAATCCAAGTTCTGTAAGCAGACTTCTTCTCTTGAAGTTTCTAGATGATTGTTGGCTTTTTCTAGCTTTATTTCTCATAGAATCGAAACGAGACACAATTTTCGATGATCTGGATTTAGAAATTTGTTTAACATCTGTATCGGTACTGTATAACTTGTTTTGTATTTTAGCAGCTTCAATTGCTAGTGAAATTTCAACTGCTTTTTCAAAACTGATGTTGTTTCCTTGCTGGAGAATCTGTTCCCGAATTTCACTGTCACGAAGTCCACGAATAAATTGGGCTTGTAAAATGCTATTTACTGGTTTCCCACAATTTTTTTCTTGGCAATTCCATTTTGAAGATATAGATAGCTGTTTTAAAACTGTAATGTATTGAGAAATTGATTCATTAGTACCTTGTTCCCTTGATAAAAATTTGTGTCGTTCTGTGATAACATTTGTCTGTGGACAGAGCTGTTTCTCCAGTAAATCAGTCAAGGTTTCATAGTCTTTTGAAGATGGAAGGTCAGGTGCTGTTAAACTTGATAGAAGGGAATAATATTTTGCACCGAGTGCATTTATCAATATTCTTGCTTTTGTTTCCTTGATTTCATTTGACTCTCCATGTAACTTTTTCAGTTCAAAGAAGTTTTCTAATCTCTCTTTATAAGATTTGAATGTTTCTACTTTTTCATCAAAAGATTCAAAGGTTACAGAAGAATTTAAGATATGTGTTGTGACTTTACTGTCTTCCACATTGTTTTCTGGTCTATGACTTGCAAGTTGTCTTACTAAATGGGCAAGAGCAGCAGTTTGGGCTTGTAATGTTTCCAATATTGCTTTGTTATGTTCAGTCACTTCTTGATTATCCATTTAGAATGTCCTGTTCTCTTCAAGCTTGTAAGTAATGCCTAATCTTTTTATTTGCACCTCTGAGTCGCCATTGTTACGTACTTAGACATTAGACATTAGACATTAGACATTATTTATTTGCACATAACATTCTTTTAGATGTGATAATATATAGAACAGGTGCATTGTCAAAATTGAGCCTAGACTAGAAAAATACAAAGTACAAAGTAACAGGAAAAAATACCTAGCCAAATAATGTTAATACAGTACAGTAGTTAAGCAAATTAAAAACAAAAAATTAACTCAAGGGATGGTTATAAAATTCTTCTATTTTATAAAATGCACGTTCAAGGAGTCCATTTTTCAATGTTTCTTGAAACTTGTTTGAACTCATTATTTTATAATATACCGGTAGTTTATTATACATTTTTAAACCTGCATACAAAGGACTTTTTTCAAATAAGGTCAAACGGTGATTTGGTAATCTGAAAATTGTTTCGTTTCTTGTACTATAGTTGTGTGTGAATTTGAATGAATCCGGGAGGTTATTTTTTATATTGTGTATGTAGTTTAATAATTCAAATATGTATAGTCCTGTGAGTGTTTGGATTTTTAAATTTTGAAAATGTAATTTACAAGGACTTCTGGGGTGGGAATTAGTCATAATTCGGATGATTCTTTTCTGAAGTCTGAAAATAGTTTTTGCATCAGTTGCCTGTCCCCACAAAATCACACCATACCTCAAGATGGATTCTACATAGGCATGATAAACCATTTTAAGTACTTCAATGGTGACACATTCTCTCAAGTGGACAAAGACAGATGATGCAGATCTAATTTTTTTCTTTATAGCATCTAGATGCACCTTCCAGTTAATATTTTCATCTAGATGAATGCCTAGGAATTTATTTGTATGGACTAAATTGGAAAAACTATTTAATTCTCTTTCATTTCTGGCTGAAAATTTTATAATTTGGGTTTTATCCACATTTAGTTTAAGGCCATTTATTTTAAACCAATTTTCCATTTCTTTCATAACTTCTGTGAGAGATGTAAGAAGCTCTTCTCTACTATTTTCTTTAATGATTGCAGTAGTATCGTCAGCAAACAGAATCAAATCTCTATTAATAGCTTTAGGGAGGTCATTTATGTAGATTAAAAAGAAAAGGGGACCTAAAATGGAGCCTTGAGGCACCCCAAGCTTTATACATTTCCAATGTGAGAAATGCCTAGTTCCTTCATCAGAAATTACAGTTCTTTGTTTCCGATCTGAAAGGTATGATCTAATTAGGGAAAGACAACTTCCTGAAATTCCATAGTCATGTAGTTTTTGAAGCAAAAGCGAATGATCAACACAATCAAAGGCCTTGGATAGATCACAGAAGACACCAGCTGCATTCCTTGACCCATCCAAAGCCTCCGATACCTCATTAATAAAGTGTACAAGAGCTGTATTTGTTCCAAGGTTTTTCCTGAAACCAAATTGATTTTGATAAAACAGATTATTATGTTCAAAGAAACAAACTAATTGGTTATTTATAACTTTTTCAAAGACTTAACAGATATAATAATATATAACACCTACCCTAAGCTTATAGTGCATGATCCCGCTTGGTGCTGAGTGCTTGTTCTGTTGGGTAGGTGAGATGTCTTCCGACCCCCGCCCGCCGACGCCGGACCGAGATAACCTCGAGCCTGAAGATATGGAGTTGGACCGGGAGATCGAGGAGTTTCTGGGGGCCAACTGGGCCTGGATTGCGCGATTGCTCGATTGCTCGGACCTCGAAGTCGGGGAGATCCGGTCCCGATCACCTTCACCGGCGGCAATGCATCTTCCGCTGGAGGAACAACCACCATCCCCTGCGGTGGAACCCCAGCAGGTTGGCGGCCATCTTCCAGCTTCGCCGCCTTGCCGCCGGGTCCGATTTGCTTCGCCCTGTCAACAACCTTGCCTTGTCTCTCCGCCCCGTCAACGCCCTCGCCCTGTCTCTCTGGCCAATCAACGTCCTTGTCCTGTCTCTCCGTCCCGTCAACGCCCTTACCCCGCTGCGCCGCCCCGTCACCGTCTCCGCCCCGCCTCGCCGCCCCATCGCCGTCGTGGCCCTGCTGCGGCGCCCCGTCACCGTCTCCGCCACGCCTCGCCGCCCTGCCGTCGCCCCAGCCCTGCTGCGCCGCCTCGTTCCCGCCCCGTTTTGCGGCCTCGCCGCCTGCCTGAACGTCCTCGTCGAGCTTCCCCTCCTTGCCGTCCACGATGGGAGGAAGCACCGGAGGGTGCCGCATCAAACCCAGCGCGCCGCCGACCTACCCCCATCATCTGGGAACTGGCGCTGCCAAGGAGTCCGGCCAGATTCCCCGTTCGCCGGACGGAGACCGACGAGATCGTCGCCGGGAATGACCTTCCACTGTCACGGGCCGTCCTCCTTCGGCTGGCAGCCACCTACAACCAACTGACGCCGGAGCAGAGAAGAAACAAGCGGTGGAGGATTATGCTGGGGGCCGACCGATATGTGCGGCTCCGGCCGAGCCAGGTGCTGCGAGTCGTCCGGGGCCGGCTGCCGGAGCTGAGGCGACGGTTTCAACCCCGCTGAGCCATTTGACCCCAACTGCCTTGAGCAGTTGTAGTGGGCCTGCTGGCTCCTTGTAACCACCTCTACGGTGGTGTGAATCGACCCGACTGATTAACCCCCTCCACCGGGGGGTGATAGGTTTGTCTTCTTGGTTTTCTTGCCCGCCCTTCCCTCGCCCTTAACCCCTCCATTACCCTCAGTTTTCCGCCCGAGTTTCGTTCTTCCGTTACCTCTACCCTTCCAGTTTCCTTTTTCCCCTTCCTTTCTCTTCTTCGTTGTGACCTCTGAGGCAACTCGGCCACAGGCTGTCTGCTTCCTACCTGACTTCGTCCGCTCTTCGTCTTTTTTCTTTTTTTTTCTTTTTTGTCCTGAAGTGTGGAGGGGTTGTAACGGGCCAAAAGTTAAGGGGGGGGGGGGTAAAATATTGGTAGGCCTAATTAAAGGATAGTTATTTCGAACTGTCTGTAATTACATTTTGTTACTTCCATGAAAGTTAAACAGCCAGTTGTGGGCTGTTGTGAAAGTCTAGTCATCGTTCTAACATAACCTCGAAACCAATCCGAGGTGACAGGTGCAACGACAGACGACCGGGAGAGAGGAAGTAAAACTGCATCTCTGTGTTTTCGGATAGCAGGGTTTCTGTTGCTTCGGTTTTACTTCTTCCTAACTTCCCGAGTTTGTCTTACGACTTCCCTCGAGTGTCAGGCTTCGTTTTTTTTCTTTTTTTTTCTTTGTAACCTCTGACCAATGAGAGGTGAGTATGACGACAACGACGCGACCCTGAGCCGAGGAGAAGAAAACCGCCATTCTGACTCCGACCGGCTTCCCTTCGAGTAAAGAATTTCGATATTTGTCGTTGTAACCAACTAGTTTAGTGGAAAATATAAGGTAGTGACTCTCGTTCTCGATTAACGTTTCTTAGCCTGTCTTGGGACCTTCTTTTTGATTTTTTAAATATTTTAAACTTCGTTTGACCATCTCTAAGTTTGTCCCAGCAGACAGGTTTCGTCGTGCCTAGTTTGGCATAAGTTTGCTCAAGTGCCCAGGTGAGAAAGTAAAAATTTTAGTTTTCGTTTTAAGCTCAAGGAACCATTTTATTTTTTGTATATATTTTTTTCCTCGTTTCGTTTCTCACAGATAACTTGAGCCAACTTATTTTTTTAGTAATTTCGGACTCTGTGGGACTTAGGCTAGGCCTATCTTCAGCTAACCTTTGTCTGTTTCAGGTTAATACTTTTACCTTAACTCCGTAAGCGGGGTGACTAATTAGTTTACTATTTGTCTAGTTAAGTAGCTAGTAGAGTGTCAAGTAGTTATTACCCAAAGAGTCCCATCAGAATTATCGATTCCCCACAAACTCCCCTGACTAGAGCAGTGATTAAAAGTGTAGTGTCTGGTAACCCGCTAGATTTGTTCTGAGCACTGATAACCGAGGCTATCAACACTAAGGCTATCCTAATCACTTTCAACTCCTGGGAAAATCCCCGCAACCCGACTCTTGCAATTCCTGGGTCTTTGTATCGTTAAGGTGACGTAATTTCCTACGTTACCATTCTACGTTTCGTCGTCAGGAAATTTACGTCACATATTTGCTTCTTATGATGTTTATATTCATTGGTTTACCAGAATGTTTGTTGGAGACAGCACTGTTGTTCAATCTAGTTTGCTAATATGGGATTATAGTTTGTGTTTGTTATGTGTAGCGGAGCCTGGCTCTGAAAGTCTATCTGGCAAAGTCATGAAGGAGCTGGACAAATCTTCGTCTATCTGGGACACACAAGTGGATAGAAACATAATAGCAAACTTGTTGATGAAAGAGCAGATGAAAGAATTGTTCAAAGGCTTTGTTATTATCTACGATATCCAGAGAAACAGCACATTGAATTATAATAAAGTCAGTATACTGGAAGAGTCTTTCAAGCGATCAAAGTTTGGACCTTGCCACTGGGACAAACAGAACACGAATAATAATGTGTTTCCTATGTAAGTATATTAGTTTAAGTTTCCTGACAGTTTGTCTAAAAAATTGGCAAAAAAATTAAAATTACTGTATGCCTTCAAGTAGGTTTCTCTAATAACAAAACAAGTTTTCTTAGCACTACTATCAGGAAAGACATTTCCTGTTTTGTTTGGTAGTCAAGTAGACCTACAGCTTAACACTTACGGGTGTCTCGGCGGCATACAGAGCAGTGTGACGGCCGGTACCTGTTAAACCTGTTAAATTGTCCCAAACTACCCGATATCAGCACTACCATATAGCTAAGACCAGGATTTGACATAATGTCCTGCATTTTAACTAATATGCCAGCCAGATCCCTGTGTTTTGGATATGATTCTTCTTTTATTCTGATTATTTTTTATTTTAATTACTACACAATTCTCAAGCATTCATAAGAGCTGAAGGTTATTTCTTGTACAGTCTATTTCTAGGTACATTTAGGACAATATTACATTATTATCTACAAAGGTATTTGTTTTAGGCTTCTATCACAAACAATGTTGAATTGCTCCTGGGTCATAATTGACATTATTAAAGTAATAGTACTTGTATATGTTTCTTTAATAGGGCTGTAGGATTGTCGTTTGATTGTTTGAGTCAAATCCCTTTCCTACGGTTGAAATCTAAATTTGTAACATGTTTCTAGACGATTGGCTCTGAAGTGGCGTAACGTGGTGCTGGCAGAGGCTGTTGGAGAGAATGAAAATGGATTGAAAACCAGATTAGCACAAGCAGTGTTAAGCAAGTTGTCAGACTTCTCTATAGGAATTGAGGTGAAGGAAGTTTGTCATTTATCTACTAATAAGGCTCCCATGATTTTATTTTAAACGATTGCTGTCTTTAAAAAAAACTCTCCTCTAAAAGGTCTTTGAAGTCCTTTCTAAAAATACAAAAACAAAACAAAAAAAAATCTTTTTTCCCAAAAATAACTCTTTTGTACACCTTTTTACAATAAACTTTCCTAAAAGACCTAATCCTACAAAAAACGCCCTCCAAGTATCATCATTTAAAAAAAAAGTATTGTATTCCATTAAAAGTTCCTTTGCATTGAAAACAGGTTTTTAATTCATTCGAAAGAACTCGATTAAAACAAGATCGTTTAGATCCTCCTATAAACAAATAATAAGGTATTTTTTAAGTCCTCTATAACCTCACTGTTAACAACAAAACAATTAAGAAACAATTACTATGACAAATAATATCTGTTTAGAAATAACTGAACTTGATCAACTGATTTATTTTGTTTCAGGCCAAATGGAGTTACTATAGGGATGGCATATTGTCGGAGAGATTCGAGAACCCGAACCCCAGGAAAAACCATATTTATAGGTAAGTAATTTGTCCTAACACGCTAATTTTTTATTGACATGTCTCTCTTTTGGAATACATTTACATAGTGATGTACATGTTTCAGGGTTTTACAGAGGTCCCAGTTCAAGGAGGTGACAGAGATCATCAGTTACATTGACACTTTCTTGACTTGTCTGTTTTGGGATACATTTACAATGTGCTGTACATGTTTCAGGGTTTTACAGAGGTCCCAGTTCAAGGCGGTGGCAGAGATCATCAGTTACATTGACACTTTCTTGACTTGTCTGTTTTGGGATACATTTACAATGTGCTGTACATGTTTCAGGGTTTTACAGAGGTCCCAGTTCAAGGCGGTGGCAGAGATCATCACTTACATTGACACTTTCTTGACTTGTCTGTTTTGGGATACATTTACAATGTGCTGTACATGTTTCAGGGTTTTACAGAGGTCCCAGTTCAAGGCGGTGGCAGAGATCATCAGTTACATTGACACTCTCTTGACTTGTCTGTTTTGGGATACATTTACAATGTGCTGTACATGTTTCAGGGTTTTACAGAGGTCCCAGTTCAAGGCGGTGGCAGAGATCATCAGTTACATTGACACTTTCTTGACTTGTCTGTTTTGGGATACATTTACAATTTGCTGTACATGTTTCAGGGTTTTACAGAGGTCCCAGTTCTAGGCGGTGGCAGAGATCATCAGTCAAATTGACACTTTCTTGACTTGTCTGTTTTGGGATACATTTACAATGTGCTGTACATGTTTGAGGGTTTTACAGAGGTCCCAGTTCAAGGCGGTGGCAGAGATCATCAGTTACATTGACACTTTCTTGACTTGTCTGTTTTGGGATACATTTACAATGTGCTGTACATGTTTCAGGGTTTTACAGAGGTCCCAGTTCAAGGAGGTGACAGAGATCATCAGTTACATTGACACTTTCTTGACTTGTCTGTTTTGGGATACATTTACAATGTGCTGTACATGTTTCAGGGTTTTACAGAGGTCCCAGTTCAAGGAGGTGACAGAGATCATCAGTTACATTGACACTTTCTTGACTTGTCTGTTTTGGGATACATTTACAATGTGCTGTACATGTTTCAGGGTTTTACAGAGGTCCCAGTTCAAGGCGATGGCAGAGATCATCAGTTACATATACAGTAGAACCTCTTTAATCCGAACCCCCGTAATCCGAACGTCCACTAATCCGAACCCCTCATTGCTGTACTCTATACACAGTATAGCAGTTCTTTATTGTATACTGTATTTAATTTACAGTAGTGTTTATTCACTATGTTAACTACTGTATTAAATAAACACTGTATTTTACTTTATAAAACCTTTTTTCACTATTCCCAAAATAATGTTGATCAATTTTAGCCATGTTTTAGCTATTGTTAAGTAAAAACAACAATATGTTCTGTAATCCGAACTATTCAATAGTCCGAACTACCCCTGGTCCCAATTAGTTCGGATTAAAGAGGTTCTACTGTACACTTTTTTGACTTGTCTGTTTTGGGATACATTTACAATGTGCTGTACATGTTTCAGGGTTTTACAGATGTCCCAGTTCAAGGCGGTGGCAGAGATCATCAGTTACATTGACACTTTCTTGACTTGTCTGTTTTGGGATACATTTACAATGTGTTGTACATGTTTCAGGGTTTTACAGATGTCCCAGTTCAAGGCGGTGGCAGTGATCATCAGTTACATTGACACTTTCTTGACTTGTCTGTTTTGGGATACATTTACAATGTGCTGTACATGTTTCAGGGTTTTACAGATGTCCCAGTTCAAGGTGGTGGCAGTGATCATCAGTTACATTGACACTTTCTTGACTCGTCTGTTTTAGGATACATTTACAATGTGTTGTACATGTTTCAGGGTTTTACAGATGTCCCAGTTCAAGGCGGTGGCAGAGATCATCAGTTACATTGACACTTTCTTGACTTGTCTGTTTTGGGATACATTTACAATGTGCTGTACATGTTTCAGGGTTTTACAGAGGTCCCAGTTCAAGGCTGTGGCAGAGATCATCAGTTACATTGACACTTTCTTGACTTGTCTGTTTTGGGATACATTTACAATGTGTTGTACATGTTTCAGGGTTTTACAGATGTCCCAGTTCAAGGCTGTGGCAGTGATCATCAGTTACATTGACACTTTCTTGACTTGTCTGTTTTGGGATACATTTACGATGTGCTGTACATTTTTCAGGGTTTTACAGATGTCCCAGTTCAAGGCGGTGGCAGAGATCATCAGTTACATTGACACTTTCTTGACTTGTCTGTTTTAGGATACATTTACAATGTGTTGTACATGTTTCGGGGTTTTACAGAGGTCCCAGTTCTAGGCGGTGGCAGTGATCATCAGTTACATTGACACTTTCTTGGCTTGTCTGTTTTGGGATACATTTACAATGTGCTGTACATGTTTCAGGGTTTTACAGATGTCCCAGTTCAAGGTGGTGGCAGAGATCATCAATTACATATACACTTTTTTGACTCGTCTGTTTTGGGATACATTTACAATGTGCTGTACATGTTTCAGGGTTTTACAGATGTCCCAGTTCAAGGCGATGGCAGAGATCATCAGTTACATATACACTTTTTTTACTTGTCTGTTTTGGGATACATTTACTATGTGCTGTACATGTTTCAGGGTTTTACAGAGGTCCCAGTTCAAGGCGGTGGCAGAGATCATCAGTTACATATACACTTTTTTGACTTGTCTGTTTTGGGATACATTTACAATGTGCTGTACATGTTTCAGGGTTTTACAGATGTCCCAGTTCCAGGCGATGGCAGAGATCATCAGTTACATATACACTTTCTTGACTTGTCTGTTTTGGGATACATTTACAATGTGCTGTACATGTTTCAGGGTTTTACAGAGGTCCCAGTTCAAGGCGGTGGCAGAGATCATCAGTTACATTGACACTTTCGCCAACTCTGACTCCTTCGCTGAGGTCATCTTCAGCATGGACTTTAGCAACCAAGAGAAAAAACAGCTGATGGAGTAAGTGGATTATTTTTGAGTGACTGTCCCACTTACAAACCTTTATAGATTGAACACACTCCTTATGGATTTGTCATTCTTGCGGATCTTCTGAATACTATTTTTAAGTTAGTTATATTCAGATTTATGTAGCTTATGGTTTTTAAACTATAAGATAAGTCAACATAGTTATAGTTTTTACAAAAACTTAAAGAAATATGTGACTGTAAAGTATTGCTTGACGAATAGCGTTTTAACCAAAGAGCAAAAATCATAAGTTTACCATAAAGCAAGATACAACATTAATAAAACCCGTCATATTTTAGAAGAGGATGTCTACTTTGACTTTACCCATGAAAAAATCAATGGTCAAACACTCAGAACAACAATTTTAATCTAGTAGTCTAAAGGAGGAGAGTTTAACTAAGAAAAGAGTGAAATTTCAAATTTTGTAACACAACACAGAATCGGCAAGCGCTGAATCGAGAATTAAAACCGAAATCAACCGGAATCGAAATCAAGCAATTCTGGAATCGCCCCATAACTTCATCCAATATGCTGCAGTAAACAGAACGAGACTACTTATTTTTACTGAAGTTACTAACACTTGTGTAAACTGATATCCACTGATTTAACTGGTGCTGGTGTTCATGAATCAAGAATTTATTTGACCATTCAACAATTACATGCCATCAGTCTCGTCATAAAAAAACTACATAATGTTGTAAAAATACATATATCAATAAAAGTTAAGTAGCCTACATCAAATAAATTACATCTGCATTATGCATCACATGCATAAATAAATAACAAGGTACATACTTTTGTTTCTCAAACTAAGTCGCTAGGTCGTTGAGAGCACACATCAGCCTATTCAATTTGTAATCATAACCTTAAGGTACAGCTACACCAGAGCGAACAGGATTGAACCGAACGTTCACTGGTGTTCGCTGTGGTTTGCTAGCATTCGCGAACACCTGAGAATGGGAGTAGTCACACACACACACGAATCGTCTTGATTGAAACGTAATTCGCTTGTGCTCCGCATTAATCCCATTATAATTAATTTAATTAATTAATTATGGCAATATACTGTGGGGTAATAGCTCAGGAGCTCACCGGGTCTTTACATGGCAAAAAAAGGCTTTCAGAATTATGTTTGAAATTCCAGATAGGGTTAGTTGAAAAGCATTTTTTGCTGAAAATAGAATCATGACACTCTCTAATATTTTCATTTTTAACAATTTAGTTTCCGTTAAAGAGAATCTAAATAAATTTGTTCCTTGCAACTCAATCCATGGGTATATCACCAGACAATCAAAAGATTTATATATTCCTCAAGCCAGGCTAACAAAATTTATCAAAAGTTATAAATATTTGCAAATAAAACTATTTTATAAACTTCCAATATATTTTAGAAATCAGGAAAGTATTAATTTGTATAGGTCAAAATTATCAGATTGGCTTACAAGTCGTGCTTTTTATTCAGTCAAGGAGTTTTTGCAGAATGTAGATTTTTCAACTCTTAAATGTGAGGCCAAGCAGTCTTGATGATTCTTTGTTCTTGTTATGGTTTTTTCCCTGTTAATTTCAAAGTTTTTTATTATTACTGATGCTTTATCCTTTTGAGATTCTTTTAACTTTATTTTAACATTTTCTGTAGCCTATTTAATATTTTATATAACATATGTAACAAAACATGTTGACCTTGTCTATTATTATTGTTTATATTACCAATTGACAATAAAGATTTATTATTATTATTATTATTATTATCGGCACCGTGCAGTTCTTAAACAGACTAACTATTTAATTAAAAAACTGTTAATTTTGTATTTAAAAGTTTATAGTCAGCACTACTAGGATCCCATAACACTGGCCTTGCTTTGTGTTCTTCAATCAGCTCCAACACTTTGTCATCAGTCCACTCCATGGAAACAAAATAGGAATAATTAATTGTAGTACAGTAGACTCTCGCTCATCCGAATCGGCTTTGTCCGGACTCCCGGTAGTCCGGATCGGCAATCGTGATTTTTTTTAGCGGCACAGTACAGTAGAAGTCCGATTATCCAAGCGAAACGGGACCGAGACTACCTTGAATAATGAAAAAAATCGGATAACACGGTGGTAAAGATTATTACCGGTGGAAGTGCATATGCCCGGGGCTATCATTACTGTGGACCTTGTACAAAATTCGGACAAAAAAATTATTACCGGTGGAAGTACATATGCCCGGCTATCATTACTGTGGACCTGGAACTAAATTGAAAACATCATGATTGATTTGTAGCAAACGGATTGATGTTTAACTTAAAAATAACAACTTACGTCAATCAATCCAGTATGTTTATGGGGACGCACGTTTTGACCTTTAGGTCATCTTCTGCTCCGCTTTTACACTAGGTTGTTACGTACTTAGTTGCATTGTTGGTGTAGCAACCGCGTCAAATAATTTACATTGTGAAACATAGTCAGACCACGTAAACATAAAAACACAAAACACGACACTGACGAAGACGAAAACATTTAAATACTATCACCGTGCGCACGGCTGAACGGGCTCGGGACTGCGGAGGTACTGACTTGTCCAGGCCCCCTGCTTTGGACTTTGAACATGACGTCACTCACTCCTTCTTGTATTATCCGTCAGTCGAATAATGGTATCATATACAGGATTGGCGTCTGAATGAATTTTTTCATTTAAAATATTTTTGTTAAAATATATACCAACTTAATTGTAATGATTGTAACGCATTTTATATAGGACAGACCGGCAGATCTTTTGAACTGAGATTTAAAGAGCATGTTAAAGAGCTTGAGAATATTAACAGAACGGCAGGAACAAATATTAAATCAAAATATGCGGAGCACTTAAATGAACTGGGACACACTTATACAAATATAAGTAGTAACTTGGATATCTTAGCGAGGGAAAAGAAAGGACAGCGGCTTGACAGAATAGAGGAAATGGCCATATACAAGGACTTCAAGCTAAACAAAAATATTTTAAATGAAAAAATTCATTCAGACGCCAATCCTGTATATGATACCATTATTCGACTGACGGATAATACAAGAAGGAGTGAGTGACGTCATGTTCAAAGTCCAAAGCAGGGGGCCTGGACAAGTCAGTACCGCCGCAGTCCCGAGCCCGTTCAGCCGTGCGCACGGTGATAGTATTTAAATGTTTTCGTCTTCGTCAGTGTCGTGTTTTGTGTTTTTATGTTTACGTGGTCTGACTATGTTTCACAATGTAAATTATTTGACGCGGTTGCTACACCAACAATGCAACTAAGTACGTAACAACCTAGTGTAAAAGCGGAGCAGAAGATGACCTAAAGGTCGAAACGTGCGTCCTCCATAAACATACTGGATTGATTGACGTAAGTTGTTATTATTAAATTGAAAAAACGGCTATATAGAGTATTGTGTATTTGCTCGACTCTCAATAGTCCGGATTTTTCGTAATCCGGACCGGACGTCTGCCACATTAGTCCGGATGAGCGAGAGTCTACTGTACAACAAAAAAACAAACTCTGACCTAAACAACTTGTTGATAGCAATAATGTAGACACCGGCAAGGACCAGACTGGAGTCACTCCGATGTGGTCACACTGAAGCGAGCACCGAACTCGAGTGAACGCGAATTTCCTTTGAACATTCGCGCTAAAACCGACAATGGATGGAGCAGGTGCGAACGTGAATATGCGACTACCGAGCACTACCGAACACGGCCGATTGGTGTTTGATGTCGCTCGAGGTGCTGGTCACACCGAAGTGAATTTAGCATTCGTTACTGCTCGCTCGCTCCTGTTCGCTTTGGTGTAACCGTACCTTTAAGTTTTAGAACAGTTGACTCAATGAACGGTAGTTGACTTAATTGTGGTAGCTGATAAGAGCACTAAGACCAATATTCATAGTGTACATGGGTAGTGCACCATTCAAGAAGCCAAATAGTGAACCAACTCAAATATATAATATACTTTTTTACTTTGATTTGTCAATTAGGCTAGGTTGCACACCACATGAGCCTTTCTCAAGTTGCTACCTTGTGGGACTGGTCAGTAAGTAATTTGTAACTTTATCTAACTTTTAACGAATATGGGTATTTTTATGTATTATTTACAGGCTTCAGCTGAAAATAACTATTTGAAACCAGTAAGAAACAAAACATTTATGAAAAATAAAAAAAAACATCAAGGTTTTATTTTTTCAGGTATATTGACAAATCCTGGTGTACAAAGCTAACTTACAGAACATTGTCCAAATCTGGAGTTAAGAACACAAGTGAATCTTATGTATTTGTTTATCAAATTCGTTCTGGCGAAGAGTTGCGGCATTGGCTGGTACAATCTGGTGGTGACAACGATCGCTACAGGCTGGTCTCTCCGGGTAAACAGTAAGTTTCCATTCATTCCATAAACAAAATGTAATTGGTTCTAGAGTGTATTTTGTTTTTGTTAAGTTCTCCATCTAAACAAGGATGATGTCCTTCTGGCGAAATTAAAATTTTCCATCAGCTGATCAAAAAGGAATCTGGTTGGTTTGTTTGATTTCATAATTTAAAGTTTTATTATAAATAAATATATCGTTCGAGTGTGTGTTTATACTTTATTGTGTTTGAGCCTAGGCCTACGTTTCTTTGCATATAGCTTAACACTTTTACCAAAACCCCGGTCTGACAGGCCCATGGGAATTTTCTCAAACAAATGTTGGCAACACTGGTTCCCCCAATACCTTCTCCCCTTTTCCTTTCTAACTGTTGATATATTGTTTGTTCATTTTGCATAGGTACCGTGACCTTGACGGGTTGTCTGTTCATAACATGTCCGTCTCAGAAGCCCAGCGTTAGTGTATTTTAAAGCGGGGTCTCACAGGCAATTCGGGTCTCACAGGGTTTCGGTTTGTGTGTTTCTAAGCGTGGTCCATTATTTTCAAATGGGGTCTCACAGACCGGGGGTTTTGGTTAGCGTCAGCCTGGGTAGGGTTTCAGTATTAGTGTTAATCTACGGCTAACACATAGACCCAGGTGTTGGTTATTGTGGATGCAAATTGGTAAGTTCTGGTATTTGTTTACGCACAGTACGTTTTTACCCCCCTTAAAATTTGGTACCTTACTATTAGTCGTAAATTCCTATTTAATCATAAGTCTATATATTTATCATATAAAATAATGTCAATTCATTGTTTTTTTCAGCAGGCGGCCAGGATCTAGTGACCCCAATGTTCGTGAAGTTTTAAGAACAAATATTGGTAAGAATGAATAAATTTGCCTATTACACATTTTTCTTTAAATACAAATGTCAATATTGACTTGTGGATGTGCCACTTCATCTTCTTTTTTTTGTCTATGGTTAAAGTCAAGCGTCCTAAAATAATGGTGGGACAAAAAAAAAAACTCAGCATTCACATTTATTGATTAGACAAGGAATTACATTCACACTCAATGTTCAAAATCATAAAATCTAGAAACATTTTGGACGGAATTTAAATACTTTTAAAATGCTATTGGGACAGAAATCTTGTAAAGCAACACTCTTATATGTCTGCTATAAGCAGTAGTGCTCAGAACTTGTGCATTAGTTCCTCCAACTGACAATTAATCAAGCAGAGCTCAGTCTTGTTACTGTTCTTCACACTGTTTATTAGGTACTGAACACTGTAGGACGGCAATACCAAACTGGAAATCATGACTGCAACAGTGCTAGACTGGTGTCACAACACAAATCGTTCAATTTCAGTACAGTACCCAAGTTACAAAGGTCAATGACAGACTTTTAGCACAATGTCCAATAACTGAGTTTGTAAAATAATTAAGTGCCCACTGCATTCCATATGAAAGTTTTGGAAACTGAGGGAATAAGAATTAGACAAATGAGATAAACAATTAATTTTGCCTAAACAATATTTTGAACACATTTTGTATTAAATTGTCATGCCAATTTTACTTGAGTTGGTATGTAATTCCTTTTGTAAAACATAAAGGATAACTTTCAGGATAAATCCTTTTTCTCATCGTCTGAATCACTATTTAGTACATGTTTTGTTTTTGAAATTATTAACTAGGGCAGGGCTAGGCATTAAGAAAGAAGGAACATGTCATTGATTAATGATTATTAACCTTAGTAGAGTCCCAAAGCTGTGAATGGAAACTCTTTGGAGTCTATAAACATAAATATTCGCTACGGTAAGTAATATTCGATATTCGAAAATATTATGAAGTATTCAATTCAATTTGACTGCAAAAGTCATTGTTCCTTTCTATACCTCACTAATTTATGGTCTTCTGTGTAATCCCCAATTAATTGTACCTTAAAATTAGTTGTTCTTAATGTATATTATTAGTAAATGGTCTTTATGTTAACATGTTTTATTAAATTTGTTGTAGTCGACACCCCGAAAGAGACTAGTAGGCCAGAAGAGAAGCAACCCAGTCAAAATATTCCACCGACAGTGAAAATGGATAATAAAAAAGAAACAAACGAAAGACAGGAAGTAACACAACGAAATGAACCTAAAAATATAGAGAATGTAAATAAAGAGAAGAAGATTGAAGAGAATGCACCTGGGAGAAATAAGGATTTTACTGACAGAAATAAGACTTCTGGAAACAAGGTTTCTGAAAAAGAAAATCTTAAGTCAGCCAAAGGTGATGAAAAAGATTTAGAAAAACTGCTGGATGGATTTGTTCTGTTTTATGATGCAAACAAGACGAGTGAAATAGACAAAGATGATTGGTTTACAGCGTTGTGCGAGTCCTTCAAACTCTCTAAGTTTGGACCTTTAGAAGTGACCAGTGAAAACATCAAACCTCTCAGGACGTAAGTATCCAAATTAATATAATTGATAATTCACTTTGTTATTGAAAAATATCCATCACTGTTTAATGTTATCAGTTCAATCAGTGTTTTTGAATTTGAAACTTATTTTATTTCTTTGGTTAAGACGGGTTTAAATTACAAACCTAATCAGGCAATTAAAAACAAGTTTAGCTGCAATGACAGTATGTTACATGATTTTAATCTGTTTATATCACCTGATTTAGGAGGCGTTTCCTTTTCGTCAATGGGTGAAGTATTTTAGTGGCTGACGAAGCTTTTCCTTACACTCTATGCTTTTTGTTTTGTGGTCTTTCTTTGGTCCACTAAAGTTAGTTCTTCATCCATTTTTCTCTAGCTGATCTTCTTGTTTTTTTTTAATTTTTTTATATTAATTCCTTTCTGAACCAGTATTCTTTTCTCTGCCTACTGAAGGTCTGCCTACTGCCAGGTCAGTTTATCAAAGCAGTTTGAATCTGTCTAGTTTTTTATACTTTATACTTTCCTTTGAAATGTCCACCATACAAATGTAGGTATTTTAAGCCAAGTATGAATGGAGATGAGTGTGGGATGAGTGGCGCGATCTTGTAGTCTTGTTAGTGACTAAGGCCGACATAATCCTTAGACACAGCTGTTAATTAATAGCCCATACAGCTAATGGCAACTAAGGGACCTACAGTTTATAGTGGAATCCGAACCACTTTTTTTCCATGGTATATACGAATTGGTCTAATTATCAGGATAGTACTGCGGATAGTCGTATTACTCACTTGTGCGGACGTTAATCCACACCAGGGAGTATCGCATCCACAAGAACATAATTTTTTTCTTATCTCCTGTCATTCTCTCATATCTATTTCCAGATATGAAATATAATTTATGTTTGTTTCATAAGAATAGATTCTCAACTCTTCTAAAAGTTGTTTGCTGATTTTTCCTTTTAAATAGTTTGTAACATTTATTTAATTAAAAAAATGATGCAGGCAACTAGAGCTGCAGAATGGTTATGTAGTTTTATTTATAGTTATAATAATTCAATCCAATCATGAAATCTGATTGTAGGAGGTGTGTTTTCAAGTGGAAGGATATAGTATTAGCTTCTGCTGAGGGACTGACAGAGACTCAAGCCAAAACTGCTGCTACTCTACAAATAATAACTAAACTGGAACCATTCTCATATATTATACAGGTTGGATATGGTTAAAAAAAACTTATTTATCAAAACTGCCCTCAGTTGTTTGGGGTTTAGGCTATGCCTTTAATTCTACATTTGCCTCAATACTTCCTCTTTAAAACTTAAAATATGTAATAAATAAAATACAGTAACATGATGTTAAACAAATTGTCAAGTTTTTTAATTACCTATATTTTATATACAGGGTGTCCCGTAAGTAATCAGCCAAACTTTGGGGATTGGTTCTATGAGTCAAAATAAAGAGAAAATCAAGAATAACATTTTTCAAAAATTGTTTCGTTAGCCAGATATTCACCATTTTGTATTTTTCACAAAAACATTTGGGTTGTTCCAACTGATCTCCATGAAACTTTGTATTATACTTTGCGAAGGTAGAAGCAACCCATGTAATAAAAAAAAAAAACATTTTGATCCTATTCAAAATTTCTAAATTGCGGCCATTTAGGACCCAAGTTTTCTGTAGAAAACCAACTTTAGAGCTAAAATATTTTCTTTGGTGAAAAACACAAACTACAGAAAAACAATCTAACAATCATTTATGGTTTACTTGGTTCTTGGAACAATAGCCATAAAACCATTTACATTTTTTGTTACTAAGTATCAATTTTCATTAAGTCTAATAATTTACTTTTCAGGCAAAAGAAGAATACTTTTGTGATGGGAAGGTGCCTCAATTCTTAGAGGACTCTGACCAAAGTAAAAACGACTTCTTCAGGTAGGACACAGAACAGTTATTAATTTATTTTTATAAAACCTATAATAATAGGACTAAGCTTTGTAAACTAAGTTTTACTAAACCTAAAACAAGTATTTCTTAAGGACAAGCAAGCAGTATGGTAAAAATTACATACATAAAAACTTGCAATTCAACATTATGTATCCATCCAAACTTTTCTGGATCTTTAATGAATTAACCTACAACCCTTTTAAAGTAGCCGTTTCAGTTCAGTATTGAAAATTGTCACATAACAGCATTGTTTACTTACATAACAGCATAGTTTTACTTAACAACACGGGTAACGGACCAATGAGGTTCAAGGATTGAGAGAGAAGAAGTAAAATTGTAATGCTTCAAACTTCAGCTAATTAGCTGTTTACCAATGTCATTGTTAACGATTCGTGCAATTAGTGATTGGTACAATGAGTCGTTGCATCAATGTGATTGGAAATGAGACGTTATAAACAAAAACATAACCTCTCTTAGAAGTTTTGAGTAGTGGTTAAAAACCAGTCGTAGGTAAAGTAGTGCACGCAACTCACGTAAATAGTGTTAACGCGATCGTTGCATAAAGTACTATAACGCAAAAATACAATTGTGTAACAGGGTTTATCATTTTACTTTTACAATTAATTTTATAATTCTGTTTATGATGGAAGAACCTAAGTTTGAGGATTGTTTGTTTCCTTCTTTTAACAGGTTGGTACGCAGAAAAGACCTGCCAAGCTATTACACCATATTCCAAACTATCGATGAGTTTGCTCGTAGCCAATCTCACGGAGAAATTATATTTGGTCCTGACTTTACCTGGGAGCTCAAAAATGAAATTGCTGTGTAAGTAAATAAATAGCCATTATTTCAAATTTGTTATACATGAAATAAAAATCTTTTTATGTTTTGTTCGAGATAGTATTTTTGATACAATTTTACTTGTTCATATATCTTTGGGGTGTGCAAATAGTGATTTCTGGATTCAAACAGAATCAAATTGATTGTAATACTTGTGTGTGTGTGTGTGTGTATATACAGGGTGAGTTTCTAGTTTCTAATAAGTGCATTAATTTTTACCAGTTATTCTACTCACTAAAAGGAACAAAAAATGTCTAATAAAACGTTTCCAACCCCATCCGTTAAGCTGTAATGGCTGATTATGTGTATTTAAAAAAAAAAATACTCGTAGTGGCTTACTAAAATGAGCATAGAAATCAAACCAATACACGTACAGCATTATAATCTACACCAATGAAAAGAGTGTTAAATTTCCTACGAAATTATTGCAACACCTTAAACATACATATTTCCACCGTTGTATGTCTCACATAACATAAATAAAGAAGTTTTTGAATTACTTCTTTACAACTTCAAAGTGGTGTTACAACTACACTAATGTTATGTTTTATAAAATTTCTTAAAAAACTTCCGCATTTCATGCCTTTTAAAATTATGTAACCAATAAGGTTATTACTGCATTAAAAGTACAAAAAATTACGTAAAAACTGCCTCAAGGTCAGAGTTTTGGGAATCCAAACATTGAAGCAGATTTAATACAGTATCTGTTATTTTCTTTGCTATCTTCAGCTGACATCGGTGTTTACAAAACCAGGTGGTTTTGATTGTTGGGTTGTAAGCATTCAAATTATTAACTATTTCATGAACATATTAGAATTGTTTAGTGGTATGTCGGTGTTCACCAACGAAGTATCTTGATATAATTTTAGTCTTTTTTAATTTATGAGGGAATTCTGCACATCTACAGGAAAATATCTTTATAACAGTATGCATAGATTTTCCCTGTGATGCACACGAGCTGAGGAAAAAGGTTTTTAAGAAGCATGCTTGCCTATTAATATATAGATATTGAATATTTTTACCAAGTATTTATGTTCCGTCAAAAGATTTTCCTACCACAAACTCTGGATTTGTACTTCGGTTAATATTCTTTATTTAACTTAATCAAAAGCTATCTGTGTCGCTGTGGCTCTCCTTAAAATATTTAACACTGAAAAGTAGCTGCTGTATGAAAAATATATAACATGCACATTAAGGAAACCAGGCGGATGGATTTTTATAATGATATAACAATAACTCATCCTTTGATATGGGCTTGTAGAGTTTACATTTTCATAATTTTTATAATTTTGAATACATGTAACTGCTCTTGATATTGCAAAATGTTAAGCAGTATTTGAAAAACATATTTTTATTACTACAATATAATCAATATGACAAATAAATATCCATCTCATCTCCCTCAACCTCTATTTTTACAAAACAACTTTTGATTTAGTTTGACTGTATATTCCCTTATTGTATAGAAACAACATCATGAAATATATACTTATATTTATTCAGCTAAAAACTCAATTTATAGGTACTTAAAAGCCAAGAACTTGAGTCACCGCTACTTTACAACAAATAACCAAAATCCCTGGACCCACATGGCGGTTTATCAAACTGTTAAACCAGAGGAGCTGAAGGACCATCTACTGAAGATCGGAGGAGAGAATCCGAAATACAAGCTGATACTACCCCCTAAGGCAGAGTGAGTACAAATATAATAATTTTTTTTACCTCTTCAAGCTTCATTAATTTGCTTTATGTATATTAGCTTTACTAACAATTATTTTGACAGCTTTTAAAGTAGGATTGTTTTTGTTAAGTAAGGAATTAATTCACTGCGTTAGATTTAAAAGTCTTTAAGATCATACAATCGTAAATTCCTATAAAGAGGCTTCATTTTAATGTATGCGTTTTTCTAAATAATTCGATAGCCTAGTTATTTTCTTTATTTTAGTTTTGCAAAATGATTTGTTACTATTCAACACAATTGGTAATTTATTTTTTAAACTTCAAAATGAAATGCTACCATCAATAGTGTGATAACAACTAACTATATCAAACAATAGTCATTAATCAGTACTTATTATACTTAAATGGTCAATAAACATAAATCTTTGTCTTTATTTGTCATTTGAAATATTGCAACATTGGTGAATCATTTTACTGTTGTTGTAGTTGTGTATTCTTTCATTTCTCCTCAATGTTATTCAAAGCCAATTGTGTGTTTTGTAAAAAATATTTACATTAAGACTGGTAATGGTTAGAGCTCAAAATGTTGTAGATTCCTGTTGCTTTATATTTGTATCTTGTAACTTTAACTATGGACTGTGTCACGTGCATCTCATCTTGTTTTGGTCCATCAAAAAGGTGAGTCCCCGGGACTTCTTTAGTGAAGACTATCTAAGCAAAAACTTGGCTAAGAGGGGTAACCCCTTGTGAGACCATTCAAACAGACATTTAGTTAAACATAAGTACATAATTTCTCAGCTTAGAAGTGAAAAGTGTAATGTAAAGTTTTAAAATCTGCGTCCAGTCCTCGTTATCAACATAACATAATCAAAATGGAAAAGTGTCAGTGAAGAATTTTATTTGGTAATCAGACTCTTGAGGTTTTGGCTAACTTATACTGCATACCAGTAACATTTTAATGTATGTAATGTGGTAGCTACATAGGTAAGAATTCCAAGACATTGTCCCGTATTGGATTAAGACTGCAGGAAACTGAAGGAAAGTTGGCAAGACATGTCGTCTTTGTACAGTTATTAGAAACAGGCCTGCGGTTTGCATGTGACGTGCTATGGGCCCGAGCGATATTTGCGCCCCCTTATGCCCCTTCATTTTCAGGGAATCTTCCTCTCTGAGCCTCCAATCCAAACAAACCTATACACTCTGCCACTTAAAGAGTCCTTGGAGCCGAGACGTTCTAACTCGTAAAACAATTAAAGAACTACAAAGAAAATTTATAATCTTATAGTCTGCTAGATATTTAGGTTACAATCACTCTGTTGAAAAAATACTTTGAGATGGTAAATTACTCTTCAGCGGCTGTTTAAAATCAACGAAATTAACATTGCTCTTATGGCAGGCAAATCCAAGATGGCCGTTAGCTTCCATGTACTCCCTTGGAGAACAATTCAAAATTACAAAGAACATTTCTAACACCACAGTATACTAGTATATTTAATGACAGTATATTTAAATTATAATCACTTTGGTGTTAGAAAAAATATTTTTGGACGATAAAAAACTCTTCAGCAGCTGTTTGAAACTATCCACGATGGCCACTAGCCTCCAAGGACTCTTAATTGACCCTGATTAGAAAGATGGATCCAAGATTTGAGGAAAGACAAAGTCACTCCATCAGAGGAAACTTCAGAGGAAGAGAAATCAACCTTCAACTTGTCTGGTGGACTTTCGGTTCCAGATGAAAAGCGTCTGGATCTTAAACTAAAAGTTAAGCCACCACGGTCAAACACACTGACAGTATAATCTTGGTCTTCGGGAGACAGCTGCATCGTTAAACTGGCAAAACACTGGCAGACACTCCACCTGCAGAAATTCATCTTTGGGGCAAGCTACTGTGACGCTCGCGTCATACCGTAAATCAGCTGACATCTGGAGAACTTGAGGAGGGGGTAGGAGAGGCCGCAAGACTAGTAGTCGTGTCGGAGATCACCATTGATTTAATAGCTCCAGTCCCTAGAGTGTGCTGATAAGTCTCTTCCATACTTGTCTATGATCTCCTCCTCTACCTTTTTTGCTGTTGATGTTTTCCTTACAGTGTGTGAATGTTTTCAGTTAGACTGTCAATGATTTTTTGTTGTAAGCCTATTGCGAGTGTTTTTCTTTAATGATAGAGCACAGTCTGACAGAAGGGAAAAACTTGAAACAAATTTTTGTTTTGCTGCCGTCAACCTGCCAAACCTACCCAACCCACACCAACTACATCAAAAAAGCAAACCAACAATATCAACAGAGAGTAAACTCAAAACTGACTACACGTACCCGCATATCCCAAAATCCTACCCTCACCTGAAACTGTGACAGGTTGCTGTCTCGTAAGTCGTAATACATTACTTTTGTCTCGTTACATAAATCAGCTGACATAGCTCCTACCCAGTGTCTGGTCTCCTGCTCATTCTAGATGTCCTTGTCTTCAATGAAGGAATCGTAATGAAGAAACATTGAACACAAGCAGCAGCTCGTCGCCCGCGCTTGGTGATAAATCTTCAGCTGTCTCTGCCTGACGCAGGATCCCGTCTGTGCCAAACTTCAATTCTTTGTCAGCATTCTCCTCGTCCATCTCAGAACTTGTTCAACTCGTCGTCGTTCAGCTCAGAACTTGTATTTCACATTCAACTTCTCCATGTTGGAAGACATAGAGTTATAGACGGACTTGATGTCCAACACAGTCTGCCTTGAGGCAACCATCCACTGGAAAATCAAATGATCCGACACCGTATTCTTCTCCACTCTCTCTCTCTATGATATCCTCCCCATTGGATTTTGTTCCAGTGCCATAAATTTTGATGTCTAATATTTGTTTGGTTCATTAGTGCTAGTAATGACTTAACTTTATAATTTTGAGGTGTCTTTTTGATAGAGGATGACATTTCACTTTTACTATCTCCCGAACCATAATCCAATTTTTCTGATTGTGCAAAACTCTTGTTTAGTAAAATACCCTAACTGCTACTGGCGGTTGCTCTACGGACTGGATATTTTACTGTTAGTGTATTTGTTAGGTAACTCATATGGTGCTGTTAAGAGGAAATATATTGTGATTGGTTTGTTAGCTGTGATGTGCAGAAACGGTTCTGACCACAAACAGGACACAAATAAAATAAAAAAAAAAAACATTGAACAGGTTCCAATGATAATAACAAAGATTGATGATTGACTCAGTGTGGTTTGTCAGTTAGCAAATCTTATTTTGCATTGTAAATCTAGTGGCTTCTGGCTTTTTTTTGTTTGTTTTTGATATGTCTGAATAAGACCATTGAAAAAGTCCATGTAGTTTAGATTTTACTATTTCACACTAAATGTTAACTTTTTTGGTGTTATAGGCTATTTAACATTATTACTGTCAGATGTGAGTTGTTTCTGCTGCAGAGTATTTCTACAAAGACTGAGTTTTAGGCTAATAATGGTGTTAAAGAATGGGTTGAAACCTGTTCCCAGCAAAAGGGTAATAAATATTTGAGCCTGCAGAACGTTCATCGTAATAATGTATGTGACCGCAGAAGGATGAAAAATCCAAGGGTCTGCTGAAGACTTAATGTATTTTGGTGGTTAGAAGTGAAGAATTCTAGTGTCTTCGCAAATGGCAAAAGAAATCTGATGTTTGCAGCTGAGAGTATGGAATATGGTGTTTGAAATAGCTGTTTTGTTTTATCTGTGCCAAACAAAACCAATGTTTGCTGGATTGGGCAAACCCAATCTGAGGAACTCCTTGACTTAAATTTGGGTGAGTTGTTAGCGTAGTGGTCAACGACTCAGACTTTGGTGTGAGCAGGACATGAGTGATCCCTGGCATATCTACAAAAATTTGATTTGTTTGGTTCGCTTTTCCTTAAAATTAAAAGCATTGTGATTCCTTCATTGAAAATTTCACTGCCACATCGCGTTACCAATTTACGTCTAGTGTAGTTAGAATATCAGTCTGCACATGTTGTCTGCACCAATAAATAAAGATTTTTTGAATTGAATTGCATCCCTGTTGCTGCTACACATTTCCTTAGTTGCAATGTAGACTAAAACATAGAAGAGAACAATAAACTGATTTCAATTGAAAGGTTTAACAAGAAAGTTATCAACTTAGTTGACCCAAACGATAGCATGAGTGAGATTGCTGACAATCTAGAGCTGCTACAGTATGCAAGAAAAGTGGTAAATTGAACATGTTAAATGAATTTGAAATCATAAAACTATACCAAGACAACATCGCTAGTGGATGTATTCTAAACAAAAAACTGCAGTTCTAGTCATAGTCTATTTCACACCGTCCAAGAAAAGAAAATATTGAACCACGCACTCTTGTAAGTGCTAGTCTTTTGAAAGACACATTTTCCTTGATAGATTAAAAAGAACATCATCTGATTTTTTTGTTACTTTAAATGAGCATTTCTTTATTCAATAAACGGATTGATAAATTGGACGATACTCAACAAAACAAGGCATCCATGATGCAACACGTAAGAAAATGTTGGCTCACATGCATTCCTCCATTCTACTTACTAATGAAAAATGTTCTGCAAGTTTAAAATGCCTAATGTCCAGATGCTTCTTAGTTGATAAAATCAAAATGGCATCATCAAATCCAGAAGGATCCATCAACAAATGCTCAAAACTCAAACACAAATGTAGCCACAGTACGCGAGCAACTATGACAACCGAGTGCATGTGCAAATCATAGTAAACTGCCACTTGGGCATTGCTGAAATGCCAACCATATGTATTGCTCCATTTGTATCTGATGTTTGGTTGAGTCTGCAGAACATTGTAAAAATTTAGAAAATCTTTGAAATTTTCCAATGTATATTTGCTGCCAAGGTCTGGCCACTGTACTCGGCCTAAGCTGCAAAACCTGTTAAAATGAGATGGAAGAAAACCATTTTGATGGTAGGCCTACTGATTTTGCTGCTGTATTGCAATTGAAAATTTGAAGATTTCTGGGTCAAAAGTATAAGCAGCACATGGAAGATAAAAATAAAGAAGCAAAGGAAGAAAGAAAGAAAATTAGATTTTTATCATACCATAATCATGGATTATCCATTGGATTTTAAACTATTCTCCAGAGTATTCTAAGTGTAATAGTCAACTACCTGCAGTTAAGAGTAAGGAAGGTCCTGTCAACTGAGATGTTTAACGAGAATATGTTGATCAATTTTATACTTTTATTGAATCCATTTAAATTTAAATATGTTTGTAACTGTTAACACTGTTTGTTCTGTTAAAATATCATGTACACTTTGAATTATATTTAGAAAATTAAGGATGGAACTCGGCATGTTTTACATTTGATGCTAATAATTCTTTGTTTACAGGCCTATAAATGAGAAGACGTCAGAAAAACCAACTTCCAAAGGTGGGTTATGTTACTTTATTGCATGTGTAACATTATGTCATATGTAATTGAACTTCAACCTCGCATCTGCAGTTTTGTGCTGTAGACAACTACAAACTACCGACAATAATCTTCCGAGTAAAAGAATATCGGTTTCTTGCTGAAGTAGGAGAGAAACGGGTAAGAAAATGATACACACAGGTAAGTGTATGTTTTTAATGACTAAATCTATAACCATCCTGTTGATTGGAGGATGATTCTGACATCGAGAGCTACAGAAAGAAGTACTAATCACCAACTGAAACACTCCAGCCCCAGACTAATTGAGTAACTTCGAGATCTTCCTGATGTCCAAAGCAAATGAAGAACCACTTCAACATTGACATTGATACCTAATCTCCTCAGTCAACTTGTTGATCGGATGTCGATTCTGACATTGAGAGCTACAGAAAGAAGTACTAATCACCAACTGAAACATTCCAGCCCCAGACTAATTGAGTAACTTCGAGATCTTCCTGATGTCCAAAGCAAATGAAGAACCACTTCAACATTGACATTGATACCTAATCTCCTCAGTCAGCTTGTTGATCGGATGTCGATTCTGACATTGAGAGCTGCAGAAAGAAGTACTAATCACCAACTGAAACATTCCAGCCCCAGACTAATTGAGTAACTTCGAGATCTTCCTGATGTCCAAAGCAACATGAAGAACCACTTCAACATTGACATTGATACCTAATCTCCTTAGTCAACTTATTGATTCTGACATTAAGAGCTACCTACAGAAATACTTGCTTATCACCAACTGAGTCACCTCAATCTCAGACTTATTGAGTAACCTCAAGATCTTCCTGATGTCGAAAGCAACATAAAGAACCACTTCAACATTGACATTGATACCTAATTTCCGTAGTCAACTTGTTGATCGGATATCGATTCTGACATTGAGAGCTACAGAAAGAAGTACTAATCACCAACTGAAACACTCCAGCCCCAGACTAATTGAGTATCTTCAAGATCTTCCTGATGTCCAAAGCAAATGAAGAACCACTTCAACATTGATCCACTTCAACATTGACAGTGATACCTCCTTAGTCAACTTGTTGATCGGATGTAGACTCTGACATTGAGAGCTACAGAAAGAAGTACTAATCACCAACTGAAACAGAGCTACACGTCACCAAATGATACACTTTAGCCCTTTGGTCTTGGACCTACCAACTTAAAGCAACTTGAACCATGCCATTTGTGTGTGAGAGTAAGAGGACGGCCACCTTTAACTCCAGGCCACGGCCTTAGAAGTGGCAACATCGAAAATAGGGTTGTAACAGCTGTTTTGTTTTGGAGGCAGCTAATGGTATTTTTGTATTTTTTATTAATATAAAAGCTTGGTTTCTGGGCTATGAAAATATTGACTCCACTTTAAATATATAAAAATAGATTTTCAATTTTAATATTGTTTGGTTTTCAACTCTATGTTTCATTTTCAATCTTTTAATACATTTTTGTTCAAAAATTTAAATTTACGTGAATTGATGAGCTAGTGTCACCTGTCTGCCATGTTATCTTATAGGACGTCTAGCGCTAATCAACACTACTTGCAACGTTGCCAATTCTACCAGGCCTGGAGTTAAAGGTGGCCATGTGAGAGCTACATGAATACCCCCGCCACAGCAAACCTGCAAACTAAGCGAATTTCCATTTGTCTGATTAGATTTTCACTTAAATCTATTTAAATAGCACTAGTGTACCTGACCTGTTACTCAAATTCAAGCAGTTGTGAAGTATTACAGGTGTCATTTTAAAACGAATAACAGTCTTAGTTTCCGATGACTTTAAAAGAGTCGACTCAAAGAACTCACGATGTACATAACAGTTCATTATAATCAACAATTATTGTAAATATCTTATATTTTTCAAAAGCTGACCTTGTTTTTTAGTGTTTTCTACAAATGTTTTCCTCTCATAGCCACATTAGAATGTCCATAATAACAATTATAAATTTTAAAAAAGAACATTTTTTCTATTCCTTCTACTTGGCGGTGTTCTATGACTTTCCTATGTTTCCATAGTTTAAAAATCGGCTCTTTCAATGATTGCTCAAGAAATGCAGCACAGTGTTAATTCAGTTTTCTTTTTAGTATATCAAATTGTCCAGGCTTTCTTGCTTTTTATCCATTGTAATATTTACATCAACCCAAATTCAAATAGTAAATATTTCATTTTAACCAAGTCAGTAAATGTTTATAGCACTTGTTTCCTAAAATTGTAACTAAAATATTAACAGCAATTAAATCATCCAGCTGATCATAATGTAAACAAATATGTTCTTCTTAAGGATGACATGGGAACTTGAAAAGCCCTGGGGAGAAGCCCAGGGGACTTTTTCAAAAATGTAAAGTCACCAAGGTCAGTTTGCAAATCTACACACCTAGACGAATATTTTGGTATAAAATCTAATAACAAAAAAGTCTTATTGTTCAAAAAGTATCATGTAGCGTATTAATAATATAGATTAGCTTTATTTTATTGTAAACCTAGGATTTTTTTTAAGCTCTTGAAAATGGTTTGGAGAAAAATTAGGAAATTTTATGTTTTGCGGGTCAAAAATGACAAAAAAACAATTTTCACCCTGTAAAACCCCCCCTTAAAACCCGGTTTCCATGGTCCGATCATGCTGGTTTGCTAACTCATTCAAATAAACGTGGGTTTACATTAATCATAATCTGATGATTTTTGCTTGAGTTATCGTGCAAACGGACACACATACAGAGTGGGATTCAAAAGTAATGAGCCTTGTTTTTTCCTGATGGAACCGCAATCGGTGGTTTGCTACGCCTCCCTTGGTTGTGCAGGGTGTCTGCTTTGCCTGGCAACAAGCGGCAACTGCCTCCGAACTCTCAGAGTGGTAGGAGCAAGCATAACGTAAACCTCTGTCTGTTGATTCATGACACGGCGAAATAGAGAAGTTCTCTATAAAAAAGACAAGCAATCAAATTTGCCTCCTGGTGCGCAAGACACCTTCGAAACCGTTTGCCATGCTTTCCTTTGGGAATGAGAGTCTCTCAATTTCTCATTTAAAAAGTGGAACAAGGTTTTTACAGGAGGGCCAAGAAGATCTCGGCGATGAGCCTCATCCTGGACGCCCATCAACAGCCCAAACGGATGAAAACGTGAAGCGTGTGTGCAAATTTGTTAACACAGACTGTCGGTTAAGTCTTTTTTTAATTGCAGAAGCCTCAACCTTCTCAGAGACCACGGTGCAACACATTCGGAGGATCTGCCCTTGCTGAGAGTGTGCATCATGCTTGTCCTCAGGCTCTTGACTGACAAACAGAAAGAAATGCGAGTGCTCAGATGTCAAGAACTGATTTAAATGTGCGATAACGATCCTAAATTTCTTCCTACAGCCAGGTAATGTCTCCCCCTGACTTCTTTTACTCCCGTGCTTAAAAACAGTCCTGAGATGACATCAGTTTTACTCAATTCAAGAAATACAAACTGCTGTCAATGCAGTCATTCCCGCCATCCCAGAACAAGCCTACTAGGACCCCTTCAAGATATGGAACAGTTACCTAAAAAAGTGTATCGTCACAGGAGGGTCCTATTTTGAAGGTTTTTAGTCCCATCTACCTATCAGATCAGTAAATCCCAGTTTCTCAACAAAGGCTCATTACTTTTGAATCCCACCATGAATATATACGAATTTGAACAGATAGTGTTTTTGGTGTTATCTTGTAGAAATCTTGTATTTCTAGTGGGTTAAACTCGTCCAAATCAAGAGTAACATGAATAATTGATATTTCCAAGAGAGACTTTATACCTTAATCCATGTATCTAGTTTAATGCATCCACGAGAAGAGCAAAACAAAGAATCGTGAATTTTCGAGAGAGACTTCATCCCCTAAGAGTCTTCATCACTCTTGGTGTATCTGCGTTTTGGGGGTATGGTCTTGGGGGGAATGCTGGTGATGACGGGCAGGTAACGCGGGATCATTATGCGTGCAATTCTGAAAACATCGTAAACACACGACTACTAAAAACGACACGTTGGGAATCATCTGCTGCCTGAACCAAGTGTTGTAAAAGGCTAGTAGTGCAGTCGCCTCCGACAAAACATGTTAGTTTTGTCCCCCGTTTGGGACACAGTCAAACAAAAATTATCTGTAGGGGAACAAGTTTTAACATTACTTACTTACTTCTGTGGCCATTGGAAACCTAGGTGGTTTTTGGCCTCGCCAACCATGTGCCTCCAAGCTCTTCTATCCTCTGCCAGCTCCAAGTCTGCTCCCATTCCTCTCAAGTCCTTCGTCACCTCATCAACCCATCGCATTCTTGGTCTACCTAATGGTCTCCTTCCTTCTGGTATACCTCTGAGTACCATCTTTACCATCTCTCTCTCACTTCTACGGTTAATATGGCCCATCCATCTCAACCTCCTACTCTTAACTATTCCCACAATATCTGGTTCACCATATAATTCTTTTAACTCTCTATTTTTCCTTATTCTCCATGCATTTCCTTCTTTTACTGGTCCAACAGTTCTTCTCAAAATTTTGTTTTCATAAGTAATAAGGCGCTTCTGGGATTTTTTGGTAAAAGACCAAGTTTCTGACCCGTATAGCAATACAGGTTGCACTATAGTTTTATACATTCTTATTTTAGTGGTTTTTGATAGCAGTTTGCTTTTGAATAATTTTATTAAACTCCAGTATGATCTTTCTGCTGCTGTGAGTCTGCTCTGAATTTCTATTTCTTCTCTATTATTGTTTGTGATCATCACTCCCAAATACTTAAAAATACTAGTTTTCTGGAACCTATAGTTTAATACTTTTAAGTGGTCTTCCTTGTCATCTTGCCTACTTATTTTCATGTAATTGGTTTTGTTTTCATTTATTTGTAAACCCACTTTTCTTGCTTCTTTAATTAGTACTTCTGTTAGCACTTTGAGATTATTTTTGTTTTCAGCTACAATGGCTACATCATCTGCGAATGCTAGAAGGTTTATTTTATCAGTAAGTCTTGCCCCTCCTTCACTATTTCTTGTTTTCTTGAGAGCTTCTTCTAGTGCTATATTAAATAATAATGGCGATAGACCATCACCTTGTCTCACTTTTTAACATTAGATCTTTGCAAATTCCATCAAGAGCAAGGGACTTCCAAGGCATGTTTTTAGTGTTTTCACAGGGGTGAAGAAGACTCTTAATCAATCTTTTTGGTTCCATCTATCTAGTGGGCTTAACTCTTCCACATCAAGAGCAACATGAAGAATCGTGTATTTTCAAGAGAGACCTCATAACTTAATCCATCTGGTGAGCCAAACTCGTCCACATCAAGAGCAACCAGAATATTTAAGTATTTCCTCTAGAGACCTCATACCTTATCCATCTAGTGAGACCTCATCCATCTAGTGAGTTAACTTCTTCCACTTTAATAGCAACAAAAAAGTCATGTATTTTCAAGAGAGCCCAACTTAATCCATCTAGTGATTAACACTCTTCCACATCAAGAAAAACATGAAGATTTTTGTTATTTTCGAGACCCCACATACCTCAATGTATCTAGTGGGTTGAACTCATCCAAATCACAAGTAGAATGACGAATCAATATTTACAAGAGTGACCTTATACCTCAACCCATCTAGAGAGCAAAGCTTGTCCACATGAATAACAACCAGAAGAAACCTGTATAACCAACAGAGACACCATATCTTAATCCATCCAGTGGGTTTTAACCTCTTCCACATTAATAGTTACAAAAATTTTGTGCGTTTCAAAGGGGGACCTCAGCCCCTAATGCATCTAGGCATCTAGTGGGTTAAATTGTTCATATCAAGAGCAACCAGCAAAACTGTGTAATTATAAAAGAGACCTTATACCTTAATCCATCTAGTGAGCTAAGCTTAGCCTATCCACTTCAAGAGCAACCCGCAAAAATTGTGTACCTATTTCCAAGAGAGACATCATGCCTTAATCCATGTAGTGAAGCTCATGTCCACATCCGAAGCAACAAGAATCCTGTATTTCCAAGGTGAGAAGTAGAAGATTGAGGTGGGCGGGCCATGTGTTTAGAAAGGAAGAGGGTAGAAGACCTCCTGGAAAGCCCAAGGTGAGGTGGAGAGATCAAGTGAGAAGAATGGGAAGAAGAGAAAAGGAAGCAATGGATCGTGAAATCTGGAGGCGTTGTGTTGGCGAGGTAAAGTACCCCCTTGGGTACCAAGAGCCACTGCAGTAAGTAAGTAAGTATTTCCAAGAGAGACATCATTCCTTAATCCATGTAGTGAGTTAAACGTGTCCACATCAGAAGCAACATAAGGAATCCTGTATTTCCAGGAGAGACATCATGCCTTAATCCATGTAGTGAGTTAAACGCGTCTACATCCGGAGCAACATGACGAATCCTGTATTTCCAGGAGAGACATCATGCCTAATCCATGTAGTGAGTCAAACACGTTCACATCAGAAGCAACATGAAGAATCCTGTATTTCCAAGAGAGACATCATGTCTTAATCCATGTAGTGAGTCAAACATGTTCACATCTGGAGCAACATGAAGAATCCTGTATTTCCAAGAGAGACATCATGCCTTAATCCATGTAGTGAGTTAAACGTGTCTACATCCGGAGCAACATGAAGAAACCTGTATTTCCAGGAGAGACATCATGTCTTAATCCATGTAGTGAGTTAAACATGTTCACATCCGGAGCAACATGAAGAATCCTGTATTTCCAAGAGAGACATCATCTCTTAATCCATGTAGTGAGTTAAACATGTTCACATCCGGAGCAACATGAAGAATCCTGTATTTCCAAGAGAGACATCATGTCTTAATCCATGTAGTGAGTCAAACACGTTCACATCAGAAGCAACATGAAGAATCCTGTATTTCCAAGAGAGACATCATGTCTTAATCCATGTAGTGAGTCAAACATGTTCACATCCGGAGCAACATGAAGAATCCTGTATTTCCAAGAGAGACATCATGCCTTAATCCATGTAGTGAGTTAAACGTGTCTACATCCGGAGCAACATGAAGAATCCTGTATTTCCAAGAGAGACATCATGTCTTAATCCATGTAGTGAGTTAAACATGTTCACATCCGGAGCAACATGAAGAATCCTGTATTTCCAAGAGAGACATCATGTCTTAATCCATGTAGTGAGTCAAACATGTTCACATCTGGAGCAACATGAAGAATCCTGTATTTCCAAGAGAGACATCATGCCTTAATCCATGTAGTGAGTTAAAGGTGTCTACATCCGGAGCAACATGAAGAATCCTGTATTTCCAAGAGGGACATCATGTCTTCATTAATCCATGTAGTGGAGCTAAGCTCATACACTTCAAGAGTAACCAGAAAGAAACATTGGGTGTTTCCAAAAGATAACTCATGCCTTAATCCATCTAGTGAGCTAAGCTCATCCACATCAAAAGCTAACAGGAGAATTGTGTATTTCCAAGATAGACATCATGCCATGTAGTGAGTTAAAAACGTCCATATCAGGAGCAGTATGAAGAATCCTGTATTTCCAAGAGAGACCTCAGTTCCTAATCCATCTTTTTGGGTTAAATTCTTTCACATCAAGAATCGGAAAATTGTGTTCTCTTAAGAGAGGGCTCAGTGTATAATCCATTTAAGAGTTTTAACGCTTTCCCATTTTACGGAAAATCATTTTTCTTATCAAGATCGGTATGGTAAACCAAATATCACAAGCAATCTTTGGTGGCAATCTTTGTACAATCCTATACTCTTATATGAGCAATGTTTGCTTGTATGTATGTTTATATGTATGCTTGCACAAAGATCTTGAAAATGACTTCTACGATTTCCTTCAAATGTTGTAATTAAATTATGTATGGTCTAAAAACATGATTGGAGACAGCCACTACATCTGCAAACAACCTGCAAAATTTTACTTTTTTGTGGAAAGTGTTTCTTTTAAACAAGGGTACCATTTAGTACCATTTTGCTCACTAGTTGCACAGATAACTATTGAAACATGATTGAAGTTTGAAAAAATTTATGTGAAAATTAATCGTGATCCGTGTCTTAACATCTTTTTATGTAGTTCAACGCTAATCAAATTACTTTGATTGAGTTTGGATTGGAAACAATGTTTTATAGATGAAGTGTATGATTCTGAAGATTCCTAGTTAATGATTTAAAGGGCAATAATAATAAAATAAATAATACATCAACTATTTTTGTTCAGCCAGAAAAAATAAAATCTCGAACAAATATGTTTTTATAGAAATTCATATGTACAGCCTCATGTAGTTTATTGTATGTCAATAGTCAATAGTCTATTGTTTTAGATATTAGGAATATTTTTGTGTGAAATGTATATAATGCAAAATAAAACAATTTATTACTAGAATTTTATTTTACTCATCAGTTTTTTTATTTTGTCCACAGAAACAGGGAAACCCCAAGCTCCAAGTTCAGTGAAAGCGTCTCCCGCAAAAGTGGTTGAGAAAAGAAAACAGCCAGTAGAACCTCCCTCAACTGATACTGCAGAGGAAATTGACCTTGACAGCAACAAGATAACAATCAAACTGAAGAAGTTTAAGGTTTGAGAAACTAATATTATTACATCTGCACACAAATCATAGCATTGGTTTTTTTCTTTGATTTTGTAAACACATTTGCATATTGTGTCTCTGTAATGTAGCTATGCAGATATAAAATAAGTTTTGCTGACGAAACCCCTTTAATTGCACAACACCATACATCACAAGCAACATAAAATCATCTATTTGGAAAATAATTTTTTTACCAAAAATTATCTAAATTAGTATTCATTAGATTAATACTATTCAAAATTTGGGTAAAAAAGTAATAAATTAACGGATACTATGTAGATGGTGCTTGTCAAAATTTTTGATGCTTATAAAAGATAAATACATTAATCTTTTTCAGGTAGTTTTATTTTTTAATAATTGTATTAGTAAGTTAAGAATACTTTTAGTATTCCTAACGTTTACTAATGCAAATATGTCAAATTATAATTTTAAAATAAATCTAAATTTTTCAGGTGGACAAAGTTGACTACCCAGAAGACACCGGTGGTGATTTCCCTGGACTCATTATATGGATAGGCATCCGCAAGAACAGTGTTTGGGTTAAGAATATCTTCCAGATTTTATTAGAGTCTTTCAAAATGTCCAAATTCGGAGAGCTGCTGATTGAAGAATCGGAAGAAAATGTGTGGTAAGGTGTATTACTTTTTGTAAATTTGTGTTCGGTTAAAAGTTTTTTTTATATATTTAAAATATTTTTACAACAGTTTACTCAATTTCCTTTTTATTTTATAGAGTTATACACTAATTTATAAATCAATCAACTTCATTTTGCCAACACTTAAATTATATTTTATGATATAATTTGTTCCTAACATTAACCCATTTTGATTTAAAATAATATTAATTAATGCCAATGACAATAAAATAGTAGAATTATTGTGTATAGTGTAGAATCTTTCGTATTTGGATGTGAACCCTTTTCCATTTGGAAACTGGCTATCCTGACAACAATTCTTACCATCTACTTAAATACCAATATAAATATTATAATCATAGTTTTAAATAGTATCTTACCAAGTTAGTTAAGGTTACTGACTTTTTTTCCTCTTTGAATCTTCCAAAGTGTTCTGGTTTCTTAAAGGACTCAAAATGTTGAACTGATTTACAGGGGAAGAAAAGAACCATTCAAGAAATGTATCATAAAGTCCAACCGCAAAGTTTTGGCAGTTGGGCTGGGAGATAGCAAGACAGAGGCCAAAAACTCTGCTTCCCTGCAAGTCTTGAGGCAGTTACGGAAACACTGCTACACTATACAGGTACTATAGCTATCCGTTGGAAACACTGCTACGCTATACAGGTACTATAACTATCCGTTGGAAACACTGCTACGCTATACAGGTACTATAGCTATCCGTTGGAAACACTGCTACGCTATACAGGTACTATAACTATCCATTGGAAACACTGCTACGCTAAACAGGTACTATAACTATCCGTTGGAAACACTGCTACGCTATACAGGTACTATAACTATCCATTGGAAACACTGCTACGCTATACAGGTACTATAACTATCCGTTGGAAACACTGCTACGCTATACAGGTACTATAGCTATCCGTTGGAAACACTGCTACGCTATACAGGTACTATAACTATCCGTTGGAAACACTGCTACGCTATACAGGTACTATAACTATCCGTTGGAAACACTGCTACGCTATACAGGTACTATAACTATCCATTGGAAACACTGCTACACTATACAGGTACTATAACTATCCGTTGGAAACACTGCTACACTATACAGGTACTATAACTATCCGTTGGAAACACTGCTACGCTAAACAGGTACTATAGCTATCCGTTGGAAACACTGCTACGCTATACAGGTACTATAGCTATCCGTTGGAAACACTGCTACGCTATACAGGTACTATAACTATCCGTTGGAAACACTGCTACGCTAAACAGGTACTATAACTATCCGTTGGAAACACTGCTACGCTATACAGGTACTATAGCTATCCGTTGGAAACACTGCTACGCTATACAGGTACTATAGCTATCCGTTGGAAACACTGCTACGCTATACAGGTACTATAGCTATCCGTTGGAAACACTGCTACGCTATACAGGTACTATAACTATCCGTTGGAAACACTGCTACGCTATACAGGTACTATAGCTATCCGTTGGAAACACTGCTACGCTATACAGGTACTATAACTATCCATTGGAAACACTGCTACACTATACAGGTACTATAGCTATCCGTTGGAAACACTGCTACGCTATACAGGTACTATAACTATCCGTTGGAAACACTGCTACGCTAAACAGGTACTATAGCTATCCGTTGGAAACACTGCTACGCTATACAGGTACTATAGCTATCCGTTGGAAACACTGCTACGCTATACAGGTACTATAACTATCCGTTGGAAACACTGCTACGCTAAACAGGTACTATAGCTATCCGTTGGAAACACTGCTACGCTATACAGGTACTATAGCTATCCGTTGGAAACACTGCTACACTATACAGGTACTATAGCTATCCGTTGGAAACACTGCTACGCTATACAGGTACTATAACTATCCGTTGGAAACACTGCTACGCTATACAGGTACTATAGCTATCCGTTGGAAACACTGCTACACTATACAGGTACTATAGCTATCCGTTGGAAACACTGCTACGCTATACAGGTACTATAACTATCCGTTGGAAACACTGCTACGCTAAACAGGTACTATAGCTATCCGTTGGAAAGACTGCTATGCTATTACAGGTACTATAGCTATCTGTTGGAAACACTGCTACACTATACAGGTACTATAGCTATCCGTTGGAAACACTGCTACACTATACAGGTACTATAACTATCCGTTGGAAACACTGCTACGCTAAACAGGTACTATAGCTATCCGTTGGAAACACTGCTACACTATACAGGTACTATAGCTATCCGTTGGAAACACTGCTACGCTATACAGGTACTATAACTATCCGTTGGAAACACTGCTACGCTATACAGGTACTATAGCTATCTGTTGGAAACACTGCTACACTATACAGGTACTATAGCTATCCGTTGGAAACACTGCTACGCTATACAGGTACTATAACTATCCGTTGGAAACACTGCTACGCTATACAGGTACTATAGCTATCCGTTGGAAACACTGCTACGCTATACAGGTACTATAACTATCCGTTGGAAACACTGCTACGCTAAACAGGTACTATAACTATCCGTTGGAAACACTGCTACGCTATACAGGTACTATAGCTATCCGTTGGAAACACTGCTACGCTATACAGGTACTATAACTATCCGTTGGAAACACTGCTACGCTAAACAGGTACTATAGCTATCCGTTGGAAAGACTGCTATGCTATTACAGGTACTATAGCTATCTGTTGGAAACACTGCTACCAGTACACAGCTGTTAAGTTAGTACAGGTACAGTACTATAGCTAACCACTGGAAACATATTTTAAGTTATACAATATATAACTGTGTTGATATGAATCCACAAACAGTTGTATGGCAGTAGGCAATGGCCAGGATTGAATGTTCACAACAAAAATACTTTGTGAGTCATCAGAAGTGAAATGTAATAACCGCCATAAAACTATTATTTCCATGATAAAATGAGTTTTTGATTTTATAACTAACATAGTAATAAATAATGGAATTCGTAAAAAACTATTGGCTCACCGAATTCTTGGAAGTACTTGATTTGACCTTGAGTACAAGTTCTTGAAAGTACTTGACTTGACCTTGAGTACGAGTTCTTGGAAGTATTTGACTTGACCTTGAGTAAGTCAATGATTACTGTCATATTAGGTTTGGGACTGCTAATGGGGATTTTATTGCATCATTACCATAGTTGGTAATAAATTATGAAGGTCGTAAACAAACATCTGATAAAGCTTTTATGTCCTCTTAACCAACTAACGCTGGCAAAAAAATGATTGCACAGTAACCGATAAACCGGAAAGCGACTTTTTATGTCAATTCTAAGTTTAGGTTTTTTCCTAAAAACTGGTAAAACCGACAATCAACCCATCCCTAATTATCAATGTCTCCTGCGATCGTGGCAAAATATTGAACGTCTCAAGCAGTCAGGGGATATTATCATTATTTTCCATGATCAGTGTAAAATCTAAATATCTTTTGTGGTAGGCTAAATGATAACTCTTCACCGCCCTCCGCAATTAAGAATAAATATTGAGCTTCTCTTGCGGTCACAGGAACATAACCATTGTCTTCTCAACTGCGGCAAAATCCTGCTGTAACAGAACTGATTCGTTATTGATTTAAAACCTGTTGGCTGAAGTTATTATGTCGCCTTACATTTAAGCAGGTTTATATTTGCCTATATGCCATAAGTTAGTAACTCAAAAGCTGGAAAAAGTATTGTGTTACTCAACGGTATTGTGTTTGCTATATTATGCAGTATAGTAGTGATGGTCAAAACCAGAAATTTTGAATCTCAAAACTGAAACCAAAACTTTTAAAAAACAAATCCCGAATCTCAAATCTCAAAACCTAAACGCAAAACTTTTTCAGTGTTTTACTTAGGCCAAACCTAGGCCAAACCTAGGCCAAACTTAGGTTTTTTTAGTGGTTTACAAAGGTCAAGGTTATAAAAAATACAGGTAATAATAAAATGTTAAGTATGCAATCAAAACTAAAAGAGATCAACTCCTGACACTGACATAGCATAAATATGTGACTGATAATCTTAAAACCCAATCACTTACAACATAATTTTGTATAAACAACCAACATTAAAATAAATTAAACTCCTAACACCAAAATAAATATGAATATTAGATTAATTAGAACAAATTATAGTGGTTAATATTTCTTTGGGTTTAATAAATATTGATATGAAACTGAATCATACATCTTTCCAGTTATAGTATTTACAATGCCTTTTGAAGTTCAGATTAGCCTACAATTTACTTGTTTCATTACTATTAATGGTGATGTTTGTCTATTGTTATGAGCTTGTGTTATTATTGTGTTGAAACACAATAATAATGACACAAAATAATTTCAGCAGTTTCAAAAATCACTGCAAAAATCTTCAATTTCGAAACTTTTGAATCTCGAAACTCGGTGATCGAATCTCAAAACCGAAACTTTTCTAAAGTTTTGATGGTTTTGAGATTTGGTTACAGTATAGCCATAATTCTTTAGAATTATATTTATTCTAGTTAACACGATTGTAGAGTATTTTTTAATGATTAAGGTTGATGCAACTTTTTTCTCAGGCTAAAGAGAGTTACTTCAAGGAAGGAAAAGCAACTCCCTATGATTTCAATCCAGACCCTGCTAAATCCCACTTTTACAGGTAATTTTATTTCATAATCTTAAATACATAAACACTATTTAATTGCTGTTAGAAAATTTTTATTGATAATTTATTTAACCTTTGATGTTTAGATTGTTATCTTGAACAGTGATATCATTTTTTGTGATAGGCCTATCATTTTTTCTCTTTTGCATTCTTTGATGGACAGAACCAGGATTCTTCAAATTTGTTAGCTTGTTTTTCTTAAAAGCAGTAAGTAAGTAAGTAAGTTTTTCTTAAAAATTAAACTGTCATTTTAATTTATTGCAAAAAATGTAGTTTAAAGGAATTTAAATAAGTAATGAATTATACTAGCCTACATTGTTGTTATTGCTATTATAACATAAACATAATTGTGTTAAGACCATCTTTATAGTGAAGATTTCTTATTTAAGGGTAGTGAAACGGATAGCTTTCAAGGACAGAACTGCCATGGTAAACCACGTCAATGAATTCGCTAAGAAAAATCGTTCTGAGGAATTGATCTTCGGAGATGATTTCACCTATGATGAACGAGAACATATATTGGAGTAAGTCAGATTCTCCTATAGATGTAAGCTTATCTTTCTCACAGAAAACGCAAAATTTTGATTTTGTCTTCCAAATCTGAATATCTGGCTTTTCCAAGCCACCAGTTGCGGGAAACATGTTACTGCATTAAAATTAAAAACAAAACTACAAATTTTTCCAAGAACGGTGTCAAATTCAGCAATACAGTAGGTACCTAAATGTCGGCAAAATAAATTGGAAATGTTGCCACAAATGGTGGAGAATCAGACGATGATACCACAAACATTGTGGAAGGTATTGATATAACTGAAATCGTTAGCAAAGTTAGATATGTCTCTGTAAACAATAGAGATTTTCAATATACTCAAATGTTACAGAACATTGTCATCATTTCTGTTTGATCGTAGCTACTCAAACGTTAACCGCAATCATGAAGGTTTTGTCAGCAATACATTGATATTATTAAAGAAATCTGCTTATTCAGAATTTCCCCTAATCCAAACAGAGCTTGGTCGCAGTTTGTTTGGAAAAATGTTCTCTAATAGTGAGGATATATTTTCATAGTAGATTCCATATTTAATGGTAAACAAATTTTACTTGGATATAGATGTTAAAAATTTGATTCAAGATTTAAGAATAGGTACCTTTATTTAACTATTACTATTGTTGGAGGTAACGATGATGAATCAAAACAAAACAATGATCCAACTTTGGTCTATTTATTTATTGCAATAATCAGGGTGTCTACCAACCGGGAAATCCGGGAATTGTACTTAAATTTTTACTGGCCATGAATTGTCCTTAAATGCTAGACTATGTCCTTAAATTTTTAATGGGCCATAATTTTATTGATCGCTAGTTGGTTGGGAGCACATAAAAGGTTTATCAGATGTTTGTTTACATTTTCATAATTTATTACTAGAGTAATTATGCAATAAAAATCCCATTAACAATCTCAAACCCATAAATATTTTATCACGACAATCAAGTGTCAAGTCAAGTACTTCCAAGAACTGTTGACTCAGCAGCTAGCTCATAAAAGTTGTATCACTTTAATTCCTTTACAACTTCTTTTTTTATTACTAGGGTAATTATTATTAGATCCCAAACATATTTTATCGTGAAAATAATAGCTTTATAATGGCTGTTAAATTTCACTTCTTACTCGTACTTTCGGCAAGCCGCGGCGATTGCCTAGTGCCATAAAACTGTTTATGGTTTCATATTAAACATGTAAATAATCTACAGTCTTATTTTAATGCGTATTATTTTAGGGGTTGTAAGTTAACCCCTTTTTTATGGACATTTTATCTTTCAATTGACAAAACCACAAGCATTGTTGTTTGCATTAATGTTTTATCACTATGTAGGCCTGCTTGGTTTCAAATTATGTCATTGCATTTTCTGTATCTTTGTCTTATATTGTTGGCTATTCAGGTTTCAATGTTTTTTGTTTCCCATATTTATTGAGTTGTATGCTTTTTGCAATCAAAATCTTATGAACTAGAATGATGATAGTGACTTTGCTGCTATTATAACCTCATTGTTTGTTACTCAGTTTATATAGGCCCTCCTAAATAATGAGGTCTAGGCCTGGGTATTTTGATTCTTGAAAGAGCTGTAAAGTATATTAAGAAAATGTAATTGAGCCTAAGATAAACAACTAATGATTGCTATGTGTCGATATTAACTTTGCAAATGAAAATACAATAATCTTACTCTGTGCTTATTGCTTATTAATAGCCGCTTACCAAACCTTGAAGAATTGAGTAACAATATGCATTAAAGATTTTTTTTCAAAAGTAGTCGAGAACCTAACGTTGTGCCAGGGCGAATCATGCCAAATTAATCGGCCTGGATTGGATAAGCTATGTTATGAAGTTTACGTGACTGATGGAGATATTTGTCCCTATCGCAGGAGACAATGATTGCGTTTCTCTGTTACACTATAAAAGCTTTACCTAAAGTATAGGTAGGCCTATGTTTGTTTACTTTCAATAAATTTCTATTTTGTTATTTTTAACTCTTATCTATTATTATTTACTTTTCTCTCTGGTACAACTACAGTGAATAACAAGATTAATACAGTTTGACAAATCAGGAAAATTATTCGGTAGGCCTAATGACACCGACAAAGGTTACGGCAAACGGCAAAGTGTCCTTAAATGTACGGGAATTGTCCATGAATTTTTTATCCAGAATGTAGTAGACACCCTGAATAATCAACTTACAGAAATCTTTGTTTGTATTAATTTTTTTTTAACTGAATTGGAGATAGTTCATGCAATAGTTAGGTAATAATAAGTTATATTTTGTAACACTAAGTGAACCTGAACATGTTGAATTTAGATTTTTGTTAATCCTGGCAAATGGGAATCGTCCTTTCTTCAAACACTTGTTGGCACAAATATTATTAGTCCAGTCAATGAAAGCTCAAAAGGGGGGTGTAGAGGACATGGAGAGGGGGAAATTTTTTTTCTGCGGGAATGTGTTCGGGGTAGTTAGAAGATAAAAATACCAAAAGTCCCCGCCCCTGGCCCTGCTGCTTCAGCGGGGGGAGGGGGGGAAAGACCCCATTTTTTAGTTTTTTACTTCTACACTGAAAACCGTGCATCGTACGGAAAAAATGTAAATTATAAAAAGAAAGATGATAAAATTCTCTACAAGAATGGTCATATTCATTTCTACCGTATATGCATTAGTTTAAAAGATATTCTCAAAATAATATAAAAATTCTTAAATAAATTGATTTTCACGCGTTTTTTGTCAAATAAGTTTATATAATCCATTAGCCTGTTGTTGTTTTACATCAATCAGGATAGAAAACAGGTTTTTGAACACTAACCTATATAATATAATATATCAATCGTATAAATTGTGTTAAAAATAGTTAATATAAATTGAAATAAGTTATATATATTTGTCATGGAAACAAGTAATTTTGGCATAATTATTACATTAAAAATTAAAAAGATTATGTTTGTAGCTATATTGTCCAGGTTTATTTATAACAATTACCGAAACCAAGACTTAATATTATTGTTCATGGTCTGGCTCACTTAAGACGAGAGGGTCCGACTTCTGTCCCAAAAACTGGTGCCATCTGGAACTGAAAACCACCATCTAGGACATCTCCATCATTCAATTCTTGTTTATTAGACTCAATATTGGCTTTCAAAGTGAGAATTCGGGGTAGGCCTGTATATTCTTCATCTTCCTCATTCATCAAAATGGGCATTTCATGTAAAAAGAAGCAGTTCTGGCATAACGGAGAACACTTATTGGACATTTTCTTGCATGCACAAATTGCACATCAGGCACTGTTATAATCTTGAGTACATTTGCAAAAAACTTGGTTAAGGGATTAACTGTTCCTGGTTACTATAATTTTGGTGTCTCTGTTCAAATGGATATCTACTGACTAGTGTCGGTCCCTTGGGGGGGGGGGGGTTCTGATTAGAAACTATCTTTGTATATAATATTGTATAGTTTAAATTTATTAGTCCAGTGCAATTAGGTTATGACCCGGACAAAATTGATAACAGGCTGAAAATTGGTGGAAATGTTCAAAACAATGTCCTGAGTGGCCCACACAAAGTCCCAAGAAATCCCAGTTGGGGAACGGCCGCCATTTTGAAAAAACTGCCGCCATCTTGGAAATTTAGATTTCTAGCTGTATCTTTTGAAGTAATTGTCCGAAAGACTTTATTTATGTCTCAAATTAGACGTTTTGGGCTCATGTATGAGGGTAATATATAATTAAAGAGTTTATTATGCTCTAAGCATAAATATTATTTATATTAACCTCAAAAATATCCATAATAATGATATAGATACGGTTATGTCCCTCCTTTTATACGAATTGTGGATATTTATAGGCATGCAAGGTGGATGCGATACTCCCTGGTGTGGATTAATGTCCGGACTATCCGCAGTACTATCCTGATAATTAGACCAATTCGTAATTACCAAGGTAAAAATGTGGTTCGGATTCCACTATAAACTGTAGGTCCCTTAGTTGCCATTAGCTGTATGGGCTATTAATTAACAGCTGTGTCTAAGGTGGGGAGTCACTAACAAGACTACAAGATCGCGCCACTCATCCTACACTCATCTCCATTCACACTTGGTTTAAAATACCTACTTTGTATGGTTGCCATTTCATATAACAGTATTAACAGTATAGATATTGAGTCTAATGAACAAGAATTGGATTATGGAGAGATCATGAACAATAGTATTAAGTCTTGGTTTCGGTGATTGATATAAGTAAACCTGGACAAATATAGCAACAAACATAATCTTTTTAATTTTTAGTGTAATAATTATGCCAAAATTACTTGTTTCCATGACAAATATACATAATTTATTTAAATTTATATAAACTATTTTTAACACAATATATACGATTGATATATTATATTATATAGGTTAGTGTTCAAAAACCTGTTTTCTATCCTGATTGATGTGAAACAACAACAGGCTAATGGATTATATAAACTTATTTGACAAAAAACGCGTGAAAAATCAATTTATTTAAGAATTTTTATATTATTTTGAGAATATCTTTTAAACTAATGCATATACGGTAGAAATGAATATGACCATTCTTGTAGAGAATTTTATCATCTTTCTTTTTATAATTTACATTTTTCCGTACGATACACGGTTTTCAGTGTAGAAGTAAAAAACTAAAAAATGGGGTCTTTCCCCCCCTCCCCCCGCTGAAGCAGCAGGGCCAGGGGCGGGGACTTTTGGTATTTTTATCTTCTAACTACCCCGAACACATTCCCGCAGAAAAAAAATTTCCCCCTCTCCATGTCCTCTACAATCCCTTTATTGACTAGACTATATGTCTGACATTTTGTTTATCTTATTCAGCCACTGCCGCAAGATTAACTTCAGCTATCGGCTGATGAAGTGTCAGTCAATCAAGAACATCCACACACACATTGCCATCTTCCACCAACAGCCGCCACCAGTAATCAAGGCAGAGCTGATGAAATCAAGTGGTGAGAACGACATGTACCGCCTCATACCACCTGGCGAAAAAATCACCAACCAGAATAATGAAGCGTAAGCTGCTTTTATGCAATTTCTATCAAAAATAGTTTATTTACAGTGGACACTCTTAATTGCCCTTGCATCAACTGGCTCATAAATCTATTTCTAAATGCTTAAGATCACTCCCAGGAGCCAATATCAAAGCAGATCACATACAGTTTTATATCTCTACTGTTCAAAACATCAAACGAAGGCTAAAAAAACTATACAGTATTTTTTTTTTCATTAAAAATGTCCTAGGCTTTTATGTTTATACTATGCTTGATTAGTATAAAACAGTTTAATGTTTTTGAATGACATCACAAGGGGGTTTTGATGTGGGAAAAACTCATGACATGATACATACATACCCTGACACCAACATGGATCATTCAATGGTGCCGTCACAAGTTACAGATTTCATTCATCAAGCAGAAGCTGTTTTGAGAAAAATGTGCACCTTGGCACATAGTATTGAAAACCAGGAACCCGCGTGAAGTTGGCCCCACCATAATGAGCACAAATTATAAAAACATGTCCATAATTAATTTAGTGCTGAATTTGTGCTTCTAAAAGGTATATATAAACAAATTTGTGCTCAACAATAACTCACCAAAAAATTATAAAAACTATTGGCGGGGCTAACTTCACGTTTAGCCCACCACCAAAGGAATTAACAATGTATTATACATAGAAATTTAGTTACTCGGGTGTCTTAGGAGCACAAATTATAAAACTTATATATTGTTGTAGCACAAAATGAGCACTAAATCATGACACCATTTTCAAACGATTTGCTCAATGTGGCGGGGCGGATGACGTCATCACCGGCGGCAGTTTTTCCTCATTTACTCGGGTGTTTTAGGAGCACAAATTATAAAACTTATATATTGTTGTAGCACAAAATGAGCACTAAATCATGACACCATTTTCAACCGATTTGCTCAATGTGGTGGGGCGGATGACGTCATCACCAGCGGCAGTTTTTCCTCATTTACTAGGTTGTTTTTAGAGCACAAATTATAAAAACTATATATTGTTGTAGCACAAAATGAGCACTAAATTTCTATGTATAATACATTGTTAATTCCTTTGGTGGCCGGCTGAACGTGAAGTTAGCCCCGCCAACAGTTTTTATAATTTTTTGGTGTGTTATTTTTTTGTTGAGCACAAATTTTTTTATATATACCTTTGAGAAGCACAAATTCAGCACTAAATTATGGACATGTTTTTATAATTTGTGCTCATTATGGTGGGGCCAACTTCACGCGGGTACTACAGAGTTGTGTTGATGTGAGACAAACAATAAACCCAATGCAAAACATCTGTTTTGTCTAGATGGCTCTTTTAAAAAAGACAAGTTTTTTGGACAATGACAATTTCTTGCAACTGGGAAGTAACTTAATCCATTGTGGCAGTTTTGCTTAGTAATACAATTATGTATGGTGCTATACATATGCATATTTTAACTTGTTTACAAAGTTCTGTTTCATCTAGCAATACTTGTTTTGTATTTATTTCACATGGTTTGACAAGTGGAGTCTATATTTGAAGAGAAATTCAAAGAAATTCACTGGATAGTGGATATACATATATTGTACGAGTCCCTCTCACCTAAACTATTAGGAAACTTAAATTGATAGCCAAAAAATTGAATACAGAAATGTTTGTTATCATAGCCCCATATATTTAGGTGTGGGATGTAATATTAATATTTTACCACATATTGACCATCACTTAACCATAAAAAGTTTTTTGTTAAATTTTAGCAGTAACAACTAACAAGTTTTAATAAATTGCCAAAAGTGTTATAAGTTAAAACAAGAGCTAAATAGTTTTTATGTGGATGTAGATACTATAAAGAAAACAATAGTGAAGAATTAAAAAGAAGACTTCTTCTTCGACGTGGAGTGAACAAAAAATACTGCTTAATTCCACCAGGAAAATATGATGAGAGGTAAGTATCTTATATTAATGGTGCATATTATTAAAATTATGTGTATTTAACTGGAGTTAAGGACATATCTTGCACAATCTCACTTGTAAACTTTGTCTCACGATTTTGTCAAAACAAATTGTTATAATAGTAAATGTAGTCATATCAGTTTGGATTTTCATATTTTCATTACAACAAAATTACCTTTATATCAGGGCTAATAAAAATCTACAAATGTTTCAGTAGTTTTTAATTTCTTCTCATTTCTTTGGATTAGCAATACCTGCTGCATGCAGTTGTTTCAGATATATTCAGTAAATTGCACAACAAACATTTGAACACTAATGGCTGTTAATTTATGATAGCAAAATAATATGCAAGCCATTTTGGGGACATGCCTACAAAGGTAAATAAATCATATACAAAAATAAGGGTGCGCTCTACCTCACCTCGGGCTTCAGCTGCTATGTTGCTACAAATCAAGTTTATGAGGTGTGTATTAAAAATAAATGAAATAATGAAATGCAGAACTATAGAAAATTTCATCCTCTTTAATATGAGACGTTAACTTTGATTCTACCTTCAATGTAGCAGGTGAAAACAAAAAGTAATCTTGCAAACCCTTGCATTTGGTTGCAAGGGGTAGAGCGCACCCTTAAAAAACGAGTTATCTGAAAGAATGGGCAAGTGTGTAATTAAAATTATAGTCCACCATACGGATTAAAATTGTTTTCTCAGTTGTTTAATTTTTTTTTACTTAAAACTCGTTAAATGAGTCGAGAATTCCTAAACCTAGCGATACTTATGACTCACAGGCAGAAGCACATGTTTTAAAATTTGTATTTACATAACGTTATGCTGATTTAATATTTGTGAAAATAAAGATTGATTTGATTTGACTAGTGTATCAGTTACTATTGTTTTCAGTCAAATGAAATACGACTGCCCAAACTCTTGCCATGAAGAGCCAGAAGCTGTCACCATTGATGACAATGAAAGAAAAGAAGAAGAAGAAGAAGAACCAGTAACCATCACCCTCAGTAGCAACGAAGATCCCAGCAGTAGCAGTGACGACAATTTGGACATTTTGAAAGAGATAGATTTGGGACCTAATTTCAAAAAACTCAAGTGTGTTCAAAAAGTGCTAAAGGAGAGAATGATGGCAAACCCTCAGAGAAAGAAGTTAAAGTTAGCTAAGAAACCTTAGACCCAAATTGTGATTGTTTCTAAAACTGAGTTTGCTGTTAAGTTTAATAGAAAGCATAGCTTACAATTCTATACCATTACTGTGTCACTTTAATATTTTTAAGATTTGCAAAAACATATTTGTTTTTAGTGTTTGTTATCTACTAGATATGAAACATCGTCTTCAGTTTTAAAAGAAAGTTATATTTAATACCAACAAATTAATAAGTATAAATGTGTTGATGTATGTTTAATCATCAAAATAGTGTTGTTATCGTATTTCACACTATCATTAATTATTGCTCACACTATATCTATTTCACATTAAGTGACATTAAATTATCAATGCCAACTCAACACTCTTGTAAAATGGCGTTTGCCGTGCATGTAATAAATAAATAAAATAAATACCTTGCAAAGAATCTGGTTTCCTATAAGTATATTTAATTACCAGTTATTTATTACAGTTTTGTTCAATCAGGTGTCAAAATATCAATGTTTAAGCTAAATTGATGTTTTATTTGTATGGAATAAAGTTTTTCCCAAACGGATTGAGTCGGCCCTTCTATAGTCATAAGTTATTTTTATGGTACCGATTTCATGAAAGCATAGCGGACCGATGCTGGACGAAGGTAAATTGCTCCACCGTGTTCCTCTGCTCCGAATGGAGTGGCTGGACGTTTGAACAATTTGTAATTAGTTTAGTTTATTCAATCACATACCTTGTGTGTTAATAAAGTGTGTACACCATGAGTGTGTGTTGCGAAAATGAACAACTCATAGAGTTGGTTCATAGTCATCCTATAATATGAGAAATTTAATAGGATGATATTTGATATTTGAGTCGTAAGCTTGTCATCAAATTGTTATTTATAAGAATTTTAAATACTCACTCATTTTAAAGTGTTTTAAACATGGCTCTTCACATTTTTATCCATCACTAAATGCAGTAGTAACTCTTCCTATTCATTTTCTTCAAACAAATCAAATAAGTTTTATATTCTGTGACCATAGTGACCACCTTATCTCTCTTATTATGTAAATAAGCAACCATTTCACTCTCCACAAGAGAACAAGTCCAAATCTGAAAAAACACAATTCTTCTAGCTGATGATTTATTAGTGAAACACAGAGAGTGGATTCTTCGGCGCCTAGGAAAGCTACCATCGTAGAATATGATGCCATTTTTGTTTAACAGTAGGATAGAAAGTGAAGAACTTTATAATAGTAATTTGTGAATTTACTGCAGTAATCTATATATTAATCGTTTAATTTAAAATGAGGTGCAAAGATGTACTCTACAATAGTAAATTATGTTACTAGTCCTAAAAATAAGTGTTACCATACGAGTCCGGTACACACATTTTGGACGAGTTACGTACGATAATTTACTCCATACTACTAAATCCGTACAAATCCTTATATATTTCCACAAACTAAAGCTCTAAAAATCACTAGTCATAACCTCTAAGAGAGGGATACTCTCTTAGAGGTTATGTTTTTGTTTATAACCACTCACTGCCACCTAAATACAGTATAATCAGCTGATTGGTGTCCGGTAAAACTCATTTCAGTACAGTAGTACACAATGAAACCCCATTTGAATAAGCTGGCGGCAAACAGCTGTTTTCTGGACTAAATCCTTGCGTGGGAAGTTCGTAAAAATAATGTAGTGTGGCGTAAAGCAGTTTTCTCTCGGTATATAATAATATCTTAGTGACACAGTTTGAATCTGCCTAAATGTATGAACTTTTCTTGTCAGACCCACATGCCATTTGTCATTGGGCTATGAAATAATGATGTTATCTAACAAAAGGGTCGACGTTAGATAGTAACAAGACCAGGGTTTGGACCGTTCCCTTTAAAAATGTAAGAAATGCCAATGGCGCAGAAACACACAAATAAAAGAAAACTACCTTCATAGCTTTACAGAATCAGAGGATTGGCTGTAAATATATGTAAATACAGTATTATGCTTTATTACGTATTTGATTTGCTATATGCTTTATTTATTTATTACGTATTGATTAAGTCATTTTTTATGTTTATAAGTTCTGTTACATCACAGTTATATATGTATTTTTTGTGGTGATTATGTGTTGTTTTTAACCTGTCTTGTATTTTAGATCATAAAATTACTTGTCGGTATGGCAGTTGTACTGTATTGTCAACGATATGTCTGTACTCTCACGACAAACAACAGAAGGAAACCAGTTTCGTTTTATTTTTGCATAATATATCACCTTTGTGTACATCTTATGAATTGTAAAAGTATAAAATGTTTTAAGTTAAGGGTATAACATAGAGCTCACGGGCTTAGGTTTCTAGAATGTTTGGTGAGGATAGCAGGCTTACCTAAATGGGAAAGAGTATAAACTGACATAACAAGACTTTGCTTTTTATACAAAACACATAATAAGAATATTTCACTACTACTGACAGCATCTTCAACTAAGGAAAAGACAGTTTTCCAGGCCCCTGAAGTGCAAACTCTTCAGAGGCCTGGTTGTCAAAATATTCTAATGTCTTGTGAATTTAATGTAAAGTTTTGTGTTTCTTATGCCAGTCTGGCCTATTTCCCATAAGACTGTTATCCTCAAAAAAATCTGTATAGCATGTTTTAAGATTATTATTTTAATTTAAAAAAGAAATGTTTGAAAGTATTGTTTTGTTAATTTTGTTGAGTAATAAAGAAGAGTCTATACCATACTGATTTCTTGTCATTGTCAGCATTTCATTCCTCACTTTAATTTGTTAATTATTGATTTAGCACACAGTTTAATTTACACTAACATGTTGTGCTGTGCAAATCTTTTACAATCCAAATAGCTGAGTGACATGATAGTAGGCCTATGAGCTTAAGATATTTTATTTGACTGAAACAGTGCTCGGTTTATAGAGAAGTGCAATAACAATTAATGGAGAGCTATTACTCCTCTCCTCTTAGGGCCCTTTCACACGAGGCCACTGGTGGCCGCCACCGGTGGCCGCCACTGGTTGCCCGCCACAGCTTTAACATTATTTTAAATGGGACCTTTCACACACAGCCACTGTAGTTGCCCGCCACTACACAGTGGCCGAGCAGTGTCTCCTCGCGCAACTGCTAGTCGGCCACCGCCGGCAACTGCAGTGGCGGCAACTCGTCGCGGGGCATTGAATTATATGGGAGCTTTCACACGTAGCAACCAGTGGCCGCCACCGTGGATGAGCACGCAGCTACTATTTTGAATCAGTTCACGTGCAGACTGCAAAGACAAACTCACTATGGTTGTAGTTGTTGAGTGTTTTCGTGTTGAATTGTTTGTTTGTGAAAAAGAGTGATCAGAAGAAAAATAAAGAGGACGTTGCTGAAAAAGAAAAAGACAAAGGAAAACAACAGAAGAAGAGAATAAACAAAATAATAGAAAACAAAGTGGATACTGATGATCTAATTTGTGAAATTGAAAAGTAACCGGCTATTCGGTATAGTACGCCTGTGTCTTTGCCTTATTTTCTTTATTATCAACGCGAGAAGAAGGAGATGTTCATTGTTCGACAGCATGTACAGCATTTCTACCAGTACAGTGGCTGTAGTAGAGTGGCTTGTAAGTTGCCTGTATCATCCACTGCAGTTTCCCGGCCGGTAACTGGTGGCGGACACCGGTGTCCGCCACCAGTTACCGGCCGGGAAACTGCAGTGGATGGTACAGGCAACTTACAAGCCACTCTACTACAGCCACTGTACTGGTAGTTGTGAAAATGCTGTCGAACAATGAACATCTCCTTCTTCTAGCGTTGATAATAAAGAAAATAAGGCAAAGGCACAAGCGTACTATACCGAATAGCCGGTTACTTTTCAATTTCGCAAATTAGATCATCAGTATCCACTTTATTTTCTATTATTTTGTTTATTCTCTTCTTCTGTTGTTTTCCTTTGTCTTTTTCTTTTTCAGCAACGTCCTCTTTATTTTTCTTCTGATCACTCATTTTCACAAATAAACAATTCAACACGAAAACACTCAACAACTACAACCATAGTGCGTTTGTCTTTGCAGTCTGCACGTGAACTGATTCAAAATAGTAGCTGCGTGCTCATCCACGGTGGCGGCCACTGGTTGCTACGTGTGAAAGCTCCCATATAATTCAATGCCCCGCGACGAGTTGCCGCCACTGCAGTTGCCGGCGGTGGCCGACTAGCAGTTGCGCGAGAAGACACTGCTCGGCCACTGTGTAGTGGCGGGCAACTACAGTGGCTGTGTGTGAAAGGTCCTATTTAAAATAATGTTAAAGCTGTGGCGGGCAACCAGTGGCGGCCACCAGTGGCCTCGTGTGAAAGGGCCCTTAACCTTCCTTCCTTTTATTTCCTCATAGATCTGTTTCCTAAATAATCATAGGAGTCCAGCATGTGTTTTTGTTGTAGTTTTGCTAAAAGATAGTCCAAAACTTGGTATCTTTAGCAGATAAAGAGGTCTCAAGACAAAACCCTGGTAAAGAAATTGGATCTGGTTGGTTGCAATGTAGTTAGGTGGCTATAGTGACCTGACAATCAAAAAGTTGCTGGATCAGTCCTGAGAAAATCCACTCTTTTTTTATGGGTTAAAACTGGGCCCTGCTGTCTTTGATTATTGGGCTTTTAATAGTTGACCCTATATATACTAAGGAAACAGCTGGTCTTTGTCAGTAACAGAGATACACAAGGAATCTCACTCCTTTCTACACACTAGCGGCTAGTCCCTGCCCACCAAATCTGTTCGGGAGCGAAACTTTCTACCCTCCCTCCAGGTGAATTTTTATTCCAGGATTAGTTTTGCCAACAGTGTCATTTGGAGGCTTCTTATTGACTATAATGAAGGTTTACTAATTGAAAAATTAGTTTTGTTCATAAAATAAAATTATAAATGCCTCAAATTCAATTTTATAATTTTCTATTATGAAATTAAACTACCATAACCTAACCTAACCAACCAAACGCGCTGATAATGAAAAAATCCAATAAAGGTTCATTAATGGGAAAAATAGTTCTGTTCATAAAATAAAATTTTAAATGCCTCAAACTCAATTTTTTATTGATTTTTTATTATAAAATTAAACCGTCATAACCTAACCAAACTAACTAGACTTGCTGATAATGAAAAATCAGGGTTTAATTGAAAAAATAGTTCTGTTCATAAAATAAAACTGTAAATGGTTCAAATTCAATTTTATAATGTTTTAATTATTAAATTAAACCGTCATAACCCAACCAAACTTGCTTATAATGAAAAAATCCGCGACAAAAAATAGTGGCACGGGTGGGATTCGAACCCGGCTCTTTCAGTTTATCAGCCTGGCACTCTACCCACTATACCACCGAGATCAAGCCGTATCGTTGTGGTAATGGTGTTCCCTCAGCCAATCAGAAGCCTCAAAATATCAGCTGGGCTGGAGGGAGGGTAAAAGTTTCGCTCCCGAACAGATTTGATGGGCAGGGACTAGCCGCTAGTTTTCTACACTCATCCTTTACTCATATTTATATCAAAAATACACTCAGTTGTGTTCTAACCTCAATTAATTAATTACAGTAATAAATAATTAATTGGTGATGAGCTTATGTAAAACAACCAAATAACCAATACATCCAAAGCAAAAGATGATCTTTATCTTATCAATATAAAATTGGTAATTTTGATTGGTTATAGGACATTTTGATCAAAGGTATTAATAAATACTACTCGAGCCAAGTTACAAGAGTTTAATGAGCTAATTATAAAGAGTGAAACTACTTCTACCTGGTTATATCAGACTATTGAACAGTTCAGATTAAAGAACATATTGTTGTGTTTACATAACAATAGCTAAAACCCGGCTAAAAAATGCTTTATAAAGTAAAATACGGTGTTAATTTAATACATTAGTAAACATAGTGAAAAACAGTACTGTACAGTATACAATAAAGAACTACTATACTGTGTATAGAGCACAGCAATGAGGCGTTCGAATTAGTGGACAATCGGATTATAGGGGTTCCGATTAAAGAGGTTTTACTGTATTGCATTTTACAAAGAACCCAGCTCTGCTAGCGAAATTGATGACATTTTCATCTATGGCATTGACATGTTAAGTAAAATAGACTGTATTTTTATAAAGTTGTAGTAGAACCACTCAAATCCTGCCACTATGAGACAAGGTCCTGGCTGGATAAACCAACCTATTAAAAAAAAAGATAATTTATGCCTAATAAATGTGGTCAACTCAAAAAGTAGTGTTAGGTATCTTTTGAGATTATTATTTTTCTTAATATACCTACACATGTTTGTAAAACCAAAGAAAAAATTAATCTGTACAGAGTGTTCAAGTTTTAAATATAAATACAATGAATTCAGATTACAAAGATTGAGGTAAAAATTACACAATAAATTGGTTTTGATGATTTCTAGCCACTTAA